>NW_004955455.1:7852034-7978403 GCF_000276665.1 Chinchilla lanigera
GGTCCAAAGACCGGCGCTCCCCGCCCGAGGCTCCCCGTGCGCTAGGGGCCCACCCTCAGGGAGCCACCAGGCAGGAAGCTAGCCAGCTGGAAGACTGGAGGCCCTATTTTTGATTCTCCAATACTGCAAACACATAAATTGGAAACAAAGCAGTGCATGCCTGTAATCCCAGCACTCTGGGAGGCTAAGACGAAAGAATCACAAGTTCAAGCCCAGCCTGGGCAACTTAGAAAGACCTTATCTTAAAATAAAAAATAAAAAAAATGCTGAGGACATAGCTTGTGTGAAGGCCCTCAGTTCGCTACCCAGTACCACAAAAATAAATAAGTATATGAAGAAAAAAGCAAAGTTGAAGGATTTACATTACTCAGTAAGAAGACTTCATGGGTACTTCATAAAAATAAGGATAGCCAGGAGCCAGTAAACAGCCGGGCCAGGCATAGTGGCGCGTGCCTGTAATCCCAGCACTCAGGAGGCTGAGATAGGAGGATTGTCGCAAGTTTGAGACCAGCCTGGGCTACAAAGTGAGCTCAAGGCCAGCCTGAACTGCCCAGTGAGACCCTGTCTCAAAAAGGAAAAAAAAAAAACCAACCAGGATCAACATCATTAGTGAAATATAAATGTAAACCACAATGAGCTACCATCACAGGATTGACAATCCTACTGCTATTAATTGATACTGAATGACTTAATATTTAAAGAGCTAGTAATAACAAGTATTGGCAAGGAAGCAAAAGTAAGAGCACTTGTACACTGCTGATGGGGATGTAAAGCTTGGAAAATGCTGGCAGTACCTACTGAAGTTAAATATTCACATGTACTATGAGCAGGCAGTTCCACCCTTGGATGTTTACCCAACAGAAGTGCATGTTTACTAGAATACAAGTATGAAACTGTTTATAGTCTTCATCAGAGTCAAAAGTTAGGAACAACCCAAATACTCCTTAAGAGGTGAATGGGTAAATTGTGATATTAGGGTATTTTAAGAAAACATAAAGGAACAAACAGTTGCAACACACAGCAGCATAAATAAATCTGACATAATTTTAAGCAGAAGCAGAACTAGAATGCAAACTGTGGTTCAATTTAAATGAAGTCTAAAGGATGGCAGGATTAATTATATACCAGTCAAATGTGGTACCACACACCTGTAGTTCGAGCTACTCAGGGGGCTAAGGTAGGAGGATCACTTGGGTCCAAAGGTGTTTTTTGTTTAAGTCATGACATGGAACACAGTCTCATGCAGGCTAAGCAAGTGCTCTACAAGTAAGCTATTGAGACCAGCATGGGCAAAATAGCAAGACCCTGTCACAAAAGCAAAACAAAAACTAGAAATCATCTGTCATAATAGTAGTCACTTCTAGGTTGATCAATGGATGCTTTGGGGGATTTTAATAATATTTTATATCTTGATCTGGGGGGTTGGCTACATGGTGTATTCATGTTTTTGAAAGTCCTTTAGCTGTACTCAACATTTATGTACTTCATCTAAATTATGTAGTGATGCCTTGGCTCATGAACTTCTTTCTTTCCATGATTCTGGTTGCAAATTGAGTTGGATGACGCCCAAGTCAAATTCAGTGTTTAGGTTCAGGTTGACTTTATGGGGAAATTTGATATGGTCCAGTTTGGTTTGTGACCAGAATCGTGGAGAGAATTGAATTTGTGAATCGAGGTACCACTGTACTTGAGCAAAAGTCTGGAAGAAATTTTTATTTGGAATGGTCAGGAATGTTATTGTCTCAGTTATTTGCAGTTTGGAGGTTTTTTGTTTTTTGTTTGTTTTGGTACCAGGCATCGAACTCAGGACCTTGTGCTTGCCAGGCAGATGCTGTGCTGTTGAGCTCTATCCTTGGCCCAGGTTTGGAGTTTTTTATATCACATTTCTGATCTTTAAACTTCTCCTTTTATTTGTGACAACTCATTAGGCTTCATTTCCTTCTTGATATAAATCAAATAATTTATAGTGTACTATATACTGTATTGATTTTCTATAGCCATTGTAACAGATTACCACAGACTCAGTGGTAAAGCAGCACAAATTTATTACCTTACAGTTTTGTGGGTTAGAAGTCTAGCACAGGTCTTACTGGGCTAAAATCAAGGTGTCAGCAGCATGTGTGTCAACAGACCTTCTTTTCTGGAAGTTTTAGAAGAGAATCTGATGCCTTGCTGTTTCCAGGTTTTCCACTCCTAGTTCTGCCCTCCATCTGCAAAGCTGGTTATAGCAGCAGTCCTTACCTTGCATCACTCTATTAGGTTATCTGCTTTTAAGGACCCATGTGATTAGATTTGGTTCACCTGGACAATCCAGGATTGTTTACTTGTCCTTAAAAATCCTTAATCATATCTGCCATGTAAGTCTCTTTTGCCATGTAAGATAAACATTCATAGGTTACAGGAACTGAGATGTTGTCATCTTTCTAGGCCTACCACAGGTACTCATGTAAAGATAATTATATACTTTCAGTGTTGTTTCTAAAACTTAGCTGTGTGGGTTTTTTGAGTGACTATATTGAGTTTTAATTCACATACAGTTTGCCAATTAAGTGGTCTTTGTATATGCACTAAGTTAAACAAAATTTTAAGATGTTTTCACCATCTCACAAATGTTATACCTCTTAGCAGTCACTCCACATTTCCTCCTAATGCTCTGTAGCCCTCAGGAACCACCATAGATTAGCCTGTCCTAGACATTTCATATAAATGGAATGTTTTTTGGTCGTTTTGTGACTGCCTTCTTTCACCTAGCATGTTTTCTAGGTTCATCATTAGCTTGTGTCAGTAGTTCATTCCTTTTTATGACTGAATAATATTTCATTGTATCAATATCTATCACATTTTGTTCATCAATTGATGGTCATTTAGATTGTTTCCACTTTGGGCTATTAATAGTAATGCTTCTGTGAACATTTGTTTATACCTTTTTGTGTAGATGTTTTCTTTTCTCTTGATTATATATGTAGAAGTAGAATTTCTGGATCATATGGTAACAATTTAGTTCTTTGAGAAGCTGCTAAACTATTTTCCAAATTAACTGAAACATTTTACATTCCTGCCAACAATGCATACGGGTTCTGATTTGTCCATATCTCCACCCACACTTACTACCTGCCTTCGTTTCTAGCTTTCCTAGTGAATGTGAAATGACACCTCACTGGTTTTGAGTTGCAGTTCCATACTAACTAATGATGTTGAATGCCTTTGCATATGCTTATTGACCAATGTATATCTTCTTTGGGGAAATGTTCATTTGGATCATTTGACCAAGTTTTTTCCTATTTCTATACTAGTCCCTTATCAGGTACAGGATTTGCAAGTATTTTCTGCCATTCTGTAGATTATCTTTTTATTCTGTTGACGGTGTCCTTTGAAACACAACAGTTTTTAGTTTTGATGAAATATCATCTACCTGTCTTTTGTTTTCTTCTGGTATCATGTCTAAGGCTTTACCTCACATAGGGTCTCAGAAATTCATTCCTATGCTTTTTTCCAGTAGTTTTCTAGTTTTAACAGGAGTTATAGGTCAAAGGACATTTAGCTCTAAGATCTATTTTTAGTGTGTTTTTGTATAAGGTATAAGGGACAGGTCTAGCTTCTTCTTTTCACATGTAGCTACCCAGTTTTCCCAGCACCATTAATTGAAAAAACTATTCTTTCCCCTTAAGTTATCATGGCAGGTTTATAAAAATAAATTAACTGACCATGACTGTGAACATGTAAACACCTTTTTTTGTGTTCTCAGATCTCTAAGGTGTGATGGGAAGGTGCTAGGGATCATATTCAGGGACTTGTACATGCCAGGCAAGCGCTTTACCACTAAGCTACACCCCCAGCCCCTTAATTAATTTTTATAAATGTTTTTTGGTATCAAGAGCTAGTAATTCTCTTGGGGAGAAAAGGGTTCTCTGCATTTTCTGAAAACATTTTGTTTAGAATGTTTGCGTCTGTGTTTATATGGAATAATGGCCTGCCCTTTTCTTTATAAAATCATAATCATTATTTGATATCAAAGTAATATTGACCTCATATATGAATTCTTTAGAATTTTCTCTTGAAGGATGAGGATGTAGCTTAGTAGCAGAGCACTTGACTAGAATTTGCAAAGCCCTGGGTTAATCTCCAGTACTCCAGAGAGAAAGAGAGGAGGAAAGAAGGAAATATGAATTTCCTCTTCTTCAGTTTTCTGTAAGAACATGTAGAATTTCTTCCTTAAATATTTGTTAGAATTACCCAGTGAGTTTTATTTGTGGGAAAGTTTTAAGCTATACATCTGATTTCTTTAAAAGATATAGGGTTATAAATAGAGGGTTGTTTGGTTATCTAATTCTTTGAGCTTTAGTTGTGTCTTTCAAGGAGTTTACTTGAGTTTAAAATTTATTGACATAAAGTTGTTTATAGTACTCTTTATCTGTAGGATCTGTGGTGTTATCTCCCCTCTTCTTCCTGATGCAATCATTTGCATATCCTAATTTTTTTCCTGAATTAATCTTTCTAGAGGATTAAAATTATTTTTCAAAGCGTTGATTTTTGGTTGTCTTCTGTTATTTTTGTTCTCTATCTCATTGATCCCTGATGTGTTCTGAATTATTTCTTTCCTTCTGTTCGTTCTCACTTTCATTTGCTGTTCTTAATTTCCTCAGGTGAAAGTTGTCTTGATTTGAAGATTTTTTTTCTTTTTTACTACATGTTGTACGTTTCCCAAGTGCTGCTTTATTGGCATCCCAGAAGTTTTGACACATTGTGGTTTTGTTTTGATACATAATACTTCCTAATTTTCCTTTTGATTATTTTTATTGACACATGGATTATTTAGAATAGTTTCCAGATACTTGAGGATTTTCTGAATACCTTTATTGCTGTTGATTTCTAATTCAATTCCATTGTGTTCAGAGAATATACTTTCTGTAACTTGTATCTTTTTAAATTGAGACTTATTTGGCAGCTCAGAATATTGTCTGTCTTGGTAA
Source organism: Chinchilla lanigera (assembly GCF_000276665.1). Taxonomy (NCBI): domain Eukaryota; kingdom Metazoa; phylum Chordata; class Mammalia; order Rodentia; family Chinchillidae; genus Chinchilla; species Chinchilla lanigera. The sequence goes on from NW_004955455.1 coordinate 7,857,005, forward strand.
TGTTCTGTATGCTATTTGAAAGAATGTAGAGCTGTTGTTGGAGAAGTGTTCTGTAAAAAAACATGTCAGATCACATTGGTTAAGAGTAGTGTTCATATTTTCCTGTCATTTTCTGTCTACTTATAAATCAGTTATGGAGAGAGAAATTGTAAAATCTCTTGACTTCTGTGGGTTTCTCTATTTCTCCTTACAATACTAGCAGTTTTTGCTTTGTTTATTTTGAAACTGTTACTGGGTCATAAATGTTATTTATTTATTTTTTTTTTTGGTTTTTCTCCGGTACCGGGAACTGAACTCACGACCTTGCGCTTGCCAGGCAGGCGCTTTTGCCGCTGAGCTAAATCCCCAGCCCCTGGGTCATAAATGTTAAAGATTATGCTTTCTTAAGAAATTTACCTTTGATATAAAATGATCTTTATCCCTAATAATATTCTTTGCTCTGAAATCTCTTGTGTGATGATAATATAGCCACTTTAGCTTTCTTTTGATTACATTTTGTGTGGTATATTTTTCAAGCATGTTTCTTTTAGGTGGTGGATAGTTGCTATTACTGTTTGTAAGTTATTTTCTTAGTGATTTAAGGATTACTATGTAAATCTTAACATGGTTTATGTGAGGGTTTTTTACAGAAACTTTGCTCCAATATTTCCATTCCTTTGTCTTCCTCTGTTTTATTACCACATTTACTACATTTATTTGTGTTATAAACCCAAGTACAATATTATAATCATTGCTTTTTGCATTGTTACTTTTTTTTATAAAAAAATTTAAAAAGGCTGGGTCTGGTGGGGCCCACCTGTAATTCCAGCATTCTGGGAGGCTGAGGCAACAGGATGACAAGTTTAAGCCTAGCCTGGGCAACTTAGCAATGCCCTGTCTCAAAATAAAAAAGGGCTTGGGCTATAGCTTAGTATGAATGCCCTGGATTCAATCTCCAATACTAGAGGATAAAAATAGAAGAAGTGAGATAAGCATATCTTCAGGCAAAAGGGCCAAACGCTTACCTGAAATTTTAGCTCCATTTCATGAATACTTTTTGATTTATTATTTGCTTTTGATCAATTTCCAGTGCCCTAGTGTGGTTTTTTGACATTTTTGTCCAGTTTTGTGTTGGTTTCTCACTAACATTATTTGTCTACCTCTTTTTCCCCCTACTACTAAAAGTGTCCTAGCATACCTCATTTCAGGGTTGTTTTTTCCCCCAACTCTCTTTGGCAAAGCAAAACAGGGGCTACTTACCCTTTTCTCACAGGAATGTGTCTCCATGGTTGAAGAGTCAAAAGAGTGAGAACTAGTGGACAGATAAAAATAAGTCAGTCTTTCACTGCTTCCTCTGTGATAATAGATTGTCCGTAAACAAAGAAGAGAGGAAGTTCTGTTTATGTTGTATGAAGTGTCAGTGTGACACTTGCTACCTGCCTAACCCCAACAGGAGAGGCGTTTGGTGTTAGCCACACTCCCTTACGCCGCTGCTCACTCCTAGCATTTTAAAATTTGTAGGGCTGAATGAGTTCTCTGTATTCAGGTAACTCTCCTAACCTGAAGAGATTTCCCCAAAGCTCTGATTCTTCCTGAACCATATGCTGAAAGAGACAAGAGAGTAGAAAGACGCCTCTTTGCAAAGGATCCCTCGTCATGTTCCAACCCTTATCCTTTTGGCAGGGGGTTGTAGTTTGCTTGTTTTGAGACCAGGTCTTGCTATGTAGTTCAGACTGACCTTGAACTCACTGTGTAGCCCAGGCTGGCCCCTGCCAGCGGTGCTCTCCTCGTGCCTCACAGCAATCCGTCTGCGTCAGCCTCCCGAGTGCTGGGATTACAGGCATGCACCACCATGCCCAGCCCGTACCTCTTTTTAAAGAGGACTTCATCGTCTCTCTGGAAGACAGTACACAATACTGTTCCTCCCTTGATCCAGTCTTCAATTTCTCCAGCATTCTGGGAGGCTGAGGCAAGAGGATGACAAGTACACAATACTGTTTTCCACCTTACTAGCATTATTATAGGTTTAGGACTAAGATGGGGAAAGGTTAAATGAGAAAGGTTAGGGAAAGCTAGGAGTTCTGCCAGTAGACAGGCTGTAGTTGAATAATGGATTAAGAAATCCTAATAGTCAAAAGAAAAGCTTAGTTGGTTTAATTTCCTCTTCTAAAACTGGAATCTTAGGTAACAAGAATGGCTTCGTAGAGTTTAAAAAAAAAAGTAAGGTGCAGGCAGTAGATAAGAGTTTTGATTGGAATCAGTCTAGGTTGAAAGTAAATCTTTTCATTTTACATTGTCAGTTTGCATGGAAATTGAGTATACAGAAAGCTCTTATTGTTTGTAAATATCACTCTGTCCAGGGGTTAAAAATACTTGAACAAAAGGTAGAAAGAATGGCCAGCTTTATAGTCCCACCCTGTTGTGCATACTCACAAGCGCTCCACAGTGAAGCATTAAAAACTGCTGGAGTGTAATCAGTCTCTGTCCTAATGACAAGACGTCTTCATCCAGAAAGCTTACAGCAGTAGGACAAGAACTTCACATTCCTGTAAGCAGCCACCAGGGAATAAATAGAAAGAGCTTGTATCTCAGGGCTTTTTCTGGGACTGTGTGTTTTATACACAACAGAGGTTAGATGGTGGCTTTTTGGTCACAATGAACTGAAAGAGTTGTTTTCCTGTTTTCAGGGGATTCCTTTTAATGCCAAATGTAGCAGCTGGGAAACAAAGTTTTCCCAGAAGCAAATGTACTTACTGCATTCTGTTTAAACATTATTTTGACAGCAACTATTAACTGTATTTCCAGAAATGTCAGGGCTATAATTTTTTAGTCAACCTCTTAATGCCATTAACCATAAATTAGTTTGATCAGAGTTTTTAGTGTGTTGGAGATGAAACTACTCAGTTAAGTTTTTCCTCCTCTCACTGACACAAATTAAAATTTCCTGCTTAGGTGAAGGAGTGGAAGAATTATATGTACTGGTCTTAAACGATGATTTTCACTTTCCTTATTGCAGTCATCTCTTAGAGCCACATTTGAGGTCCATAAATTTAGAAAACCTACTCAGTAGTGGAACCCCCTCTGGCTGCCTCTTAGAGGCCTGGCCCAAACATAGCAAGGGTAGCTGTGTGGATATAAGCATTGTGACTTTATAAAAAAGATAGGCTTATGAAAGCTGCAGAGGAGGGAGGTGCCTGAGTTTGAATGGCATCTCAATGTGTCTTTCTACTGAGCACAAAGTGCTGTTCCTTTGCTGTGTATTTTGTCTCCATTGTAACTCCCACCTACAATATCTACCAAATGCTATAAAATATTTTGGTTGCCAGTACTCTTGGTTAGCTTTAAAATAATTGTCTCACGATGTATTTCCTTAGATAAACCTTAACGTAGTGGATCAGCACCCAAAATTTCATTCTCAGAAGTAGGGGAAGAAGTCAGGTTTGAGACAGCCTGTAGAAATTATAAAGACTAGGGTTTTGATTTCACGGGAGAGGGACCTTCAATCAGAGAAGTGGCATGCTTGCCTGTGACCATACAATTGGGTCTCCAAGCTCCCAGACCCAGGCTCTTTCTGTTGAGTAGCCCTCCTCCCCAGCTGTGTCCCTAGCATTTCAGTAAGTTTCCATAAGTAGGTATTTTTGTTATGAGTAATGCTGAGAAGTAGAAATCAGATAAGTAACATTTTCAAGAGCTGCTTAATTATTTTACTAAAAGCAGAATTATTAAATTGTCTGGGTCAAGAAATCTTTTTATGTCTCATTGCAGATAGTATGCATAGTCCTTTACTTACATCAGAAGAAATGATTTTTTTCTTCCTCATCGTCTTTGAATGGGATGCCAACATAATGATGTGGCATCTATAGACGAGCTGAAGTTTGACAGGTTCATTTCATTATATACATGGTTGCTCTGGAGTTTCGTAAATGAATTTAGCCTGAGGTCATCCTGCCAATTTAGGGTGACCTCTCCATTTGTAGAAGTAGGTTATTTATAAAGATGCCCTGTTGCTGCCTCCTGATAAATAATTATAGAAAGGGTGATTAGCCATTAGACACTGTTGGGAGATAGAAAGAGAAACTAGTTTCCTTTCTGAATGTGCTATTTAGATCCAAGAGAGAGGAGGCTGGTCTGCTTATCTATAAGTATCACCCATATCTTAATGGCTTCAAATAATGGCAACATCTGTTTAGCTCATGAATCTGTACTTTGGGTGAGACATAGTGAGGATATCTCATCTCTCCTCCACTCAGATTCATCTGAAGCAGCTCAATGCTTTTGGAGGCTAGAGTCGTTCGTTGGCTCCCTCCCTCATGTCTGACAAGTCATTGTGACTGTTGGCTGAGACTTTTTGTGGGACTGTGACTGGAGTACCTACACATAGTCTCTCTTCCGCAAGCCAGTCTTTCAAGGGCAAGTGTCCTGAGAAAGAGATAGGCAAAAACCATACCACCTTTTGTTACTTAGTCTTTGAAGCCATGCAGTATCTTTTTTGCCAGCTGTCAGGCAGACACAAAGGCTTCCCTAGTTATAAGAGGAAAGCAAATATGCCCCACCTCTTGATAGGGTATAGCAAGGTTCTGAAGAGAGTGTGGGGCCAGAATATTGCTGTGACCATTTTTGGAAAATCCAGTCTGCCCCGGTGACCATGTAAGTAATGTCTCTTATGTAAGTAATTAGAGAAGCCAGTAATGGATTGGCCTAACACAGCCTTAAATGCAACTTTGCCTCACAAGGAGAGGGAATTTGGAGAGATTAGGCAATACAAGAGTGAGAACAAATAGTATTCAGGGAAAGCATTCTGCTTCATTCTAGTTGGATATGGTATGTCTATATCTGAAGAACTTTGTAGTAAGTCATTTAAGATGTAGCTTTTGCCCTATATCACAAAGAATTTCTCCTAAAAATTTTGTATATTGGAGCTGGGCATGGTAGCATGCCTGTAATCCCAGCACTAAGGAGGCTTAGGCAGGAAGATCACCATGAGTTTGAGGCCAGCCCAGACTATGTAGTGAGTTCAAGCCAGCCTGAACTACATAGCAAGACCCTGTCTTAAAAAACTTAAAAATGTGTATTGGGTCTGTGCTCTATATTGAATTCATTTCTTTTTTGTGGTTGTTTGGGGGTTTTTTTTTGTTTGTTTCTTTTTGGTACCAGGAATCGAACTCATGACCTCAGGCTTGCCAGGCAAGCTCTTATGCTGCTGAGCTACATCCCCAGCCCTTGAATTCATTTCTGTATATGGTGTTAGGTGAAGTTTGTAGCCTGTGGACTCTCACTTAAATGGGGGAGGGTTGTGTGTAATACAGTGATTTAAGAGTAGCTCGAAGATGGCATGATCACATTAAGGTATACAAGATGCCCCATAATACGGAGAAAGACTATAGCGAAATGCAGCGGACCTGTGTTCCCCAAAAGAAGGATGTTTCATCAGAGTCAGTGATGGCTGCTCCAGAAAAGAGAGAAGAACAACAACAACAGTTGTATTAAAGATGTTTTAGTAGATTGCAGATGAGTGAATATTTGGATCCCTGTTGTTATAATGCAGTATGCTTTTCATCTTGGCTATAACTCCCCCACATCTCTGCACTAGAGCTTGAACATGCTAAACCACAGAGCTACCTACCCAGTCCTTTTAGTTTTATTTATTTATTTATTTTGAAACAGGGTTTTACTGAATTGCCTAGGCTAGTTTTGAACTTGGAATATTCCTGCCTCTACTTCCCAACTCTGGCTTTATCTTGGCACTCTTGAGAGAAAATTAATTGTAGAGAAAACAAAGCTGTGATCTTATTGGGCTAGCTGTTAGACCTGCAGGTCCCAAGTAGGGCAAGATAGTGCTCTTGGCCTTGGTGTCAAGTGACAGTGACTTCTGAAGTATATGACTTCTGTGGCAAGAGGCTCTTGCTGTATGCATCTTTGTAATGCTATCATTCGAGCATCTCTACCTCTGGAAAAAGTAGTTTTGCTTTAAATCAGTTCTGAAGTAAATATTTAACACTTCTTGTGGCAACCAGAAAGGTAATTAAATATAAGGAGTAATATCATGCAATCCAGAGCATGACCTTTGTCCTCAGGAACTTTAAAATTTATTTCTGAAACATAATATTATTTCCAGGCCTTTTCCTGGGCATAATTTAACCTTTTTTTTTTTTTTTTTTTTAAATGACTCAGATTTATCTCTCATTTATTGTCTTATGTAGAAATCCAGTATTGTGTAGCCTTTATGCTTCTGCTGCTATCACGTTCATGATGGCCCTCAGTCCTCTTTATTTGGCTACATCTTGTGATTTATAAGCCCAAAAAAAAAAAAAAAAAAAAAAGCAAAGCTGGTAACCAACTCACATGTAAAATAAAACCAGGAAAACTACAATTGGAGTCAGGAGTCAAGTGTCATGCACAGGACTGCAGCAGTGGAATGGAGGCTCCTCTTTGGGCCCTGGTGAAGGTTCTGTTGAATCTTGTTCTTCTAGTGGTAGTCCAAAGCAAAGTGATGTGTGATTCCTTGTAATCATTTGTTGCACTACAGGGAAAGTAAGCCATTGAGTTTGGAACTCTGGAGAGAAGTAAAAGAGGGTGGCACCACAGGTGTATTTCTTTTTTTTTAAGAGAGATTTTTGCCATATTTTCCTCCCTGCCAAAGTGAAACCTGGTAGGTGTAGAAGCTAATACACTAACAGGTTTCAGAGAATACTTCAGTTCCTGCTGCAAGCAGTACAATAGTTTTATCGTAAGGTGATCACGCTGTATTGAACATTTATTTTCTGAGATCCTTTCCTCCCTGTCTTCTGTAAGACCATAGATATTTCATGTCCAGGCTATCTGTACTCAGATGGCCTGGGCCTCCTGGGTCAGGGTAAATGTATTACCTCCAATTTTAGAAGTGCAGCATGCTCTTGGTTTTGCTTGTCTTCTGTGTCACCTTGATGCACATCTGGTGTTCTGCAGCATGGCAGGAGAATGAGCCGCCTCTGAAATGTGAATACCGAGACACTACTGATCTTTCATCCAAAATGTGCACAGGGTATGCGATGGTCCAAATCTTGCTCTGTACTGAAGTAAGAATATGCTGTGGTCTTTAGGATATATCCAGGCTGTCTCTTCTGAAGCTTTCAGAATCTCTGGACTCTGGCTTTCTTCTACTTTCCATTAGAATTTTCTTATGCCAGCATACATACAGCAAATCCCTCATGAGGCCTGAAGAGTGTGTTGGGCTTTCTCTCCTGCCCTTGGTAAGATTAAGCCCAACGTTGAAGAGCCCTAAGAGGGAAGCAGGGTCATTTAAATACATTTTGTTACAGTACACTTTGTGAATACCCCATAACAGGTTTCTGTAGCTCCTCCAGAGCTACCAAATTTTCATCTCTAGCCAGATGGCAGGGTTTCTTGAAGTTTAGGGTATTAATTAGAGAAGACAGACTGGAGAGCCAGTATGGCTGTCTTTAGTACCAAGAGGCCTCTCCGGAGCAGAGGAACAGTCTTGTGTTTCACACGTGCCCTGTGCTTTAGAAGGTGGGATTGGCCCTGCCTCTGGGGAAGGAGCAAGGGAAGGCAGGAAAGAAAGCAGATTGTGTTGCACTCTGGCCAGAGGAGCTGTGTGTGCAAAGAACCTTACAGATACTGTCTTATTAAATCTTTATCCTGTTTTTTGCCTGTGAGAAAAGTGAGGTTCATAGGAGTTAAACACCTTACAGCCAAGGACCTTTTAGCTACTACCAAATAGCACCAATATCTAAGGCCCAGTGCATGTGCCTCTGAAAGCCCTGGTTGCTCCTACCTTATTCTTTGCTTTCAACTGCTTTCAAGAGCAGTCAACTTTTGAAGAGCTGCTTCCTGTAATGAGAAGGTTCTAGCTGAACTGAAGGGCCTTCTTGAAGCAGGCATTTGAACAGGGTTTCCGTGTGTGCCATGGCTGGTTACATTGGGTGGCTTGCTAGCTCTGCATCGCCCAGATTTTACATCCAGCGTTTACAGATCCTGAGCACAAGATTAATGACCTTTGTCCTGAGGATAAACGGCAGACACCCTCCAAGGATGTTTTGGAATGCCTAATTTTCTTTCCCTCAAATATGTCTGTTCACTTAGAGATTGAGAAAGCTATTGGGGTTCGGTCAGGGTGTGATTTTTGCACACTTACACTCCCTTCTTCCTTCACCCAGGCTCCTCCCCAGAGCACACACGAGAGTGAGTGTTGCTCAAGGGTCGTGGGTCATTTAGTAGAAATTACTTTTTAGTATGTAATAAGCCCTGTCAAAGTTAAACTAACTCTGTGGAAATGTTAACTAGAAGATACAGAACTAATTCCTAAGCTACTAATAAAAAACACTCACAACACTCACAACATTCATTAATCAGCTGTGACCCAGCCAGAAGCTCTCATCTAGTACCCTTCTCTTCCTGAGGTCAGTTTCCTGAGTTCCCAGACATCATGGCTACTGTGTATTCCTCTGAAAAGTCAAGTCTCCCCTTGCAGGGGCTTACTGGAAACAAGGGAACATGAATCCACTTAAGGTAATGTTTGCTGCCCTATTCTGAACTGTCCCCTCAAAATAATTGGACTTTAAAAAGTTACAGCACATTAAATCTAAAACATGTCATTATAACTTAGTTTTGTTTGTTTTTTAAAGCTTCATTGTATTTGAAGTCATTCTAGAAGCATGCTTGTGGCTTTGAGACAATTGGGCAACATCGTTGTATTTGAATATGGCTACTCAAAGTCAGGGGCAGCTTCCCTTTTTTGACCTTTGAAACCGATTCACAGAAGATGATATATCAGGTTCCTTCTGAGGTATCAGAGGTCTGTTTTTCCTCATAGTAAAGGAAACTGATTAATAGCCTACCTCCTACCTTTAGCAGCTTGTTTTTAAGAAGTAACTTTTGAGGGGCTGGGCTATAGATCAGTGCTAGAGTGCTTGGTTGGCATGCATGAAGCCCTGGGGTCAGTCCCCAACACCACCTCCTCCCCTCAAAAATGAAAAAAAATTTAAGTAATAAATTCCCATAATAAAAACCCCTTCATGAATCATCTGAATTTAAACTCTGTGTAACTTTTCAGTAAACACTGTAGACTACTTTAGTTGCTATGAGCTCTACCTAATGTGTGGAATTACTGGGTGTAGGCTACCTCAGAAAATCTGCCGCCTTTTTTTTAAATGGTAAAACACATGTAGCAAAGTGTACTATTTATCCATTTTTAAATCTACAGTTCAGTGGCATTAGTACTTTAACAGTGTTGTGCATCTGTCACCATCACCTAGCTCCATAACTTTTTATCACACCCCCCACTCATGGAATCCTACACAGTAAGCAGTCCCTTCCCTTTTCCCTCTGTCAGTCCTTACAACAGCTAGTCTGCTTTCTGTCTCTGGATTTGACTTTAGGACTCTGTCTTTTCCTCCCTTCCTTCTTTTGCTGTTAGTTATTGAACCCAAGGGCTCATGCATGATAAGCAAGCTTTCTGCCAATAAGCCACATCTCCAGCACTTTTTTTTTTTTCTTTTTGTATTTTGAGATAGGTTTTCATTAAATTGCCCAAACTGGTCTTGATGTAGTGATCCTTTTGCCTCAGCCTCTAGACTAGCTAAGATTACAGGCATGCACCATCAGTCAGCTTCTAGGTATTTCATGTAAATGAAATCATACAATATGTGACTTTTTGCCTTATACTTAGCATAAAGTTTCAAGATCTTTCCATGTTCTGGTATATGTCAGTACTTTATTCCTTTCTTTTCCTTTTTTTTTTTTTTTTTTTTTTTATTTTTCTCCGGTACCGGGAACCGAACTCAAGGGATTTGATGTAGTTCACATCAGTTTCTGTAATTCCTTCTGAAAGATGACTCTCCTACCAAATTTTTTTTTTTTTTTTTCTTACTGGGAATCAAACTCAGGGCTTTGCATTTGCCAGGCAGGTGCTTGTGCCACTGAGCTATATTCCTTGGCCTCCTTCATTCCTTTCTATGGCTGAAAAATATTCCATCATATAAATACACCTCATTTTTATCCATTGGAGGACATTTGGGTTGTTTCTCCCTTTTGACTGTTGTGATTAATGCTTCTCTGAACATGCCTGTATATTATTTTCGATCACCTGTGTTCAGTTCCTTTAGATATATGCCTAGGAGTGTAATTGCTAGATCATTCGGTTACTTTTGAGGAACTGACACTTTTCCTTGGTGGCCACATTATTTTACATTCCCACTGGAAGCATATGAGGATTCTGATTTCCTCTTCACCCTCACCAATATCTGTTACTCTTTCACGCTTGTGTGTGTATGTGCATGCCAGGGTGTGGGTATTGAACCCAGGGCCTCATGCATGCTAAGCACATTCTGTACCACAATCTATATTCCCAACTTACTTTCCTTTTTCTTTTTTTAATAATAACCATTGTAATGAATGTGAAGTGGCATATCATTGTCGTTTCTAATTGAATTTTGCTCATGACTAGGGGTGTTGAATCTTTTCATGGGCTTCTTGGCCATATATATATATGTATATATCTTCTTTAGAAGATGTGTATTCAAGTCCTTTGCCCATTTTACATTGGGCATTTGCGTTGTGTGTCTTTTTGTTGTTGAATTGAACAGGTATTCATCATGAGACTCATAAAATGACTCTCAGCTGCAGGTCATCAGCACAGAGTCCTCCAGTTCCTCTACTACCTAGATGATTCTGAAGCAGACCCCAACCGTTTAAGACTCCCTTTTTTCTCTCTCGTAGCCAGTCGTGGTGGTGCATACGTATAATCCCAGCACTCTGGGAGGCTGGGGCAGGAGGATCACAAAATCAAGTCCTGCTCAGGCAACTTAGTGACTTAATGAGACCTTGTCCCAAAGAAAAAAATGAAAGAGCTGAGGATGTAACTCTGTGAAGGTTCAATCCCCAATACTATGCCACCCCAAAAAAGCCCTTTTTTTCCCTTGCAGTTTCTTTTTGAAGGAATGACCTCATACATTCTTTTAAGCCTCCAGATTTTAGATTCTCTTGATTGTATTCCCATGGTGCTCTCTGTGGTGTAAATTGGTAGATGGAGATGATGGGTCGACCTGATCCCAGTCATATTTTTGCAGAAACTCCTCCACGGTGGAGTTGTGTGTGTGTCCCTGCAGTAGGACTGTCTGCCTCTTTCTGTGTTAACACTGTCTGCTGATAACCATTATCAACTATTTTTACTAAATAGTGCCCTTCTGACTCTGTCAGTCACTCCATCAGTCCTCTTTACAGGTAAACTCTTTTGTCAGCTGTTTGGTTGCCTTGATAAATAGTTTGGTCAGCAAAGCCATCAGGTGCTTGATCTTCTCCCTTGGTTTTCCAGCATGTGTGTACATAGCATCGTCATGAACTCATAGATTTCACATTTTAGACATTCCTGTCCTATTGCATTTAGCACTCGCCCTCAGTGTTAGGAACGGTGGTGGTAGTTCTTCCTCTGGCTGCACATTCCCCTGGAAAGAGACTTTTAAGGAAAATGGTGCCCAGACCCACTTTGACTGGTTGGATTAGCATCTGGGGTAGAGCTGAGCACAGGAAAACCTAACAACACTTGGCAGGTGATTTTGATGTATTGAGGATTGAGGGTTCTTATTAAAGCTCCTCCCAAGGGTTCAGGGTCTTCAGAGCCTTGCTGGCTGTCCCTTGCCTACCTGCCCAGGCTTTTTCCTTCTCTTTACCAGACTTCATGATGGACTACTCCTCTCCTCACCTGAAGAAGAGATTGGCTTAGCTTCAGGAAGGAAACAGTTTGGTGGTCCCCAGGGTCACACCAAGCAGGCACCTGTTCATCTCTTCCCAGGCCTCTGAGCCTTTTGTGTTTAACAGCACTACTAAGAGAAATAGAAACTATCTTGGTTATTTTTCTTTCTCTTTTAAATGTAAGCCTCTACTATACCATCACACCACACTATACCATACACACAAGTGCCCGCTTCCACTTCACTGAGATTTCCATCATCCTCTAAAATCTGTCCCTCGGTGTGAGAGTGGGTGCCTAGGCAGAGCTTTACTAGCAACTCATTCTTCCACCAAGGTTTTCTCCATGCTCAGCAGTGTGAAGCTGGTTCTCTGACAATGGCTCAGCTGTGTCCCACAATCTGCTGTCTACAGATCCATTGGGCTTGAGGAAGTGGATGATAGATGAATCATGCCCTTTGGCTTCTTGCCTTGTGCCCATAAAAATGGCATTTCCTAAAATAGACCAGAACCTTAATAGCTATTTAAAGGACATGTGTTATCTGGGGATGTGATTTATAGGCCTTAAATAAACTTCAGACAAATTAAAACATTTTCCAATATTTTGTGACATATTTTTACTCTTTTTTATGGCAATTTGTATAATTCCTTGGCTTTCATATCTCACCCCTCAACTCGCAGTTCATACAACAGAATGCTGAGACAGGGCCCATTTGCATACCCCAGATGGAGGACAAATCCTTGCACTGGCTGAGGAGTTTGGGAGTCGGGGGCTTCCAGCCCAAAGAACCCTCTTAGGAAGTACTTAGCCAGGCGCTCAGAGGCACATCCACAGTGTCACAGGCAATCTTACAGGTCTGAGTTGACTTCATGAGGGTGAAAAGGACATCAATGGCACTGTGAAACAGGCCACATCTGTCCCCATCACATTCCAGTTGATATGCCCTGAAGAAAGGACGTGCGCCTTCAGAAGAACATGGGGCAGAGCTCCCCAGTCCAGGCCTTGCTGGGGCTTTTTGGAATGTTTGTGTGGCACACATCATAATACTCTTGTTTTTGTTTGCCCCAATCCAGATGTAGAAATCGCTTGTACAGTAGAAAAGCCCTAAACTGACCTGAAAACTTAATGCAAAATGTGCATTCATCACTAAGGAACTTGCATATAATCACTAATGAGTTACCATTATCTCTATTTTAAAAAGAAAAATGTTTCCTTCTTAGACATATTGACACCATAGCCTGTGAATAGTGAACAGTGAAAGGTCTTTCCATTAGTATGCATTTTCCACTCCAAGAAAAATGAGTTTGACTTTATAAAGTTTGTTTTGAAGAGACCTGCTGGCCTGCAGGAATCTGGACATAAGGTCCTCAGTGCTACTGCCCCTTCATTAATCTGCAGCGCAGAATTTCCCTGCAAGGGAAATCCCTGGAAGATAAAGACTTGCCTCATGTACTGAGAAGGACACTAAAAATAGAAATTCCGTTTCTAGATAACCTTTGTGAAATAAATGTGTTGTAAACAGGGTATCTGTGAAAGTTGTAGCACTGTTATAGGTCATTCACCTCTGTGCTGTGCTGGCTTTTGAAAAACTGATTTGTAGCTGTTCTGTCCTTAATTTGCCTTTGCTCATTGTGGTTAACAGTGACCTAAATGTTACTAACTTCAGGAGATTTTTTTAAAAACCCTCTTGACCTTTCAGCAGCACTGCTGCACTGACAACTCTCACCTCTTTTTCTGGTGCTGTGGATGGAATCCGGGCCTTGTGCATGCCACGCAAGCGCTATACCACTGAGCTGTTACCCCCAGCCCTTCTCTTTTAAATACTCTTTTGCCTTCTGGTTTGTCTCCCTGTTCTCTGACCTCCTGTATTTCGTTAAGAGCTTTTCTCTTTGACATAGAATATGACTTGGGGGAGTTCCTTCCCACTAATGGATGTGCCCTCCCTAGGTGATCCCACCTGGGATGTTGGTGACACCACATTTTCTGCCTTCTTTTCATTGCCCTTTCAAGATCACCACACCCATGTGTAAGTGTCATTGGGCCCTCTCTTGTTGTTCTCACGGTTACTTGAAGTTAATGGACCTCCTTGTCAGCTTGACACCCCACCTCCAGGGAGCTCTGCCTCCATGAATGTCACCATGGGTGTCTTGTTCTGCCAGCAGAAGCCAAGTGCTGTCCATGGCACTGCACACACTCTCCCTTCTCATGTTGTCTGTCACCATGTTCCAAGCCCACGCCTGTCTTGACCTTTGCATTTGCTCCCTGAATATCCCTTCCCCTACTTTCATCTGCTCCTGTGGTTCCACTACCCCTCCCTTTGTGGTGTTCAGCCTACTCTTGACTGCGTCAGTCTCCCTGTCAGACTCTGATCTACAAGATCATCCCTGAGAGTCAAGACTTCATTTCAGGGCCTGGTCCAGTAAAGACAGAGTAGCCTAGGTGAGGATTCACCAAATTGGCAAATGAATCCTCACAAAGAGCACTTTGTCCCCAGTCCTGTGGCCAGCAGGCTCAACTTCCCTGTCCTTTCAGATGCACAGCTGCAGCCATGTTAGTATGAGAGTCTGTGCTTGGACCACAGACCTGAGGGTGTCACTATCTCCTGCCCTCTTCAGTGAAGCTCTCCTTTACTATTAATGGAAGCTCTCCTTTACTATTAATGGAAGAATTGGCTCTGGGGCCTTCACTCTTGTGTTTCTATGCTGATCCCATTAAGCCTTTGCACCCCTGCAGAAAACATATATGTATAGGGAGGCCACACCAGTCCTGTCACAGTGGGCAACCTGTGCCTTGTTGCATTTGAATCACTGCAGCAAACCACTGTAGAGCTTTTTCCTGCTGGTATGTTGAGTACTTTAGGAGTTGGGACTTTAGATAGTTACTTCCATTCTTCGTCCCTTAGAGAAAGAGAGAGGAAAAAGGAAACTACATTTCAAAAGACCAGTGATTGTGCTGCATACTTGATGTGAAGGCAGGTGGAGGTTTACCAAGGGGTGGTGTTCAGTGGGGACCATTGACTGTGGCTACGTGCTGGGTGCAGAGCTCTAGGAAAGGGAAGAGCAGCTGGGGGGCGTCTAGCAGTTCCGTTGCTTGTTATGTCCAGATGAGGTTGGGACTGTCTGTCACATAGCACCTATCTTCTCTACAGTAATTAAATAAAACTCTAAAGAGCCCTGTAGGTGTGTAAAGCACAGCTCAGTTCACAGGGGGCTGCTGACTTATCCTCTTGTGTGGGCCAGCATTTTCACATTCACTGTACAGAAGCCCAAGACTGACTAGAGCTTACATGCCCACCTCGTGTTGGGTCCACACCCCAACCTACAAGGTGTACACTGGTGTTGAGTTCTTTTTTTCCAAGGCACAAAAACTTGAACATTTTTTCCTCAATTACCAAGAAAACTCAGAGTTGATACTTTATCTGGGCCTCATGGGCAGATAAAGTGATCATACATTGCAGAGTGCAGCAGTCTATCACCTGCCTGCGTGTGGTCCCTTACTCAGAAAATTACAAGAAACTTAGCCCTAACCTCATGTTGGTGGGAATAGCACCTTCAGGCCATTCTGTGTGTGGTCCAGGCAAGGAACAGAGGCATGAGGGAAGCCTGGGATGCCAGCTCTGGTGGTCACCTGCAAAGGCACAATATGGACCCCAATCTTCTGCTCATCCCTGCTCTCCTCTAGCAGCCTAGAGCCTGCTTGTGGTTGAAGTTTAGGGAGAAGTGGTGGATGCTGTGTGGCAGCACCTAGATGAGTTCTTCACTGGACAAGGAAAGGAAAGCCCTTTCCTCTGGTGACACAATATGATTTTTTTTTATATACCTTTCTGTGTATTTCTACACCTTTCATCATATTCTGTGTATAAGAAAGGTGTGGAAATACACAGAAGTGACTAATCCTGTCATTGCATTGCCATTCTGTGATAGCTCAATAATGTAGGGCTCCACAGAGGAAGGCTGGGGTCAGATAGTTCGTATCTTCCTCTTTGCCTTTGAGTGGGAGTAGGAGGCAGAGGCACAAGTGGGTGTTTAGGGTTCCTTTGGGTTTATTATTTAATGGCCTCGGAGTTCTTGCCCCTCCCAACTTACTCCTAAACTGTGTGCCAGGTGAGACACCCTCCTAATGTTTGGGCTTTATTTTGATCTGAAATGTCATGTACAACCATTAATTGCCCCTTGGTTGGAGCCCTGGGAGCTGTGCTGTCCTTCTGTTTCAGGGGGCTGCTGTGTCTTAGATGTGCCTCTCTTCCTGGAGGACTCCAGTGGCTGCAGGACAGCAACTCCTCCCCTGCTGAGGCTGGGTCTATCTGGAGGAAACAAGGCCAGGAAGGCCCGGGTCCCACAGCCAGGCAGCCAGGACACAGGAGCCTCTGCTGTGAGGCACGGTGAGGCCAGGCACGTCCACAAGCCTTCCAGAGCTGCTTCTCTTTCAGGGAACAGAAGGGGCGGCTGCGGCAGGAAGAGGAGGTTTATCTTCCTCCAGAAGTGAATGTGACCTCGAGTGAGATGCTGTCGTTGACCTCGCACAGAGCTCCACATGTTATTAAAAAGCTTCCTGCCCTGCTCTGTTTAAAAAGGCTAGCGTCCTTGGCTCTTTTATCAGCTACTTAGTCATAAGGACCATTTGGAGTCCTAGGAGGCATGGGGAGGACCTTTGGGCTTCACCTAGACTTCATTTTAGTGTCTTTAATGGACTTTTTCCTCTACACTCTGAACAAGGGACTCTGCGTCACTGGGCCGTACAGATCATGTAGTTAGCCAGTGCTGGCCCATTCTTCATTGTTCTGCATACTTTATTCCTGCTTCTTTTCCATACCCAGGTCTAGATTTCAGAAATGTGGTACTTCACACAGAGCGTTAGGAAATCTTCCCTGACACCTGTGGGAAAGTAAGACAACCCTGTTGTGCTAGTTAGGTCTGACTTTGCTAAATCACCAAACTGCCTGTGCCTGGGGACAGTCTGATCCTTTCTGAGCCATAGCTCTTTTTTTTTTTTTTTTTTTTTTTTTAGCCATAGCTCTTGCAAGACTGCTCCCACTCCCAGGTAGACTGGGGATGTAGCTCAGTGGTAGAGCACTGGCCTAGCACATAAGAGGTCGTGGGGTAATTGTGACAATTAGATATATTGCTCACAGGTACATGGGCCAAGGATAACTGTCCTTGTACTCCCTGCAGCCTGCAGAGCATCTTAGATAGCAGGTCAGTTCTCTTAGTCCTACTTTCTTCCCGGATGGGTGGATCTGCCTATTCTTGCTGACTACTTTCTGAAATTTAGATAAGAGAAACTGTGTGTGTGTGTGTGTGTGTGTGTGTGTGTGTGAGTGTGAGTGAGTGTGTTCCTCAATTAGCAGTAACTATCAAACATCATTTGTTTTGAGGTTCTTCATGACACCATCAGAATCTAAGTGGTGACTGTTAGGGTCAGAGCAGAGAGATCTTGTGGAATACAACCAGCAAGGCTAATGGCTGTGGCACTGAGGCAGGCAGGATTCTGACCTGGCCCTGGTTTGGGAGAGGGCTGGTATCAGATATCAGACAACACAGTGCCAGTACTACCTTCCATACCCAAGTCATACACAGCATGGCGGCCACCACCACCCTCCTTCCAATAATGCTTGGCAGGTTTTTCTTCCCTTTTGTACCTTAACTGGTCTTTTTACTCACAGCAGTCAATAACAGTGTTTCTGGGTCACGCTAGAGAAACTGGAAGCAGCAGTAGCAGATCAGGTCAGTCAGGGAAAATGACGTGTGAAATAATCGCTGTCAGAGTTGCTGCCCTTCAGAAGGGTCCGTACTTGGAATAGATACAGGCAGAGGGCAGCATTCTGCACACGTCCAGTCAGGGCTAAGAAAATGTGCATCGTTGATGAAGCTAATGAGAAGTCAGCCTTGTCCTGCTCAGTGGAAGGACCACCCAGAGCTGTGAGGCTACATGAAGCCCATCTCCCCAGAATGGCTGTCTGGCCTGGCCTGGCCTGCCCTCACTGGTTACATAGACACACCCTCACAACTCTGAGCCTCAGTCCCTGTCCCCACCTGCTCCTTTTCTCTGAGCAATGGATCCCCCCGTTGGTACTAAGAACTATGAGTTTGAGCCAACCCTGGTAGTGCATACCTGAAATCCCAGCACTGTGGGAGGCTGAGGCAAGAAAATCACAAGTTCAAGCCTGGCCTTGGCAGTTTAGCGAGACCCTGTCTCAGGATTTAAAAAAGGGCTTGGGTTGTAGCTCAATGTAAAGACCCTGAGTTAAAGTCTCACTACCTCAAAAAAGAAAAGGTTTTTAAAGAGTTTTTAAAATATTGGGGGAAACTGTTCTTGTTCAGTTTGTAGAGTTTATATAAAATGTGTGAATTATCAAAACTTAAATGTACAGTTTCATCTTCTACAGGGTTCTTGCAAATAAGGGTACAGATTACATACCGGCTGGGTAGCCATATGGTAAAACATTCTGAGTATATTCGCATATTCACGAATATTTTTCATTCAGACATGGGATAAGGGACCCCTTAAAGTTGTGATGACTCTCAGAGGTGGCATGGCATGGGGATTACGCAGCCCAGCGTTAAAATTATTTTTCTTAACTGTGAGTGGATGGTGGTGGAAACTATGGTGATTGTCTTTGGGCCATGGTGCTGAGGCCTGGCCAGGCTCTCCTTTGCTTTTTGTCATTGGTGCACGTCAGCATCTCAGGTGGGTCAGTGTCCTTATGTGCTCATGCTCTGAGATACATGCTAACTTCATGGATCTTTCAAGTACTTCAGCAAACAGTGGGGAATGAGTTGCATTTTAATAAATGGTGCTTTAAGTCTAATAGGTTGTCACCCACATCTGCAGTCTGTGCTGTCACTATAGCCAGCCATAGGAGAGGCCAACCTCAGCAGCCTGAAGGCTTCTCAGTGTATGGAGCAGCTTATAATTCATGTCACAAGCCCAGGAGTAACATGTGGGAGCAGTGGTCTATAGGTGGTGGTAGGCTGAGGGCACTCCATACAGGTCCAGACACGGACACCAGCTGGACCTTGAGACACAGCCTTCCAACATGTTTTGGTCCAGAGCTCACCCTGCCCAGGGTTTGGTTTGGTTTTGCAGGCCACATGATGTCAGAGGTCTCTCTGTCCTCCTTAGCACTTCCACAGAGGATCACACTGTGTGTTGCTTACCTGTTTGTCTTCTTTCCCCCTCAGAATATTGACATCACAAACTTCAGCAGCAGCTGGAACGATGGGTTGGCTTTCTGTGCACTCCTGCATACATATCTTCCAGCACATATTCCATATCAAGAACTGAACAGCCAAGATAAGGTAAGGCAGACCACAGGACACCTGCTCCTGCTGTCCTCTCACAGAGCAAGAGCATGAGAACCGAGGGCAGTGCCCACCATCAGTAGGTCACACACTATAGTGTGGGCTCCAAACAGCCCCCTTCTGGCTCAGCCTCATTCTGAGATTAGTCACTTGTGCCCAGCCAGCTGGTCCCTCAACCACCCTGTGAGGAATATTTGATTGGTTCAGAATTCTCCACATGACATCATTTCCAGTGGGAGTAGTCAGTCCTTCCTGACATTTAGGCCAAGGGCTTCAAAAGTGGACAGTGAGGGGCCAGGGATATAGCTCAGCAGCACAGCACCTGCCTGGCAAGCGCAAGGTCCTGAATTTGATTCCTGGTATTTTTAAAAAGCTTTCAAAAATGGACAGTGAAGGGCTGTTTATGGCATGAATGATCAGATCAGTATCACCCCAAAAAGGCTAGCTTCCTGTCACCTCAGAACCAAGACTATCACTCATAGCCCACTAAGCATTGTGGGTCTCAGAACTGATGAGAAACAGCAACCCTGTGCAGTCACAAGCCATGGTTTGGGATCCATGAAGCTCCTCAGGGTCAGGAAACAGGCCCTGGACCCCGCCCTGGGTCCCCACCTCTCACCATGGCAGCCCTTGAAGACCCACACAGGAAGAAAAGCCTTGGCAGAGGTATGTTTCTAGCTTTTTGGGTGTGTACCCAGCTAACTCAGAGTCATCATGCTGGAAGTGAGCTTCTGAGTGAGGAAAGCGCAAGTGTGACAGCTCCGTAACTGGCTGGAAAAGAGCCGTAGTGGCAGGGCCCACCCTGGGCATCCACAGGTACTTTGTACAGACGAGGAGTCCTGAGGGCCACAGTGTAGCTCATTTTGGTCCTAAGTAGAGTTGGGTATCCATCCTTCATGTGACCTTTCTCCTTGTGTTGCCCATGCACTCCAGTGACATGATTTCTCTTACAGAAAAGGAACTTCACACTGGCCTTCCAGGCAGCTGAAAGTGTTGGCATCAAATCCACACTGGTGAGTCCCTGGTGAGAGGTCACTGCAGGGCGCTCCTGATTAGGAAGAACATGGTCACTGAGTGGTATAGCTGCATAGTGATAAGGAGACTACAGCAGTGGGGTGGGGAGGGTCCCAGCCAAGTGGGTGCTGAAGTGGGATCTCACCCACTGCTTGTGGTGCTTTATGCCTCACACGAAGCACCTTCAGGAAGCACCCATGTGGGTAGGCAGCTAGTGACCACAGGCCCTGGCAGACCTCATGCAGGCCTGTCCTTATAGTTGCTTCTCCCTTTACAGAATCTTTGGGTTCGGGGGGTCAGGGGAAACTCATGTTTATAAATGTCAGTGTCAAAGCACCTTGCACAGGTCTGTGTTCCCTTTGTCAGTGTAGAGGGAGAGGATAAGGTACATCTTGAGTCAAAGAGGACAGGTGTATAGGCTGAAGAGTGTTGCCTGCACTTCTTACAAGGGCATCTCCTGCCTGAAACATCTGAGGAACCAAGTGTAGAAAATTGCATGGTCTTAGGTCCTTGTACAGATTTCTGCCCAGTCCTTGCCAAAGCTTATAGCAGGCATACTTCTGTCAGGAACTCTTACTGTCATCACCAAGCCTGACTTGCTGGGAGAAAATAACTGTGTCCAAGTGTAAAACATTGCTTCCACACCTAGGGATTCTTCTGCTCTGTAAACTGAATACCGTACGTAGCATCATACAGACCCCACACAGACCTCATTTGAGCTGCTCAGGGCTTTTCACAAAGGAAGAGTCCCATTAGGCCTAGGTCCCCCCGTTCTACCTACAGTCCTCTAGGGCCACCTCCCCACCTGTGGCTACCCATCACCTCAATTTTTTGTCCATTTGAGACAGGGTCTTGCTATGTAGTTCAGGCTGGTCTTGAACTCACTTTGTAACCCAGGCTGGCCTTGAACTCGCAACAATCCTCCTGCCTCAGCCTCCCGAGTGCTGGGATTACAGGCATGCACCACCACGCCCAGCTTATCACCCCAATTTGTAATAACTGCATGTGCTTTAAAGAAGTATTTACACCATAAATATGTGTTTTAAATTCATAGAACTATGCTTACTTAGGGTGGCTTCTGTTCAGCTCTAGAGAGAAATAAGTTATTCACATATGTCCCTATTAATAGTTTACATTACAGTGTAAATATTTTCATGTATAAAATGTAGATGATTTTTCTGTCCTAACAAACTTTATGGTCAAGATTATTACAGTGAGTGAATAACCCTGGGCAGCCTCCCCCATTTTGCAGCAAATTTGAGGTTCCTCACCCATCAAAGGGTCCTCTTTGACCAGCACCAGGCCTTGCTGTTCAACAGTAACAGGCGTGAGTTGCAGGTATGAGGTATACCTACCTGGGTGGGAGCTGGTCAGTCTGTGATTTCCCACATTCATTTTCCTGCCCACTCAATTCATGCCTCCCTGATAACTTGCAGTTAAAGAACAGTATGGGCATGGTAGTACATGCCTGTAATCCCAGCACTGGGAGGGTGAAGGAGGATGATTGAAAGTTTGTACTCAACCTGGGCAACTTAGCAACTTTGAGAGATCCTGTCTCAAAATGAAAAGTGAAAAAAGAAGAGGTAGTGATGTGAAGGTCCTGGATTCAATCCCCAGTACACACACACAAAAAAAGTCAGTATCTTTAATGATATTTGACTTGTCTGGTGATGGAAGTCATCAGTGCTGATGTGATGGGAGTCCCCTACACAGGACACCCTCCTGGGGTTAAGAATAGCTCTAGAAGTGTCCCATGGGTAGTGATCTGGGAAGAGAGGCACATGAGGTGGGGGGGTCACCTAGACCAGATGAAACCTTTCTAGCCTTGACAGGTTGTGTCAGTGACCCTGCACGTGGCTCAGGCAGAAGCAGCTAGCTTGGGGATAGTGCTGATGCCCCTACAGGAGGCACTTCTGAGGAGGTGTTCTGGGCCAGGCCTGTGAAATGCGTAGTTAGGGTTAGACAAAAACCCTTCACTATTGCTGATGAACTCACTGGGATGGGCCAGGAGGTGACCTGCAACCCTAACCAAGCCCCTTCTTTCTGTTAGGACATTAATGAGATGGTACGCACTGAACGGCCAGATTGGCAAAATGTGATGCTGTACGTGACGGCGATCTACAAGTACTTTGAAACCTGAGCATACTGGGAGGAGCTGCCGCTGACTGGGGACCTCGGCAGTAACCAAGCAACACCAACACCCTTAGCTATGCACCCCTCAAGCTTTCAGCAGCTCTGGGCTGTCCTGCAGCGTGTGAGCCTCAGCCTGGGACCTCTGCATCAGAAGAACTCAGGCCTGTAGCCCGTGGCACACACCAGGGCTCCTCCATGTGGCCTGTCCACCCAGTGCATGTGGGCATAGCACACAGCATGCAGACTGGCTTCCTTCTGAAGACAGATTGAACTCCATTAGTGCCTAGGATACAAAAAACAAAAGGCTGATACCCAGCGAAACTTGGGGGAAAGGATTCAATTATAGGAGATTTCTAGAGGTTGGTAAAAAGCTTCAGCTGCAGCACTTCTTGACTGTCACCCACATGGGTCTCTTTGCTGGTGGGAACCAGGGGGAAAGTGAATGCCTGGCAATTGTCTGCTCCTTATTGCTGGGGCAGAGCCAGCCTTGCCCTTTACATGGGTCTCTTTTCTAGGAGTATGTCACCACAGAATTGGGAAAGCCATCCCTTCCATGTGACAGAGCCATCCTGGCCACCACCATGTAGGAGTTTTCAACTAGAGTTAAGCAAGTATGTAGAAGCACAGTGCAGGTGGTTCCATCTCACAGCCTGCAGCCGACTAAGTCCACGCTATTGCTGGGCTGCTGCTGGCAGGAAGCAGGCAGGACCCCTGCCTAGTACTTGGCCACCTGCCTCTAGCCCCAGCTCTGGCTTCAGGTGTCTGAGAAGAAGGACTGATCAAAAGGAGTTTTAGTTAAAATTTTTGATTTATTATGAGCAATATTGTGGAAAATAACACTTATTCTGTTAGTATCAAAGTTAAATTGTTTCAAACCAGGCATAGTGGTACACACCTGTAATCCCAGAACTCGGGAGGCTGAGGCAGGAGTATTGCCATGAGTTCGAGGCCAGCCTGGGCTACATAGTGAGACCCTGTCTTCAAAAAACAAAAAACCCCCACAAAGTTAAATTGTTTTAATAAGCATAGAAATGAAACACAAGGGCTGGGGATTTAGCTCAGTGTCAACAGCGCCTGCCTGGCAAGCGCGAGGTCATGAGTTTGATTCCCGGTACCGGAAAACCCCCCCCCCCCCCCCCCCAAAAAAAAAAAAAAAAAAAAAAAAAAAAGCAAAAAAACACACAAAAAAGAAATGAAACAAATCTGAATACAATACAGCCAGAACAGGGAGCAAAGTAGCAAGTAGCCAAGGAAAAGGGCATGCTTAGTGAGCCCACAGTGTGATTTTAAAGTACTGCTGAGTCACTGAGATGTACGCCTTTTGAGCAGGAATGTAAGAAAGTGCCTTACCTCCCCTTGTCTGGGTAGCCCGTGCCTCCTCACCAAGGCAGGTGTCAGCAGGGATTCAGGGGGCCAGGCCTGCCCTCCCCAGGTGCTGGATCTGTGCTGTCTGAGCCGAAGCCTTACTCGGAGGTGGTCTGCTGCGGACTTTCAGGCTGGGACTCAAAGCCCTTTTTGGGAGCAGACAGCCCACATCTCATGTGTGCCTAAGACAGTAGTTGTTGGTTTGAACACTGTCAAAACCTGTACCTTCCGGCTTATAACTGTTCGGCACCATGAGGAAGACTGGCCACCAGTGGAAGCCCAGTTGCAGCCCCACGGACTGGATGCAAGGTGCAGGCTCCCAGGAGGCCCACTCGGTCCAGTCCTGTGCTGAGGGTCAGCATTGAAGCATGATGTTCTGTATTAGAAGTCTGACGCATGTGTGGAGCGTAGAAAAGAAAGTGTCTGTTAGGAAGTGGGCTCTGCATGTGTGCGGCCTGCAGTGTTGTCATCACCAGGGGGCTGGTGCTGCCCAGCCGCGCTCCCTCAATGTCCTCACCTGGCAGAACAGGCTGCTGCCCCTGGCTGCGGCCTTTGGTGAAATGCAGATTTTCAACTAAAAGAGAGTCCAGGTGGGCAGCATCAACCTCAGAGCACACCAGAAGACACCCTAGATGCCAGCTTCCACAGATGCCCAGCCTGGTCTTCCCTGGCCAAGTTCTGTTCTTATTTCTGTTGCTCTGCTGACAGCTGTCGGCATAAGTGATGGCTCACGTGCAACCATCTTTTCCAGTGTCTCGCCACTTAATTTCTCTGAGTTCCTGCCGCTACTCTCTTTCACGTTCTCGAAAGCCTGTCCACTGTCTGCATCCAGGGTGTCTGGTCATATTTTTTATTATTTATTATGTCATGGGGGCCCTGTTTTGTGACTAAAAAGACTTTGCTGAGCCTGCAGTTGACAGTTTTGTCCCTTGCCACATGAGCTGCTAGTCCAGCTCTAGCAGCTCATGCTGGGATGGGGAATTCCAGAATCTTCTGAAGGATGGTGGTTGGTCACCAATGGTCTGTGTCACTTGGATGGCAAGTCTCTTCTGGACACTGAGGCCCAATATGGTACTTGGGAGGCACCATCCTGGCCCCGCCTGTCTGGAGGCTCATCTCAGGCCCCCCATCCCCAGTGAGGATCAGACTGCCCATGTATGCGCCAGGGTCTGCGGATGCCAGGACTCCAAAGCATTACTTTTTGCCTTTTCTGCTAGGACCCTTACAACACTGTTGGCTCTAGGTGTGCAACTGTAACGGTCATGTGTGTTTAAAAGTGGGTACCTGCTTTGTAGCCTCCAGAAAGTCATTTTGCCTCTTCTCTTTAAGCACAAGCTTTACTGCAAAAGGGCCAGTTAACCTTTCTATTTCTATCATAGGCTTCTGCTGACTGACTAATGATACTTTGTCATTTTGTGCTAGTAAATATTCTTGAATGTATTAAATTGTTAAAACACATCTGGTGTGGACCTTCCTAGCTTGCCCTCTCTCCCCACTGTCCCTTGGACACTGTCACATGAACCCAAACTGTACCTGAGCCCAAACTGGAACCCTGTCCTCTAAGAAAGCCCCCTCTTGTCCAGCTTTCAGTCTTCTCACCATGCACATGGAGCGGCCACCCTGGAGTGGGAGACCTGGTGTGCCTGCTGCAGCACCTGCAACGCAGGCTCGGGCAGGTGTCTGGACTGTGAAACCACACTGAGGGGTAGGGTGGGTGAGCCCAGAGGTTGTGGCCTGCCCTGGGACCACTCAGAATCTGTGAGGGTTGCTAACATCCCAGAAACACCAGCAGAGCTGCTCCATGAGAGTGGAAGCCTCAGCCATAGCCCAGATGCACACCATCAGGTGTCCCAAGAGTTTTTTGTCTTTCTAAAAATGTATCTTTCTAGAAATGAATTTTGGAATGCATAAAAGTGCAGAGAAGCAAAAAGAAATTGCTACCCAGAGGCAACCAGTTGAGTCTCTTTACTTTGCATCTGTTTGTAGTATTGGAGATGGAAGCCAGCGCCTGGGATGTGCCAGGCAGATGCTCTGCTCTGAACTGCATTCTGGCCCACTCTGGATCTTGAATGTGATCATTGGAATCTACTGAAATAGTCCTCAACACTCATCACCTCACACAGACTATATGGGCAGGGTCCACGAGACCACTGCCTTACACCCAAAGACTCAAGCATCTTACTCAGAACTGAGACTCCCCAGGATCAGGGGTCCCAGGGAGGGTGAGGTCCCACTTGGCCTGAGTTGGGATGTCCTGAGAGTGTTCATGCACCCCACCCTAGGGCAGCTGCAGTCACTTAGGGTGACCACTGTGGTCCCAGGTCTTGAGTGACTCAGTTATGGTGCTGGCATGGTAAGGACTAGGCCAGGACTCAGCTTTAGCTCCACCCTACTCGCCAGACACAATTGGTGTCCCCTGCTGAGGTGGTCAGTAAGAATCCACTGCACAGCAAGAGAGCTCACCCCACCCGTAAGACAGGTCCCTGCAAGCTGCTCCCCCTAGTGTGGGGGGGTGCCCTGCCCCCTGCCTGATAAGCTCTGTCTCAGGCAGACCCTGAGGCTGATCCCTCAGAGGTCTTTGTGTACCTGCCTGGAACCTGCAGGTGCAGCCTAAGGGCTTTCTGTCCTAGACTTTGAGCTCCCAATGGTTGCCCCAGGGCAGCACCTCTGAGGAAATACGGTTCCATCCTAACTTACGGGAGGTTCCAGAACCTCTGAGGGGTAGCTTTGATGGTGGGAAGGGAAGAATTCAGGTATCTAGAAGAGTGGAAAGATCCAGAAAGGATCGACTAGACCCCTCCAAACACATCTTCATGGGGCAGGGATACTGGGCCTGGTGGCTGTGACAGACTGACCCCATTCTCACAAGGTTACCACTTCCCACAGCTTCAGGTGGCCTGGATCATTTCAGGGTGCTTCTTCAGTGGTACTCAGGGACAGATAAGGGGTATTGACACACAGCCACTGTGTTCTGTCAGATGGTGGCTGAAGTCCTAGGTTGGTGGGATTCATGACTCCATTAACCTGAGCTCCGACCCAAACAGAATAGGACTTCTATACAGGAGGCCAGGTGGGGGTGCGGGAGGACAGGATGCCACCCTGAGCAGTCAGTGTGGAGGGCATGAGGATGGGTCAGAGGCATGTGGAGGGCTGGCTGACAATTCAGCCTTTGTGAAACCCCAGAAGGCTGGTCCTTGTCCCTAAGAGGACCCTGGAGAGCGCATTACCCCGTGTGAGAAGGGGGCAGCAGAGACTGCAGGCTTGGAGGCTGAGGCCTGTGAGGAGACGGGGCAGAGATGGCACTCATTGGGCAGGAAGCAGATGTGCTCTCCAGGGAGACTAGTACTGGCTCCCACTGATGCTTGTGGCAGCCAGGGTGAGCACTGAGCTCTTGTTAGGACATTAGGGTCTTCCGGATGGGCCACGAACACTTGGATGTATGGAGCTGTTCCCACGTCTGCAAAATGGTGACCTTAAGGAGCCCCTTCTGCCAGGCATCCTCTCTCACGTGGAGGAGGAAGGTGTGGTGGATCTCAGGCCTGGGAGTGTAGGGAGAGCATGCAGGTGACCCGTGGCTGTCCTCCGGAGTTAGGAGTGCTGAGCCCTGGTGCAGGGGTTGTGGGAAGCAGTGGGTACAGAAGGTTGATGTTGTCATTGTCCACCACTGAGCCAGGACAAGGCTCACTCCCCCCAGGGTCCATTTCCTGTCTACACTGATGTACCCGATCAGCTCCGAGGCAGACTTGCTGTGCCTTTCTCCTGCCAGAAGCAGACATGCAATGGAGCATTTTCCCATAGGCCTCAACTGGAGGATGGGGGGCCGTGCTCCTGTGTTTGCCGTGGCTTTGGTGACTGGGGGTTGCTTCCTCTGGCACAGTCCTACCTTCTCAGAGCCTCCTTCAGACTGCAGAAAAACTGGAGCCCTGTGAGCACCCGAGGATGACTGGGTTTGTTCCTACCAACTCTGGCCTAACACCCACTGGGTGCATGGTCCTAGTCCTGGCATGTCTTGCTCCCTGATGTGGCTCAGCTGGCCCCAGAGCAAACAATGAGGGCCAGAGGCCACCCAGGTGCATCCTGGGCAGGAACAAAGAACCATGGGTGTGGGGTGGGGGTGGGTAGTCTGCGAGCGGATTTCTGGAGCAGGAGAGGGCCCAGCTGGCCCCAGCATCTCGCCTGAGTAGTAGGGGCCTGGACGGAAGGGCAGGCGGACAACCACAGCCTTCAAAGCCTGCCTGAGACTGGACAGGGAAACCAAGGCCCAGAGCGAGAAGCTGGGGGTTTTCAAGGACATCCTCATGCCCAAGAGTCAGTGGCCATGCTCAGAGAAGGCTGGTACTCTGCCATCTGACACTCTCAGGGCAGCCTTGCATCCAAGGAAAGCTATCAAGGGTGCAGCCATGCCAAACCCATGCCCTGTCTAGGGAATAGGCAGCAGAGGGTCCCCCAAGGGTGCGTAGAGGAGCAGACACAGGAACCGGCAGGATAAGCAAGTGAACAGCCCTCCTTTATGCCACCCTGCCCCTGAACCTCAAGGACCAGAGTGTGCCCTGTCTCTGGGCAACAGCGTCACTGGAGACCTGGGCTAGAGTGCCCCATAGATGACAAGGAATAGCTCTTCCTCTCCCTCTAACAGGCCAGAAGGGAACCTGGCCCAGCCCCTCACAGCCTCTGTGGCACTGGCTCCTTATGACAGATCTGGGGTCTTGGAGCTCACTCGAGCTGGAACCAAGCCATGGCCCTACCTGCCCACCTGCCCTCAGGACACAGCTCCCCAAACCCTGGGCACCAAGACCAACAGATGGTGTCTAGGACCCAGAAGCAGAATACAAAGACTTTGACTCTGTGACCGAGATGGGTGTCAGAAAGGCCCTTCCTCCTAAGTAAGGTTATGCCATAGTACACAAGGCCAAGCCATGTGTGCGTGTGCATGTGTGTGTGTGTGTGTACATGTGTATGTCTGTGCATGCGTGAGCATAGGACCAAGGGGAAGGTGCTGTGCCCCAGAAAAGGAGCAGCGATCATTTCGGTCTACAGCCAGAGACTATGGAGCAAGAAGACCCCCCGCCCCCAATTGGCTGTTTCTGACTCATGAGCTCTCATAGCCCCTTCAAGGTGACTCTAGAGGCAGGGTATTCCTTGTATGTTAGGAACTTTGGGTCCAATACAAATGGGATGGGCAGGGAAGTGTTGTTGCCACTACAGGTGTTATACTCATTGAGAGACCCAGAAACAAGGATGAGGAGCCAAGGGCCTAGAGGGAGGGCCCCCCTGGCCAGACAGTTCCCTCAGCTTGTACCCTAGCTCAGCGCCATGAGGTGGCAGGGCAGAAATGAATGGGTCCCTGGAAAGCCTGCAGGAATTCCACACTCTAGGGTGGCCCCAGCCACTGATCCCTGGGTCCATGTCCCCTCCTGGTGGTAGTAGTAAAGGGGGTCCTTCACTGAAGAAACCAAGGCCCCTGGGAAGCAGGGACAGACTCAGCAAGAACCATGACTGGGGAATGAGGAGTGAGGGAGGTTACATGCCTGGATCTGAGGTTGGAAAGGTATCGGGGGTTGAGACAGGGACCAGCAGCGTTCCAGAGTCTCATACAGGTTCTTGGCGTCCTCAGGTTTAACTTTGGGTACAGGTACCTACCCAACCCAGCCCACCGTCCTCCGCCGAGAGATCTCAGCGGTCCCCTGGATGTAAGGGAACACAAGGATCAGGGGCTGAGCTGGCCACACAGGAACAGGAGGCCGGCCTTTGGCCCCAGGAGCGAGCCAAGGAAGCCGCTAGGTGATCGAGGGTGATTCCTAGCACAGTGAGAACCAACATCTTGGGCGCCTGATGAAGTGACCAGGTGCCTGCACATCCATTTCCTACCCACATTCTCTTCCCGGAGTTGGACGCAGGGAGCTGCTTTGGCAGCGGCCGTTCCTCCCTCCTGGCCTCAGCCCAGAGGTCTAGCCTGGTCCTAACAAACCCACCGGGCCTAGGAGGGTGTTCCCGAAATCTCTTGACTACCAATGGTCTGGCTATTTGAGGGGCTTGTCCTGCTGTGAACAGAACTGGGATTAGTCCAGATCCATCTAGCTGCAAGCATCAAAGGCAGAGCCTCTTGCGTGGCTTAATTGAGGCTGGATAGGAGGTCGTTCTCACTTACAACACTCCAGAACAAAGGCAGGACAGGGAGTTCCCAGGCCCTGAGCCCTCCAAGATTCCCAGTTAAGTTTGCTTACTGAAGCGACTGTCGCCTCCCTCTGTAGTTCAGAGGAGGTGAAGGAGGGGAGTCAGGGCCCCAACAGGCATCAGGATCTGTAATTTAAAGAGAGACCAGGGCCCAAAACTGGGATGTGGAGAGAGAGTGACACAGGGGCACCAACGCTGTCCAGATCTGATGACAAGGGGCAGCAAAGCCCAGGGAGGATCACAGCTGCAGAGGCGGCCCTGAGAGCTTCTCGGAGGACAGGGATGGCAGGGGTGGGGCCCACAGGACTTCACAGGGCCTGGTGAGGTGGGAGACTCTGGGGTAGGGGAGGGGCCGCGGCGCTGCAGGAGGCTGGGATGGATGGAGCCTACGATGGTCACGCTGTGGGGTGGGGGACATACGAGGCGGCCCGGCCCTGTCAGGGGCGTATCCTCCGGTCCCCCACCGGTCTCCCGGCCTCGGTTTTCCCAGTGCGAAGGAGCAGAGTGGGGCAACGTGGGTCTCGGAACCGCCTGCAGGGGGCGCCAGTGAGCGACAACACGTCTGGAGCCCGAGCCCTAGCGGCGGCGGAGACAGCGAGAGCGGGCGCGCGAGCAGCAGGTCAGCCGGGTACCAGGTCCCGGATACTAGGTCTGGGGCTGCGGGGTTCCGGGAGCGCGGCCTGGCCGCTTGGCGCCGTCGGAAGCTGCTGGGACAGGGGAGTTGGGTGGAGGGTGCCCCGTCGCTCCGACCCTTTCTTCCCGCTGCCCCAACTGCGAGTTGGCGGGCTCCCGGGTCCGAGCCCGGCCCCGCGGCAGCCTCGGCAGTGCGCTGCGGCTCGGCGCGGTCACGTCCTAAGCCGGTGGAGGCGCTGTGCGGATCCTCTGGGCAGCCCCGGACCACCCGCAAGGTACGCGTGCGGGAGGAGAAGGGGCGCGGGTGCGGCCGCCGGGGCGGCGGGGTGCAGAGCGGGCGTCTGGACCCGGCCGTCGGGTGCCCGGCGCATCCCGCCCGGGGCTGGGCCAGGGCTCCGGGCGAGGCCTGAAGGAGGCGGGTCGCACCCCGAGGGACGAAAAAGGATTCCCACGGGTGGACGGGCCGGGCGGGCACCGCTATCCGGGGTGAGGCATCCCGAACCGCGAGGCTCAGCATCCGGAACGCTGGGCGCGGCGAGCCCGGGCGTCGGCAACGCGGCACGCCCCGCGCGGGCGTCCTGGGGGCAGAATGGGCGGCTTCGGGGACACAGGAGCGGCCGGGGCCGGCGGGTGTCGGGTGCGCACGGCCGACTGGCTCCGGCCCTCTGCCAGGCTGCCCGGGGCGGAGGTGGGAATGGCGGGAAGGGTGACAGCTCTTGAAGGACTCGTGAGGAGGAGGTCTCAGGCCGCAGAGCGGAGAGCCTGCGTTCTGGACGTTTCGACTTTAACTCCCGGGCTGTACTATGGAAAGAAGAAAGAAGTGGGGGCCCGAGTGTTTCGGGCTGCAGAAGCGGGTGGCGGGTGTCTACCCAGGCCCTGCTTCCCAGGACTAGAGAGAGCGGGGAGGTGGGGGTGGCTCAGGTGTTCAACTGTCCCGTGAGAGAGGGGTCCTGGCTTCCTTGGTCTGCCTCCTTCCCTAACCAGAGACTGCATCCCGACCCAGAAGTCTGCCCTCCTCAGGCCTGGGGCGCTGGACGTCCTGTGCTCTGCTTCTGATGGTCAGCTTCCCTGGACTCCGAGACTGCGCACCTTTCAGATTCTTCATGTCACTCCCGTTCCCAGTGAGTGCTGCCCTGGTGTCCCCACCCTGAGAACCAGGTTGGCTTTGGCTACAGCAGGCCAGGGAAGGAGTCACTGGCTTCATCCTTAGCCCCAAGGGCCTTGGGTAGGGCAGGGAAGGCTCTGTCCTCCTGCGAGGCAGAGCCCCGTCCTGAGTCTCGGCAGACAGGTGCCAGGGGCTCCTCGCTTGTCCGTGTCTGTGCTGGCAACACCTCAGAGCTCAGCGTTTGCCTTTAGGGATCTTCCAGGCTTCTCAGGTTCTGGTATCCCTTGAGCAAATCCTGGCCAACGCCCCTCCCAGCACGTCCCCTCACTGCTGACCGGGTTCTGGCTAGGCTGGCCTCCCCGAGCATGACCTAAGGGCAGCCACAGACATCTGCTAGGAGATGGGCTTGGGCCCAGGCTGAAGAGGGCAATGGCTGGTCTCAAGGGCAACTCATGGGCCAGAGATTTTGATGCCCCAACCTGGTTCTGGACTTGCCACCTCCACTAAGTGGGTCGCCGTGGGCAAGTCACTGCCCTGGGAATTCATTTTCTCAACTGTAGAGCTGGGCTAGTGCTCCTAGCAATGCCTAATATACAGGGATGAGATGAAAGTGAGATGCACTGGGGTGGGAGTTGGCGGCGGCGCTGGGGCAGACCAGAGTCACAGCAGGGGCGCTATTCTTGAGCTGAGGAGCCCTGTAGGAAGGGTCAAGGGGTGACACAAAGGATCAGTGGGCAGAGGGAGGTGAGGACAAGAACTGGCTTGAGAACAAGCATGTGGCTTCAGGGTGTCCGGCAAAGTTCAGGGCCTGTGTACAGGACCACACCCCTTGATGGCTCACAGAAGTAACCTGAAATCCCACAAAACCCGCCTGATCCTGAGCCATCTCAGCCCTGATGATCTGGAATTGCCATCTTGGCATCCTCATGAGATAGATCTGTCTTGTCTGCTGCAACTCTAACCTGCCCCGAGGATTGCGTATACATGAGAGGGACTGATTGTGTAGAAGGAAGGATAGCCAGCCAGCCAGATGGCACTGCTGGGAAGGGTTTTGTTGTGGCGGTGGAGATTCTGCAGATGGGAGACTGCTGTAGTCAGGTTCTGATTTGGTGAGAGCAGAGTCCCAGCCCAGAGGGAAGAGTCATGGCTCTGGGACATCCTGGGTGCTACCAAAGGGTAGAGGGTAACCCAGGGGCCCTAGTTGGAGGAGGAGAGTGGTTAGGAGGATCTAGCTGGTTTTTGTTTTTTGTACCGGGAATCGAACTCATGACTTCTGGCTTGGCAGGCAAGCGCTTATGCCACTGAGCCATATCCCTGGCCCATGGTTAGGAGGATCGAGGGGATCAGCTACCTAAGGCTGGGATCCTAGTCTGTGCTGGGTCCAGATGGGGAGAGAATAGAGTTGTTCCTAGGAGAGTGGTTACCTCCTCAGCAGGACCCGGGGCCCTGAATGATGGGAAGAAACAGTTTAGTGGCAGAGAGGGAGAGCCTACCCTCTGCAACCCGGAAGCCACGAGTTCCTACCAGGGACTGGGGAGGATCCAACCAGCAGCCAGCAGAAGGGGCTGGACGCTAAGGAAGGCAGGACTTCCTATAGCTTTCCAGGACTGCCTCGGGCCTTCTCTGACATGCGGCTGAGCCTTGCACAGGCTGTTTTCTTTGCTAGAGGTTCTCCCACTTCTCTCCTTTCCCGCCTTGTCCAGCTCAAAGACCTGCTCCTCAGAGAAGCCTCCCTCTGGGTCCACGTCCACTCCTGCAGGTCAGGCTTGTTTTGGAAGCTGCTGTACAGGGGCCGGTGCTGCCCTTCTGTGACGCCTGCCTATATGGATGCAGCTGTCACCTGCAGGAGAGGGTCCGCCCCTGGGCTGGAGATGTAAGCCCGTCTGCTGCAGGGGCTTCACTTCTGCCTCACAATGGCCTCTGCAGGCTATGAGCTTGGCTGGGCCAGAGGTGGGAGGGACAGTGGCAGGGCTAAGGTGGGCGATGCTCAGGTTGGTCCCGCTCCTGACCTTTTCCTTCGGGCTCCAGGGCTGCATCGTCGTACCCAAGTGCTAGGGACCCTGTAAGGTTCACAACCTGCCACCTCAGTGTACTCAGCACTGTCCCACCAATAGCCCAGTCTGCAGTCCTGCCCTGGATGCTTTCGGGTCTGTATGCTCAGGACTGCCTGTCCCTCCTTCAGACAGTGCAGCAATACCTGTCATCCGCCATTTGTGGGAGGCGCAGGTGCAGGGTCTATCACGTGATGCTGTCTCACCACAGCCTGTGTACACGTGAGGAGCCGCAGCAGAGGGGAAGCCTCGTGCGCGGGCCTGAGGCAATTGTGTGATAAAGCTGGTGCAGATCCCATCCCAACTATTTTCCCCGCAGGGAGGGCTCCCAGCACCTCTGTGAGGCGTGTCCTCTTGGAGGAGAAGCAGCTGGTGATGGGGTGGGTGGCTGCCTCCAGTGAGGAGGGCTGGGGACCTACAGCCTCTCTGGCATTTGACCTGGACATGTGGGGATGGCCGGGACTATGTCAGGTCCCCTGTGTGGAAAAGGGTGCTGTGGCAAGCCCGATGGCCCTGGGGGCAATGCTGAGGCATCCCGAGGCTAGTCTGTGGCTGGTGGTGTGGAGGCTGCTTCAAGGCAGGCCCAGTGCCTCAGCCTTCAGCTGCAGGGAGTTGGTTCTCCGTTTCTGCCCACATCCTGTCCCCAGGAGCAGAAAACAGCAGCCACATACCCGAAGGCGGTGGAGGAGGGGCCCACAGGGCGCCTGCCCGGGTACCCGGGCCGCAGCCAGCACCAGGTATCAGAAGCGGGTCTATGTGCTCAGGTAGACAGGGAGGGCAGGGGGCTGAGACTTGGCGGTCGCTGAGTTCCAGGCAGCTGTATGCTTGGCGTTTGCAGGAGGGGCTCTGTAGGTGCGAGGGCCCCGGTGGTTCCGGGAGGCTGGCGCCCAGTCACTGCTTGTGGTTTGGGAGCAGGTGCCACCCTGCCCATCCAGATGTGATTCTTTGCTTGGTGCCCCTTCATGATTCTGCTGAGTTCCTGAGAGACATGTTGGTGCTTTTTAACCTCCCTTCCGTGTCTGTCTGCTTTGCCACAGTGACTGTCTCCGTGTGGTTTCTGAAGGAATTCTCGGTGCCCTCTTCCAATGCCCAGTTCTCCCTTCAGCTGCCTGCATGCCTGGAGCCCACCACATCTGCTAGGTTCTTTATTTCAGTCCTTGGGTTTTTCATATCCAGAAGTTTATTTCCTGTTCATCGTTACCTGTTTTTGTTCCTGCCAATAAGTTTCTAAATTCTCATGCCTGTTCGTATTTCTTCATTTCTGTGAGGGTCCAAGATGTCTTCAGAAGTTATTATTTCATTACTCCACTGCCCTTTTGTCTTCTTCAATGAACCGATCTCTGTGGTTTTGATACGGTTG
The DNA here is from genome assembly GCF_000276665.1 of Chinchilla lanigera. Taxonomy (NCBI): domain Eukaryota; kingdom Metazoa; phylum Chordata; class Mammalia; order Rodentia; family Chinchillidae; genus Chinchilla; species Chinchilla lanigera. The sequence continues at coordinate 7,891,806 of NW_004955455.1, forward strand.
TTTATCTTCCTTAGTCTTAATTTTCCTCCTGTATTCTGAAGTTGGGGTTTGCAGCTCATCTGAAATGGGAGCTGAGATCATGGGGTCAGGGAGTGGCCTGTAGATACCCAAATCACCATAGCAGCAGTCGCCACTCAGGAGTTTCCTGGGCTCTCTCTTCAGGGCTCGCTGCTGTAGGCTCAGGACACAAAGGGTTAGTAGCAGGTGGCACGGAGGGTCCCATGGTCCAGCAGTGGGGATGCTTCCTGGCAACCAGACGAGGGAACAGGTGGACATCGGACATGAGAAACTTGAGAGGACTCTAAGGCTGGGACTCTGGAGCCCAGGGTGGCTGCAGTAGGCAGAGTCTCTGTGCTGTGCTCCACTCCTTGCTCCTGGCCACATCCAGAAGCAGGCGTGTAGGGCACTGCCTAGAAGCCAGCAGGCTGGGCTGCTCTGGCCAGCAGGCTCTAGGGGGTACTGCCACCATCTGGACATGTGTACAGAGATCCTTGCTAGTCTGAGGTACAAAGAGCCGGAAGGGGTGGGGCGGATGTATAGGTTTTGATTAAAAGGAGTTTTAATTAAACTGGCCAGACCAGGTGAGGTGGGCGGGAAGGCAGGAAGAGTCCAAATGCTGGGAATCCTCTGGGGCTGCTCTTTCAAAGCTTAACGCGTGTGTCCCACAGCATGTGTCTGTATTTTACATGGGACAGTGTCTCCCCTCTGCCCCATCCCCAACAAGGGACAATCACTAGGAAATATGACATTATTAACATTTAATTTCCCCTCCCGGCTAGCAACAGATGACTCAAGGATTAATTAGATAGGCAGAGCCCAGCTAGAGGAATAGGAAATTGCCAGATCCTGGCCCTGAACCCCCACTCCTACTCCCAACCTTCCTGTGGCTCGTGGAGGCTTCCAAAGGGAGGGAAGCTTGGAGGAGGCCCCAGAAGTCCCCTGTGGCTGTGTACCACGGTGTTCTCCACCACCCTTCCATGTTCCTGGTAAGGATGAGAAGTCACTTCACCTTTTGGTGCCTTAACTTCCTCGTCTGTAAAATGGGGTTCCTGAGGCCAGCGTACACACAGATATCCATCATTTCCTGAGCTCCACAGCTGCGCAAGCTCTTTAAGAGGGACCAGTGTCATGTCCGGCATTCAGACAGGTGGCCTCCAAGGGAGCTTAGGATCTGGTAGCTCAGTGGTGGCTGCCACCTGCCAGCCAGCCTTATCATTCCCCATTTCTGGCCAGCGAGGCACCAATCTGAAATTGGACCTAGTGGGAGCATATATACCACAGGAAAGGGCTATAACTCAGGGCGCCCCCCAGCCAGCTTTCGGCTGATTTGCCACCTTAAACAGCTGGGCAGCCCTCAAAGATCTCCGGGAGCACACAGCTCCCCGACTCCTCGTCCCGACCTGCCTTGTCCTGCCTCTGGCTCCGGTGATCTGCTGGGCTCGTGGCTGGAGAAGGCATAGCTGACAGGGGATTTTGGTTTAGCAGATACCAGGGTAACCTGTGGGACCCGGGGAGCCTCACCCAGGATGTGCTGGCAGCAGCCAGGAGATCCTGCAGGAATGTCGACGGAAGGGGCAGAGGGGGAGCGGGCCATGCGGAAGGGCCGTGCAGGCTCTGCTGGCAGGAAACTGATGTGTGTTTTTAGCCCCATGCAAGGTTGGCCTAGACAGGAGGGTCAAGAGCGTTCCATGAGACTCTGGGAAAGGAGAAGGAGACTTTAATGTAGTTAAAGTAGCACCATATCCAGTGCTCTTCAACATGGGGATCTAACGCAGAAGGTGGTAGAGAAACCCTTAAGGGGTTCTCAGGCAGGTATCCAAATATCCAAGTACCCAAGACTGTCTGACCAAACAAAGGCTGGGTCATGCCCCTCAAAGGCCCCTTCTAGGGAGCCCTGTCTGGCCTCAGCAGAACACCTTGTCCACGCCTTGTCTGCCATGCCAGATTTCTAGCCTGGTGAGATGGGCTGTGGTGTCTTTCGATGGAGCTTCCCCTAGAGAGAGCCTGAAGGACATCAGATGGTTGTCTTTCCCCAGGAGGCAACAGTGGCAGGAGGCAGGATCCCTGGAGAGTAGAAATTCCCCAGGGGCTCACTGGGCCTAAATGGACAGTAGCCTGTTGCTCCTGCCGCCGGATGTGGGAAGCCGCACTCAGCCATGGGCCAGGATCTGGGTAGGAAAACCGGTCCAGGGCGAGCCCCTACTCCACCAGCACCTGCTGAGCCTAGGTCAGGTGGACCCCTGGTGAATGCTGCTCTGAACTGTGGGCCAGGAGGACAGAAGGACATGGTGCATGTCTGGGAATGGTGACTTAGCCTGGCCTGTCTGCCCGGCACACACTGTGAGCAGAGAGCCAGGGCTCAGTAAGACTCGGCTCTCTCCAACTGCTGCAGGTGGCTCCAGTTTCTGTTGAGGTTTTGGCCTCCCCTCTTTCCTTCTCCTTGGCCCTCCTGTGTCAGGTGATCCATTTCAAGCCTCCTAGCAGGGTGAAAGGGTCTGTTGGTTGCAGGAGCCCCCAAAGGTGGCTCCAGGCTATGGCAATGACAGGACTGCAGTTAGAGGGAAATTTGGGATTTAATTTAACCCTCTGTCAGCTCCTGGCCAACTTGGAGTGTGTGTATAGTGGGGGACCTTGGCCCTGCAAAGAGGCCAGCGACTGGGAGTGACCTTCTACCAGGGTCCGTAGTCCCACTCTATCCATGATATCCCGGAGAAGCCGGGGCAGACATGGCCACAAGAGACAGCCTGTAGCCTTTTGTCTCTGGGCAGGCAGTGCCTGCTGATAATGTGCTCCCTGAGAGTTTAGAATAGAAGAGGGTAGATTTGGGTGCCTCTTAGCTCTCAGAGAGAGGCACTTTAGAGGGGAGAGATGGTTTCACAAGCTGAGGGAGAAACAGCAAGAACTTGGGCTGAGCTCAGGCCTGCTGGGAAAACCAAGACTTTCCATGGTGTCAATTATTCCTCTTTTTATGACATTTGATTCTGGGAGATCCCTTCCAGATCTATTATTCTCACAGACACATGGGTGAGAGCTAAAATGGCCCCATACGCCAGCTGGGGTCCAAGTGCCTCGCTGTATAAACGGGGAAGCAGGGGCCCAGGAAGGAAAACCATTCTTGCCTTACAGTCCGCCAGCAGGTTCTGGCTGGGCACCTGCTCTTCTGACTTCAGTCAGTCATTCCCTGCGTCGTCAGGAGCAGCTGGGGAGAGGGCGTAGGAGGAGAGAGGGGTGGCAGCTCCCTCGAAGGAAAGCAGCCACAGCGCCTCCCCTTCCCAGATGTGCAGCTGGGGACATCAGGAGGCAGCAGGCTCGGGTTTGTGCCTGCTCTGCTGCCTGTGAGGGTGAGTGACTTACAAGACAGGGCCAGCTGGCTCCCCAGACCCCCCTGGACACCTGAGCTCCAGGTGTCTCTGGCCTGTCCCTAAAAGGGCAGCTGGTAGCTCCCCAGAGAGCTTGCTGGGGATAGAACAGGCTGAGGTGGGCTGAAAAACTGGCGTGGTGAGAGAAAACGGGTGGGATTGGAAGAGCTCCACAGGCAAGGCACTTTCAGCGGGGGAAGAAGGGTCGTGGAACTGGCGGTGAGGGCGGGAGACTGGCCAGGCTGCCACAGAAGGCTTGAGAAGCTGGCCATGGGGGGCCAACGTGAGGGGCTTAACATTGACAGATTCTTGGTCCCCTAGGGAAGGGAAAAAAAAAAAAGCACAAATGTGCTGGTCTCCGGCCCCATATCTAGGCCGGGAGGGCTGCGACCTCAGGGCTTGCTGTGGGTGAAATGCAGGAGCCTTGCGCAGCGCAGAAGAGTGAGCCGGATCTTAGTAGGGTTGTAGCCATGGCTCTGTCGACAGTCCCTCCTGCACATACCTGAATGAACCTGAGAGAAGGGGCTGCTTCCTGGGAGGGTCTGCATGAGGGTCTCCACAGGAACTGCGCGGGACCAGGAGGAAGCAGCTCTGCCCAGACCTCCCTGGGCCTAGGTCCTCCTCGGCAGTGGGGGCGAAATTCCAACTCTCCTGGCTTCTGACTGCGACTGCAGCAGACCAGGCAGGCAGCAGGGGAGAGGGGTTCATCCTCAGGGTGTCAGCTGGGCTAAAGGTGGGGTAGAATCCGAAGCAATAGGGTCTTTGGGACCGGGATAGCTCAGCCGCTCACCAGGGCTCTCCTTTTGCAGGTGCCCTGACAACCCCGAAGCTGAACCAAGCCATGATGCAGCCACCGGAAACCCTGGAGAGGGCCTGGCTTCAGGAGCTTCACCTGTGAGAAAGCCTTTGGAGAGCCCCCCACAGGGACGCCCCTGGCTCCTGTGAGGAAGGGGCTCCAGGCCTGGGCCCCTCTGCCCCGGGGCGGGGGAGGCTGGGCTGCAGCTATGGACCGTGAGCTGGCCCAGCCCTCGTCCCTGCTGAGCCCGCCTGTCTGCAGCCGCTCCCGCCATGGTCTCCTCGGCGTACATCACGGTGGAGCTGGTCATTGCCGTGCTGGCCATCCTGGGCAACGTGCTGGTGTGCTGGGCCGTGTGGATCAACAGCAACCTGCAGAACGTCACCAACTACTTTGTGGTGTCCCTGGCAGCGGCCGACATCGCAGTGGGTGTGCTCGCCATCCCCTTCGCCATCACCATCAGCACCGGGTTCTGTGCTGCCTGCCATGGCTGCCTGTTCTTCGCCTGCTTTGTCCTGGTCCTCACGCAGAGCTCCATCTTCAGCCTCCTGGCCATCGCCATTGACCGCTACATCGCCATCCGGATCCCTCTGCGGTGAGCCAGGGGCTGGGGTTTACGCCTGTGCAAGGGTCTGCTGTGGCCACGGTCTGGTCTGTGGTGTCAGCGTAGGGGGCTGAGGACAGGGCCCTGGGGCTCCCAGGGTCTTCCCGGGGCTGGCAGGTGGGCAGCCATCACACCCATCGGGCTGATCCCTACGGGCACTGAGTGCCCGGCCTCCTTGGCTTCCCCCGGGTCACATGGGAAGGTTACACCTGGGCTGTTCTTTGGACATCAGAGCAAAACTCCCTGTGAGATGCTGGGGGGCAGGCACAGGAAACCGTAGGACCTCAGCTAGGAGCCATCTGCTGCCTGCCTGCCTTACCCCTGCTCCTCTGGGCTGGCCTCAGCATAAACATCAGGAGAATGACCCAAAGAGGGGAAGTGACTTGGCCAGATGCCACAGTGAGTCATTTGGACTTACATGCAAATTATGTTGCTTCTCAGGTCACCAAGGACTCAGCCTGCACGGGGCTGGTTGTGGGAGGGGGGTTTTACAGGGTATCTTTTGTGAAGTGACTTCAGCCAAGTATTGTGTAAGTGAAGACATTCCGGGAGGCTGAGTTTCCTTGGTGTGGCCTCCACCTACCCAGGCTACAGATGAGCTAGAAAGTGTATCCCTCCCCTCAGGGGCCCTGGGGCCGCCTGTTCCTCCTCCTCGCTCCTCCACCACAAAGCTGGGTCCACAGCCACAGTGGCTACAGGCCCTGAGGGAGGTCTCCCTGACTGGGGAGCGAAGTGTTCAGTCCCCGTGGTCAGTTCTCCCAAATAGATGGGGTACCCACCTCAGGAGGGAGCCCCCACACCCTCACTCTGGGCTGAGAGTGCCCCAGGAAGGAGGAGGACAAAGTTCAATGAGAAAATGGAAATTCAGAATGTCAAACCCAAAGAGGCCTCCGAGGTCACTTCTTTCCTCTCATCTTCTTGATGGAAAAACGAGGCTCTGAGAAGGGAGGCGGCTCTCTCAGGGCCACACAAGTTGATGGCAGAGCTGGGACTAGACTTGAGATAAAACGTAGCCTGCCACCACTGAGACAGCACCCCTCAGGGAGAGCACGGGCTGCCCAGACCCTCAGAGGCTGCGGTTGGTAGGCTCGGCCATCGCCTGAGCCCTAAGGGGGAAGCAGGCACCCACCTCAGGCTGCTCAAAAGAGGTGGAACCTGGACCTCATGTGGCCCTGAATCCTCATCAAAGGAGAAAAGGCTGGTCCTGAAAGGGGGCTGAATTGGAGGTGGTCTGACTCAGGGCACAGTGTGTGGACTTAGCCTGGGACCTCACCGCCCTCGTCTCTTGTGCGCGGAATCCCTGTTCATCAGTGACAGCTGAGAGCAAGGAAGCCGGGTTGTGTGTAGGTGCCAGGGGGGCCTGCGTTCACGCAGGGGCGGGCACTCAGGGGAATCAGTAGCCTAGCTTTCACTTTCTTCTCTGATTCCAAGGGCAACAACATTCTGGGGCGAGGTCAGGGCAGCTGTTCTCAGTTTAAAGACCTCAGCGTTGTTTTCCCCATGGGTGCCTCTCTCTTCTTCCTCATCGCTAAAATTTTCTGAGATTCAACAGAATGGATTCCTGAAGTAGTGGGATGGGACATGCCGTGTGGCTGTGGAAAGTCAGCCGCCATTCTCTGGGCCCATTTCCCCATCCAGAGCAGGGGGATAGGTCCTTCTGTCTCTGAGCTTACAGAAGCTTTGAGGGTCCATTGGGTGGATGGGAGTGATGAGACTAGGCAGGTGGGGGTCAGCTTTTTTTTTTTTCAGTACTGGGGGTTAAACCCAGGGGCTCCACGCTGAGCTACTTTTCCTGAGCACACTTCCCCTTTTGAGATGGCCTCACTAAGTCCCTAAGTTGCCAAAGGTGTGCTGGAACTCAGAATGATCCTCCTGCCTTGGCCGCCCAAGGTGCTAAGGTTACAGGTGTGCACCACCGCGCCTGATCTGCTGCTCTTTCTTTAGCTGCTGAAGGTTTGGAGCCATGTCTCTGCCCTAACTCTGGTCTGCATTCCAGACTATCAGGATCTCTCAAAGCTGACCCTCTGTTCTCCCTGGACCTTGGGCCATTTGAGCTCCGCTGGGTCAAGCTTTAGAAGGTTTAGGCTGGTCTCCTCGGCAGAGATGCCTTTGATGCTCCTCCGGCCCCCCAGGCAGAAGGTGTAACAGTTGTCAAAGGATGTTAACGCTGCATCTCTTGTGATCCTTTTGGCCCAGCATTGAGGCTAGCATGGATGTTACGATCCTCGTGTTACGGGGAGGCCAGAGCCAGGGAAGGGCATGTATCTGTCTTCTGACGTGGGTGGACTCTGGAGCCCTTTGCACTGTTCCGGTCCCCTGGGTCCCTTCATTTTCCTATTCTTAGAAGCCCCTGGCCACTGAGCATGAGGAAGGGTCTGTATGGAGGCTCCTGAGCGCAAGCTGGGCCTACAGAGAACTGGATGGAAGCCAATGAGAACCAGGCGTTCATGGCTCACCCCACCAGAGGTGCTGCCTAGCTCGGAGTCCCCCTTCCTCCTTTGTGCCCCTTAAGAATGGGAATCCAGCCTCTCCCCCACCATCTGCTGTTCCACTGAGGAAGGTCCACAGGGTTACTCTGAGGTCTAGTCTTGGAAGGCCTGGCCGCAGGCCTGCACCACACGTCTGTAACTTTTTTTTTTCCTTTAGAATTCAGCTTCAGAGCTGGTTGGGGTAGTGTAGGCCTGTAATCCCCGCATTCAAGAGGCCGAGGCTGAGGATTGCTGTGAATCTGAGGCCAGCCTGGGCTGCACAGTGAGTTCAAGACCAGTCCGCACAACATAGTGAGACCCTGTCTCAAAAAAGAAAGAAAAAGATCAGCTTCAGAACAAGCTGTTTCCTCTCTCCCAAATAGAGGGACCCTGTTGGGATAGGGCAGGGCCTGGTGAGTGAGGAAGAAGCCAGGCCAGAGAAAGAGGTGCAGCTGTCAATGTCTTTGGAGGATAGAAGCCCTGGGTGAGAGATGTGGCCTTCCTTCCGCAGGAAACCTTTGCACCACTCTCTCCTGTCTCCCACACCAGCCCCTGGTGGGTTCTGTGAGTCCTGAGGAACAAGCCCAAGGACAAGGCGGTGTTATGCCAAGGAGGTCCTATCGTAGTGACTCGCCCTGACTTCTTACAGAGAAGGATCAGGGAGGCAGCTCGGTGAAAAAGCATGTTCTTGGCAGGGGCAAAGCCATGGGTTCAAACCTCAGCACTGTAAAAACAGAGAAAAATGTTTCTTCTTTGGCAAGACTTTCCAAGTGGACAGGAGGAGGGGGCGGTACATAGCTTAGTACTTGCCTTGAGTTGCAAGGCTGTGGGTTCCATCCCCAGTACGTAGAAATGACTAAATAAATAAAATAAAGAGGCAGGATTGGGAGGATGAGCCCCATGGGGGGGAGCATTACAGCATGCGTGAGGTCTCAATGCCATGCATGTGGGGGCAGGTGTGTCAGAAGGAGGGTGAAAGCTTGGGCAGAGGCCCTGAAGGGGAATGACCGTGACCGTGTGTGCTGTGGGCCGGGGTGGGGGTGGGGGCGCCCTGGCTGTTGAGAGACGGAGGACAGGAGCTGAGTGGGCAGGGAGGGCGTGAGGCTGACTCAGGCCTGTCCCCGTCCGGGGAAGGAGTCCAGGGTTCCCCGTCATCAGAGGCTCTTCAGTTCCGGGATCACTGACCCCTGGGGATAACTGAGGAAAGCTCCATGCTGTCCTCGGGGGTGCAAATGCTCATACCCCTGTGTGGAATCGGGCAGAACATTTTTGGACCATAGTCTGAGGCCCCCCTGTGGGTGATTGGGGTCCTCAGGGAAGGCCAGCTGCAGCCTAGAGGACGGGAACGCAGACGGCACCCTGTCTTGGTTACTTTTCTCTCGTTGCTGGGACAAAATACCTGGTGCCCAAAATTAAGGAAGGAAAAGTTTATTTCGCTTACAGTTTGTGGAGGTTTCAGTCCATACTTGGCAGATCACAAGGCAGAGTGGCGCACGGCAGAGGGCTACGGCTCATGGCGGCAGAACACAGCCAAAGCAACAAGCACACACCAGGTGGAATGGCAAGAAGCGCCCTCTTCCTCTCCTTTACATATGCAAACTGTCCACCCCGGGGAGGGTGTAGCGCTCACACCCATAGTCAGTCAAACCCTAAAAGCCTGCCCCGTGACCACATGAGGCTTTGGGGGGACACCCAAACACAAACCATAACACACCCTAAAAGGGGCTGGCAGCTGCCCTGGCTGTCACATCCTCTGGCACCCCCCGGCTCCCTGGAGTGGCCCGGTGATGTGCTGGATGGCCTCGGCAGCCCTCGCAGCAGGACTGTCTATATCTGCAGGTGAGAGGGCTGAGCGTAACCTTGTTATTCACAGACATCGCCCAGGGGACACGGCTGGGCCGTGCCATGGTCTGGCTGTGGTTCGCTTTGGGTCTTGATGCTCCCTCAGGCCCCTGAATGCCTGGATTGGAGACTCCCAGCTTCAAGGGCTTTGTTTTGAATAACAGAATTAATCTATTTCAGTGTCGTGGAGTTTGTTTGCTCGTGGTCCTTGCACATGTCAGGCAAGTGCTTGAATTCAGTCCCAGCCCTTTCTGATAGATATTAATTGCACGTGCTCAAACATTAGAAAACAACAAGAGATATATAGTGAGAAGTTGCCCCATGCTCCCTCCTCCCCGCAGCACCCTTCCCAGAGGCAGTGGTGGGAATCCTTTGCCTATGCCCAAGCGCTACTCATGTTTGTTTTGTTTCTGTCTCCAAAAGGGGCTTTCTTTTGAGACTTCCCCTCACGGATTCCCTCATCTTTAAAAGTAGACAACTGGATGGACCAGGCATTTCCATGCTATGTTCTCAGAACTTTCCAGGCCCAGTTCTGGTCACGCCCCCAGCTCATGAGTTCATTAAGTATCAATTAAGCACCGCCCCTCTTGTCTGGCGGCTCCCCCTGCATAGCTGCTTGGACATGCAGGCAGAAGAGCTGTGTTGCTGGAGCACAGTATGTTCTCCCCTGGGTGCAGGGGCCCCGCTGGGTGACCAGTTGCTCCTGCTGGATCACCTCAGACAAGAAGCTCATCACTGCCTCAGCAGCCCATTTCTCCTATGAAAAGTCCTCACTTACCCCAGGTCAGAGCCCGTGTCCCTGGAATTTCCACGCAGTGATTCAGCATCCCGTCTTATGAAGCAGAGCTCACAGATCCAGGGTGCTTAGTTCCATTTTACAAATGAGGAAACTGAGGGTCAGCAAGATGAAGGGACACACATTCTGTATTCACAGGGACGTGCCAGGGCTGGCAGCCAGGCAGAGATACGCTTTTCTCAGGAAAGATGCCAACAGTAATGGAGCCTCCTGTTCAATGGGGCTTATACAAAGTACACAGTAGAGTACTAAGAACGGCGTTGGGTACAGAGTGAGTGCTACCTTAGTATTAGACGGAGGGTGGGGAAGCCTGTGCTTTAAGTCTCTACAACAGGAGACAGGGCAGTGCCGGGTCTCTTGCTTGGCAGAAATGGGCAGGTCCATGGCGCTTCTCCTGCAGAGGCCCTGTGGAGGTGACCAAGCCCTGCAGAGTGGATGTGTGGAACTCCTGAAGACTGGCCTGCCCAGATTCCGAACTGACAGGATTGAGGATGTAGCTTGGTGGTGTAGTGCTTGCCTGGCACACGCAAGGCTTTGGGTTTGATTCTCCAGCACTGAAAAAAAAAAAAAAAAAAAATTGAAAGAAAGAAAGAAAAGCATGAGAGAATCAGAACTGACAGACTTACCTTGGCCTGAGTTGTGTCTGGGCCCCTAAATGTTCCCCATTTCTCAACTTGGGCTTTAGTTCACCCACCTATAAGATAAGGAGGGTGGAATAGATAAGCCATCAGAAGACACTAGCTCATTTGTTCATTTGAATACACTGACAAAATAAACCTTTGGAAAGTTAGCCCAGAAAATCAGCTTTCTAGCCCGCCTTGATATCTGGTAATGCAGGGAGCTGTGTGTGTGTGTGTGTGTGCGTGTGTGTGTGTGTGTGTGTGTGTGTGTGTGTGTGTGTAGTGTTGGGGATGGAACCCAGGACTTTGTGCATGCTCTCTTTGTGCAGGTAAATGCTCTAACTCTAGGCTCGTATTTTGAATGGCAGCAAAGACAAGATAAACACCCAGCAGTCTACCTAAAACACACATGTGTTTGCCACCCATGGTCTGTACCTTCCTGTGGATGTTTCCAATGCTGAAATTAAGTAGATTGCACTTTTCTTAATACCTAGTGCACATCCCTGTCCCAAGCGGGCAATGCAGCGATCGATGCCCTTCCCCTAGGGGCTCTCAGCAAGAGGGAGGAAACTTTTCTGAGAAGGTATCTACCCTGAACTTGATGGATGAGTAGCTCCTGCCAGGTACAGGGGAGAATCAAAATGTAAACAGAAGATCATCCTTCAGAAGTTACCTTTCTTGGAGAGACTTCACTTTTTTTTTGAGACAAGGTCTCAATATGTAGTTCAGACTGGCCTTGAACTCACTGTGTAACCCAGGCTGGATCCAGAACTTGCAGCACAGTGATCTTCCTGCCTCAGCCTCCTAAGTGCTGGAGTTACAAGTATGCACCACCATGCCTGGCAAGACTTCATTTTTTGAGAGCCCATTCTTTCACAAAAGCAATGCCACCTTTTCTACAGGACATCGCTATGCTTTCAGGCCGGTTATCAAGCCATTCCCCCGTGTGTGGGACTTGGAATCAGTAGGCTTGGGTTTTCAGACACTTCAGGAATACTGAGTGTCTTTGGACAGACTGGTGTTCTTTGGACCCCAGCGTCTCATCCAAGTGTTTCCTCTTGAATATTAAGGTTAGCGTATAAATGTCAAGACATAATTATCTTATTTATTTCCAGAAAGTGGTGGGTGGGTTTGGAAGGGAGATGGCATCTCATTTGACCTCCCTTGGGACCTCTACTCCTTCTTTATCCTTGGGCAGCCTCTACTTGGGGGTCTGTGGGCACCCAAGTCAAATGGGGAGGAAAAGGCAAGAAGTATACAAGGCTCAGACCGTCACAGGTCTGATCCAGCTGGTTCTGCCCCCAGCTAAGGTGCCCCTGCTCTGGACCTGTTCCTGCTCTCAGGGAAGCATGTTGTCGCCTCAACTAAGGTCAACCAGTGTGACGTGGTACTTTTCCTCCCTCCTCCAACTCACTTATTGTTTCTCTTGAACCAAATGCAGATTAAGTCTCAGGACTACATCTAAGACGAATAGTCACCTGAACGTGTGTACAGTGGTTTCCTTTTTTTTTTTTTTTTTTCCTGGAGATAGGGTCTCCCTATGTAGTGCGGGCTGGCCTCGAACTTGCAGTGACCCTCCTGCCTTGGCCTCCCAAGTTCTGGGGTTCCAGGCGTGCGCCACTGTGCCCGGTACTGGTTTCCGTTTCAAGGGTGCCTGTTTTCCTGCTTCCTCCCAGCAGCCTGTGGGAAAAGCAAGGTCCACAGCCTCACTTAACAGAAGAAGGTGCCAGGGCTGGGAGACAGGAAGTGACTGTCCCAAGACCCTATAGCCAACGAATGGGGGAGCAGATGGGCTGCAGCTCTGTCTGGCTGGCTGGCTTGCTTGCTTTCTCTTTCTTCCTTCTTTTCCTCCCTCCTTCCTTCCTTCTCTTTCCTTCTTTCCATCCCTTTCCTTTCCCTTCCCTCTTTCTCTTTTTTTCCCCTTTGTATTCTTTTTTCTTTCTGTCTTTCTTTCCAGTACTGGGAATTGAATCCAGGACCTTCACACTGAGGTATATCTCGAGCCCCTTAAACATTTTTTTTTATGAAAAATTTTGAAACAGGGTCTTGCTAAGTTGCCCAGGCTGGGCTTGATCTTGTGATCCTCCTGCCTCAGCCTTCACCACACCCAGAAGTCCTGGGTTTCTTTACTCCTGGCCCTGACTAGCCCTGCTTTCTCAGCCTCTGATGCTGGTCTCCTGTCCCCAGGTACAATGGCTTGGTCACCTGCACGAGGGCCAAGGGCATCATTGCGATCTGCTGGGTGCTGTCATTTGCCATCGGCCTGACACCCATGCTGGGCTGGAACAACTGCAGCCAGCCGAAGAGGAAGGAGAACGAGTCACAGGTCTGTGACGAGGGCCAGGTGACCTGTCTCTTTGAGGACGTGGTGCCCATGAACTACATGGTGTACTACAACTTCTTCGCTTTTGTGTTTGTGCCCCTGCTGCTCATGCTGGGCATCTACTTGCGGATCTTTCTGGCAGCCCGGCGACAGCTGAAACAGATGGAGAACCAGCCTCTGCCGGGGGAACGGACTCGGTCTACACTGCAGAAGGAGGTCCACGCCGCCAAGTCACTGGCCATCATTGTAGGGCTCTTCGCGCTCTGCTGGCTGCCCTTGCATATCATCAACTGCTTCACCTTCTTCTGCCCCCAGTGCAGTCATGCCCCGCCCTGGCTCATGTACCTGGCCATCATCCTCTCCCACAGCAACTCCGTTGTCAACCCCTTCATCTATGCCTACCGCATCCGTGAGTTCCGCCAGACCTTTCGCAAGATCATTCGCAGCCACATCCTGAGGCGGAGGGAACTCTTCAAGGCAGGGGGCACCAGTGCCCGGGCCTTGGCAGCGCACAGCTCTGAGGGAGAGCAGGTCAGCCTCCGGCTCAATGGCCAACCCCCGGGGGTGTGGGCCAACGGCAGTGCCCCTCATCCCAAGCAGCGGCCCAACGGCTATGTCCTGGGGCTGGTGAGTGGAGGGAGTGCCCAAGGGTCCCGCGGGGATGCCAGCCTCTCAGACGTGGAGCTGCTCAGCCATGAGCATAAAGGAACGTGTCCAGAGTCCCCCAGCCTGGAGGACTCCCTGGCCCAAGGCGGAGCAGGAGTGTCCTGATGGCCCATAGAGTCTGCTCCTTCCGGCAGGAAGGAAATTCTGTCTTCTGTCACGCTGGGAGAAGAGACTAACTGTGCCCAGAGGCCTACGGGCATCTGGTTCCCACTCTGGACGGAGATGAGGGAGCCCCAAGCTGGAGCAGCATGAGGCCCAGCAAAAATAGTGGGGTCTGAGGAAGCAGATGTTTTGTGCTCTGAGGCCCTGCGACTAGGCCAGGGCTGCAGCCCCAGCAGCATGTTGGCTGAGCAGGGTCCGGCCCCCGTTCCAGAAGCATCTAGTGGTCCCACCTTGTCTGCAGAGCAGCTGTGGCTTAGCAGACTGGGTTGACCTCCGGCCAGGCAGCAGCTGCAACAGACCTCCTGCCACGCACACCACCCTCCCAAGACTCTCTAGGGCTCAGGGAACTGCTGGCCAGGGATGACGTTTGAATATGTTTTCCAGGAGAAGATATGTGCAAGGAAATCCTTTTTATTTTATTATCCTCCCTGCCTGTCTGCTGCTAACCTGGCACCAGGAGTCCGCCCAGGAAATCTCAGGCAGCCCTTTCCACCTGCTGGGAGCTACCATGCACTTAGTCCCAGGGCCATCTCTTGGGGCAACAAACCTGGGCTGGACGATGGGGAGTTGTGACGGGAACAGGGCCAGGATGTGGCTAGGCCTCTCCTGTGGCTGGCAGGCCATGGGCCTGTGCCTGGATAGCTCAGAGCTGCCCAATTAGAGCCCCTGTCTAATTGCCTGTTCTACTAAAGGGGATGTTTCGTTTGTTTGTTTATTTTTTTTCTGAGATAAAATAAAAATGAGCCACATGGTGTTTTAAGTTTTTCCAATGAGAATGGTGTCTGAGTTCCTTTCCCTTCTCCATAGCTAGGCCTGGGAGTGTGTTGATTATGTGTGAGCGAGTGTGTGTGTGTGTGTGTGTGTGTGTGTGTGCGCGTGCGCAGATGGACAGACAGACAGGAGATACCCTCCCTGTCCTAGGGCCTCCTGACCTCCAGGGACAACCACATACCCATGCCGATGCCTCCTGCAGTCCTGTAGTCTCCGCTCCGTGAGCAGTGCAGGAAAACAGGGTCTTTGCCCAGCTGCCTCCCCCAGGGTCCCAGCCTCTCGGGCCCCAGCTGCTCATGGTGAGAAGACCGGCTCATCCCTCCCGTGCTTGCTTCCTGGCATCCTGAGAGGAAGAGCCCCCTGTGGATCAGCTTCTCAGAACTGTGTCCCCCACTCCCCACCCCACCCGTCAGTGGAGAGGTCACCGAGGTATCCGGAAACAGATCTGGACTGGGGCTGAACTGCCTTCACCTTCCTCCACTTGCAGAAACCTGTGCGGAATATGGCGTTGTCTTGCCCTGACACCGGCCTCTGGGGCCCCCTGCCTGAGGACGCGGTGCCTGCTCCTGTGAGGGTGAAGTCTGCCTGGGGTTGGCAGGCATCTGTGATTGTTCCCAGTCTGGTTCTGAGGGCCAGTTTGGTCTCAGTCAGGTTGGGATTTGGGAAAGGAGTATTAGAACTTCACAGGTAATGCTCACACAGCCCTGGGAACTCCATTTCACAGGTGATTAATAAACTCAGAGAGCTAAAGTCCTTGCCCCAGGTCACAGTGGCAGAGTGAATTTAAAACCCAGGTCTGTCTGATGGTAAAATCCATGCTTTTTTTTGCTTCTTCTTTTCATTAACAGAGAATGAACTATTTCAAACAAACTGAAAAGCATGAAATAATCCCATATCCCCCACCACTCTGCTTAAGAAATGAAACAACTGCAGTTGACACATAACCCCTCCTGACACTACCCTGTAGCCTGAGCTTAGAGACAACTGCTTTCCTGAATGCGCTTTTGTCCCGTGGCGCGTCTGTACATTTGCACTGTGTGGCGGTGTGTGTGCATGGTAGTTATCTCTAACTGCCCGTCAACCAGAGGTCCTCGCAACTCCCTGCAGCACACCTGAGAGCCACATAGGAGTCTGTGAGTCCCAAAGTCTGAGCCCTTTTCCAGAGACTGGATTAACCGGCCAGTGCCTGCCCCCGCCCCAGGCTCTCACAGACAGCCAAAGCTGCAAAGCACTTGTATAAATAGAGTCCTCGCCCATCCACACCACTTCTCTTCCCCTACGCACGTGGATCTGTGCTGACTACTGGCAGAGAGCAAGGCGGTGGCCTGGGCTGTGCCGAGGAGGCCAACGGGAAGGGTACCGTGAGTCCTCATGACCAGTGAGTGGAGGACAGACTTGAAAGAGCCACAAAGGCAGGGAAGAAAGAAGCATCCTCACTCCAGCCTTTTCCAACACCTTGGGAATTGAGCTTTGGGTACTGGGCTGCAGAGGTGCAGGCTTTGGGGTTGGTGAGGGGAGGGTCTGGGCATTGGAAAGGCTTCCGGGTACAAGCGCACCCCAAGTCCTTTCAAGACCACCCCAGCCCAGCTCTGGAGCCCAGGCCTCCTTGGGTCCGCAGCGGCCCAGTGTCCCATCCGCCCCCACCATGGGCGCCCACTCTAGCTGGCCGAGGGTGAGCACTCAGGCACAGATGCACACATGCATGTCACTCCTCTGACCCCCAACACCACACGGGGTGCACACATGGACTTACTTGCTTCTAGCGCCCCCCTCAGCGGAGTGAGTGCCCGAGAGGAGGTGTGAAGACGGGAAGAGCAGGAGCAGCTCCTGCGGCCTTGTCCAAGGGCCCCTCTGCGCTCTCTCTGTCGTCTCACAGGGCTGAGAGCGGACAAAATGCTTCATTTGGGTCTTTCCTGAACACACAGAACCCATCACAGATGCGTGTCTTTTGCAGCCCTGGCCCCCTTTAGGGCAGGTGTGGCCAGGCCACAGGGACGCCTGAGAGCAAGCTCAGGGTGGCTCAGGCTGGGTTTTGGCTCTTCCCTGCCCTCGTCCCCCAGAGACAGGCCCTCTGGAGCCCTCCCCGCCTCCCACTCTACTAACTGCGCTCCTGAAGCCCTCCGCTTCATAGCTGTCCCGGGTACAGAGGCCCTTCCTTTGCCCTATCACAGTGCAGGGGCTCGGGAGCCGGACTGAGCCTCAGTTCTGTGTGCTGACCGGAGGTGGCAAACCATAGCCGGGCGGGGGTGAGGGACACCGAGGGAGCAGGAGGGAATGAGCTGTGGTTGCCCGCTGGATGGTGCCCCAGAAAGGGAAAGCTGGCTGTCTTTTCCACTGCAGCGGGGACACAGGAACGAGGGGCCTCTTGGAAGCCAGCTGCCCAGGAGTGGGCTGGTTCTGGGCAGGCTGCCCCGTTTCTGTGACCATGGGAAAGGGGGTCAGCCTGGAGCCCTGTGGATGCTGCTCCAGTCCTGCCATGAGTACTGGCTCCCGGCTGCTGCTAAGGCTCTTAGCTCGGCTCCCCTGCCAGGGCGCACCTGCACGCTCAGCTGGACAAGCAGTGCCCCCCTCCGCTGATGGGAAGTTTCCTTAGTGGGGACAGAACTTGGGGAGATCCAGGGGCGCTGTAAGGCACGTGGCTCCCTCCTCGGATCAGTGGCTCCCTGATCCGCTCTGGAAGGCTGTAAGGTCACCACCTCTTCCTCCTCCCTACCCCAATCCCTTCTGTGCCCCAGACACCCCTCCCTGTGGCTGTCACTCATCATTAGCAGTAGCGGTCACTGTGAGGACAGCCCCTGTTAGGCTACAGAGCCAGAGGAGGAGGCGGGAGGCTGTCAGATGACTCACGCAGCCTCAAAGGCAGGGACGGACAAAGGGAGCACAGGGCCTCGGTGTGGGAAGCACCTCTGTAGACC
Organism: Chinchilla lanigera; assembly: GCF_000276665.1. NCBI lineage: Eukaryota > Metazoa > Chordata > Mammalia > Rodentia > Chinchillidae > Chinchilla > Chinchilla lanigera. Next base: position 7,909,128 of record NW_004955455.1, read on the forward strand.
CTCTTGCTCTGCCCTTCTTTCCCCAGAGAACCCAAGTGCGACTCCACCTGCTCTGCCTCCACCGTCGGGGAGTAGATGTGGGGAGAAGCCAGCCTGAGGCTGGGCAGGGGACAGAGGCAACCAAACCAAGGTCCTGCCCACGGAAAAGGCTTTGCATGGAGCCACGTGCATTTCTTTGCCTCGTTCAAGAAAGTGTCCTTGGGGTTTTTTTTAGGGGGTGAAGGTGTACAGGATCAGCCATTTAAACTGGCATCTAGTGACGCCCCAGAGAGGGATGGTCGGGCCCTGATTGCTACCCTTTCTGCCCGCTCCCAATCTCTCAGTGACTGCCTTCTGGTGCCCGCTGAGCAGGAGTGTGGTATGGGATGCAGAGGGCGTCAACAACTGACTCGGGAAGATAAGCCAGATGAGGGTGCAAGGTGCGGGGACACAGCCTGGGGAGGTTCAGAAAAGGAAAAGACCGCATCCACTGAGCAGTCAGGAGAGGCCTTCCAGAGGAGCCAGGTCAAGCTGGCTTTTGCAAAGCTGGTGTTGGTCAGCTCCACGGCCCCTTCCCTGCAAGGTGTTGCTGTGGAAATAAGAACGAGGAGGATTGCAGTAAATCTGCGCCTGACTTACATCTGCCTACACAGAATTATACCATCCACTCGGAGGCAATTTTCAAGTTAAAATGTTGTCAGAGGGTTGTCACAGTTTTGATCTTTCTTTTCTGTTCTTTCTCAATCCACCCACATCTGCTAGTTGGGTTGGAAAGGGGAGTGAGGGGGATAGAGCCTGGTTTAGATTCAGAGATTTTGGGAATTATTAAAAGTAGGTAAGACTTTGAGAAATTACTGAGTTTTTTCTTAGGAAATTTCAGTCCCGAACCCGAGGTCACAACTGTTCCGTCACCTTCAGAACTTTCAGGGACTACAAAGACAAGGCCAAGCATTCTGCAGTTATCCCCCAGGCCATCTCTTGGGGTTTCAGCTTGCTTTTCCTTCTCCCTAGTTCAGCAATGTCAAATAAGCCCACTCCCCGCTCCTTCCAGCCACCACCCCGCTTTGCGGAGATTTGGAAGGAGAGTGAAAGAACCAGGTACAAATGCTGGCCTCGCCATTGACTTCTTGACTGTGGGGAAGTCATTTTCTGGGCCAGTGGTTTTTTTGGTTTTTTTTTGTTTTTTTTAGATAAAACAGGATAATAAATGTAAAAGTGCTTTGAAAGGGATATGTAACACAAATGCCCAAGATTATTATTATTGCTGCAATAACTAATTGGTTCTTAGTTCAGAAAACACAAGAGGGCAACTAGTCAATAGCTTCAGTGCGCTCAGTGTAAGAACAGAAAGGAGGCTGGAAGGGTAGGCAGTGGGAGAGAGGGCCGCCGACCTGGTTTCTATATTCTGCACACCACCAGGTGGAGAAACACAACAGGTGTGAGTTTAAGCTGGTACCCGGAGACTTCTGGTCTCTGGAGGCTGAGGGGTGGCTGTAGAACTGGCAGATGACTTAGGCAAGGAATGTTGGTTACGGATCCTTTCCTGTGTTCAAACCCATACCTTCCCGTCTATTAGTGAAAGTCTGGGCCAGAAATATAGCTCAGTGGCACAAGCGCCTGCCTGGCAAGTGCAAGGTCCTGAGTTTGATTCCCGGTACCAAAAAAAAAAGAATCTATTAGTGAAAGTCTACCAAAATAAATAAATAAATATATATATATATATATATATATATATATATATATATATATATAGGGAAATGTGGGCTATGGAAAAGGTGAACAGAAATGGAATGTAATAAATGCTCAGACTAACAAATAGGACTCAAAATGACCTTGGTAGGCTCCACAGATAAAAGTGAGCCTTGCTCGAGTGCAGCACAAATGCAGCACAAGTCTGAAAAGGCAAACATGCAGTGAGAAGTAGGAGGAGAGAGACCCAGCCTACCACCAGTTATCATCAAAAGAACACGGCACCCAGCACTTGGGAGGCTGAGGCAGGAGAATCACTTAGAGTTCAGGTCAGCCTGAAGACCCGGTCACAAAAAGACGAAACAAAAACAAAAAAAAACATGGCAGATATTTCAGTGCCCAAGTTCTCCACTGGCTTAACTCCAAGGGGAGGCCTGGGAAGGAAAGCACCAGCAGCTTCATGTTAATAAGATTCCCCCAGCCAGAAGAAGCCTGTAGGGCTCCACTCAAGGCAGAAGACCCATGCTCGATTCTCAACACCTCGCTGATTATGGACAAACTAAAATACCCTGTGTGAATGCTGTGGTTTGGGATATGTCTTGAGTGTGTTGGCCAAAGGTTTATGTGCTGGGAACTGAGTCCCCAGTGTAGTGGGAGACAGTTAGGTCATAGGGGCACCACCCAGGGAAGGGATTGATTCAGGTCTCATGTGACTGGATTACTTCTTGTGAGAGTGGGTTGTTTGTCTCCATTCAAACCTCAGCAAAGCAGAGCCACTCCTCATGCTTGGTTCTCCTGCATGCGGCCATTTCTCTCTGCTTCTCCACCATGTTGTGATGAAGCCAAAGGCGGCCCTCGCTGGGATGTTGGTACCATGCTCTTGGACCTCCCCGCCGCTAGCATGGGGGGTGAAATAAGCAAGTACCCAGCCTCGGGCATTTCGTTAGAGCAGCACACACTGGATGCATGCTGGGAACATGCCTGCTATGAGGTGGCTATCTCATAATTACACCCAAGAGAACTAACGAGTAGCCAAAGGAAGCTGATCAAGACAGGGAGGGCTTGGAAACTGAAAATGGCTGGAGAAAGTTAGGTTGAGGAGACTCAGGGAGAGCTGTGACAGCGAGCGGGCAAACCAGAAGATGGATAAAGCTTGCTGTGGGATGCTACAAAAGACACAGTCCGGTTTGGTAGCAATGATCTACAGACATTCCAGATCTCACAGAGCTCAGGTAGAATAAATAATCCCTGTTGGGTCCATCAGGATGTAACCACTTGAGATTCATGGCTGGGTCCTTAAAGTGTCCCAAGGACGCTGAGGTGCTCACTGGCTTAGAAGGGGATTGGTTCACTTGTGGGCCCTTGAGGAGCATCGGCTTCACCTCCAAGGATTCCCTCTTCACCTCCAAGGAAAGGCTGGTAAGGATGGCTCGTCTTTTGGGGCCACAATTGTCAGTCTTTGATTCCTCAGAGAAGCCCTGGGAGGTAAGACAGAGGACTGGAAGGAGGAAATGACACAATGTTAAAAAAAAAAGTCTGAATCAATTTTATGGGTTGAGGGGAGAGATAGCTACTTGGTGTGGATAGAAAGGAATAAAAAAGGCCTAAAATTCAGCCCGTGGGGATGACAGTATCTCCACAAGTGAAGTGCACTGCTGTCTGGTGGGAAAGCAGTCATTCATTGGGTCAGCGGGTGAGGCTGTGGCCGAAATGTCTGAGGGCCAGGATGGAGGGTGGGGAAGGTCGCTTGTTGCAAAGCCAACTTTGCCAACTTTACAAAACTCTCTCACCCAGTGAATGGCAGAGGGTTCTCATCACCACCCTACCCCATACTTCCTGCTGTCATCTCTTACTTCCCTAATCCCACTGATGGGGACTCTTCTCCTTTCCTTTTCTTATCTTCCTAAATCCAATCTATTGCGTCCTGCTAATTCTTTGCAAATGCCTTTGAAATCTGGTCTAGCCACGCCATCCTTAGCAATCCCCACCTCCCGAGTCATGGCGTTACCTGAGGACTTGTTATTGCTACCGTGTGGATAAACTCCAAACCGACCTCTCTGTCTCTCTGTCTCTGTTTCTCTGTGTGTGTGTGTCTCTCTCTGTGTCTCACTCACTCTCTCTGTCTCATATAGTCCAGGCTGACCGAGAACTCTGTGATCCTCCTGCCTTAGCCTCCCAAGTTCTGGGATTACAGCCATGTGCCTCCATGCCTGGCTTGTGCTTGTTTCTTTTACCAGCATCTATTGAGTCTGGTCAGATGAGTCTTCCCAAAGCACTGCTTTACTTGTGTCTCTCTTTTCTCCAGGACGTGGATAGACCCTGAATGTGTTTCAGGTCAAGTCTACACTCTTTGAGGTGGGCATCCAGTCGAGCAGAACTTTAATCTCTGCCTTGTCTCTGATCAGCTGCTTTCCCCGTACCCCACTGTTAGGGTTTATATTTAGATGTCTCCCTCAAAGCCTCATGCACACTTTGGGGGGGTTGTCTTGGCAGTGACAAGATCATGGGTGCCTGGTACTTGTCAGTGGATTGGCTCATTGATGAGTTTATAGTGCAGCGTGCCGTTGGGAGGTGGAGCCTGGTTGGAGGAGGTGGTCACTGGGGGGGTGGCCTGGAAGGGTCTCTCTCCCTCCCTCCTCGCTTTCTCTCTCTCTGTTTCCCACTGCCACACCATGAACTGTTTCTCCTCCGCCATGCCCCTCTGCCTACGCCACCCTATCTTGGAGCCAGCCAACTATGGAAACTGCTATGAAAGGTGAGCCGAAGAAAACCTTTCCCCCTTACACTTGTAGGTGTCCGGTATTGTGCCTTAGTGATGAGAAAGTAAGTTAGACACCTACTCTGGCTGAGTCAGACCAAAGTGTCCACCGTTCCCTTAACCCAGTTCTTGCCTTTGCCTTTCAGGCAGGCCTCTTTGCCTAAGATGCTGTCCCTCTGAGTCTGCTTTACTTTAAACATGACCCATGTTTTGGGGACTACCTGAAGATCCATCTCTTCCACAAAGATGCAGGAGCCCTCTGATGCCTCTGGAGAAAGCCTCTCCCCTTCTCTGAGCTCCGTTAGCACTCATGCCTGGCCCCTGCCCCGCCGTGGACATTTGTTACTTGCATCTAGTAACATCTCTAAGCTATGTCTTAGCTCCTGGGTGGTATGATTGCCACCAGTGCCTACCCAGATCATAAACTCTGCTTTCAACCAGAGTCCAGAGGATGGGCCAGGGCTAGTATCTCTGCCTTCCCTCGGCTACCCCTAGTGAGCACTTGGTAGGGCACGCTGACTGGACGTGCTGAACAAACATGGCCGTGGAGCCCAGCCCTGGGTTCTGCTGTGTGCTGTAATGACAGCAGGCATGTGACTTGGGCCAGCAGAGGCAAGTTTCCTTCTCCGCAGAAGGATGAACACATAAATCCCTTCCACCTCTGGTATCCTGCGTCTCCATGACTGAGGACTGACCCAGCCTATGCCCGGCTTGGGGAGGAGAGAGGGAAGGAGAGGGAGACGGAGGAGCTAATAGCTCTGGAGGAAGGAAGGACATGCTGCGCTAATGGGATAATTGGATAATCTTCAGAGCTAGGGGCTGCCAGGCTGGGGCCAGCTGTTAGAAGCAGACACAAATAGCACAGGCAAAACAAGGGCACTGGTGCAGGAAGCAGCTTACTAAGCGATATGGGGGAGGGGTGGAAGGGGCCACCAGTCGGGGGAGGGGCATGGAGGGAAAGTAGAACCCCTTTCTGTGGGGACATTGAGGACAGGCTCTTCCAGACTTTATGTTCTGATCCCGTTAACCAAGATTACAATTCGGGACCATTTCAGCACCCGAGAGCATTCTTAGAGACCATGGACTTACACTGGTCTCAGGGGTGATCCAGGCACCAAGGACTCATAGGGATCATAAAGCCCTCATGGCTGCCCCATGGGCACTATCTGCAAGTGGGGCCTCTCTCTGACATGCCTGTGACAATATTGCTGGAGTCTTGTAAATAGTAATTTTGAATCTATGGTTCAAGGAATCCTTCCATTACAGGCTAATAAGCTGATGGGTCAGTGGGGCATAGAATGAAAGAAATTTTGCAAGGGGTCCTGGTCTAGGAATCCAAAGGCCGGCTTCTAGTCCCAGCTCTGCTAGGTCACATGATTCACGGTGTAACCTATCTGGACCGCAATTAGCCCATCCACAAAATGGAGGCAATAAATCGCACCCTCCCTGTAGGGTTGTTGTGGTAACAACCCTAATAACGGAAAACCCATAATAATAGAACAACCCATAATAACGGAAAAGTAATGAAAATTTAAGTGTTTTTGCAAAGTCCTTTGTCCCCAACTCTGTGTCTAACTTTGTATGATTTTATTGTTTATTTGTTTTGTTTTGTCTTTTTTGAGGCAGGGTCTCTCGCTATGCAGTTCAGGCTGGTTTGAGCTCATTTGTAGCCCTGGCTGGTCTCGAATTTGAAAAGATCCTCCTGCCTCAGCCTCCCGAGTGCTGGGATTATAGGTATGTGCCACCATGCACAGGTCTTTGTCTGATTTTAGAAAGATGAGTTTCTTTCTCTGAGTTCCAATTTCTTCCACTATAAGATGATGAGATCAGACTGGATGGGCTTTTTTTTTTTTTTTTTTGCGGGGGGGGGCGGGTGTGTTTGAAACATGGTCTCGCTATGTAGTTCAGGCTGCACTCAGACCCAAAATGACCCTCCTGCCTCAGCTTTCTGAGTGCTGGGATTACAGGTGTACACCACCTAATGTGTGTGCTACTTTCTAATTCTAATGACTCTAATTCTTAAAGCGAACACCTATTCAAAGTAAAAACTCTCAACAAACTAGAACTATAAAGACGTTTTCTTAACCCAATAAAGGATAGTTTTCAAAAACCTATAATAAACACCACATTCAATGTTGAAATATGAGAAGCCTTCTTTTTCTAATCAAGACCAAGCCCTCCAGTCTATTCAATGTAGTACTAAAGGTCCTACAGCCCGTAATCAGGCCTGGAAAAAAAAAAAAAAAGACACAAGGCTGGGCAAGGAAATAAAGTGACATTATCCACAACTGAGCTAACTGTCTATATAGAAAAATCAAAAAATTTCTTTGAAGTATTATTGGAATTAATGAGAGTTTACTAAGATGGTTGTCTGTAAGATCAATGTTTTAAAAATTAACAGCATTTCTGTATACCAGCAGGCTGGATGTGGTGGCGTTCTCCTGTAATCCCAGCACTCAGGAGGCTGAGGCAGGAGGATCACTTCGAGTTCAAAGCCAGCCTGGGGTATAAAGTAAGTTCAAGGTCAACCCAGACTGCATAGTGAAACCCTGTCTCAAAAAAAAACACAAAACAACAACAACAAAAAACTTAAAATGTATACTTTATAATATAACAAAAGTGAGACACCTACAAATAAATCTAACAAATATATGCATAAAAAGAAGACTGAGGGATGGGAGTGTAGCTCAGTCGTGGAGTGCATGTTTAATATAGTCAAGGCCCTGGGTTCAATCCTCAGTACCACATATACATGTAAACATTAAGACTCAGATAAATGGAGAGATATGCCATGTTCATAGATGTGAAAAACTGATATAAAACTGGTAATTATCCCCAAATCAATCTAAAAATCAAGTGTAACCTCTTAAAATATATATCTTTCATAAAATTTGATCATTTGAATTCCAATAGTCATTTGAAGAGAAGTGTCAAAGAAAAGCACAGTAATTTCGTTCCTTTTGAAGAATGTGAAGATTTGCCCTAATAGTTCTCTAAAGTATAAAGTCAGTGTCATTACAACAGCACAGTGCAGAAATCAGCAAACAGACCATGAAGAGGGTAGCAGGACAGAAGCAAAGCTTGTATGGGAATGCAGGATGTGTGGGAGGTCAGGTTATAATCCATAGAAAAAGATGGAGTATTCATTAAATGGTCCAAGTTTGTATATAAGAAAGTAGAATTGAAAACAAAATAAAGGTATGACAAAGAATTTTAATACTTTAGAAAATATTAAATATAAAATATTATGGTGGCCCATGCCTGTAAGGCTAGCACTCTGGAAGTCTGAAGCAGGAGGATCAAGAGTTCAAGTCTAAGGGGCTGGGGATTTAGCTCAGCGGCAAAAGCACCTGTCTTGCAAGCGCAAGGTCATGAGTTTGGTTCCTGGTACCTCAGAAAAACCAAAAAAAAAAAAAAAGAGTTCAAGTCTAGCCTTGGCAATTTAGCAAGACCCTGTCTCAAAAACAACAAAAACAAAATAAAACTTTACAAAGATTGGAGTAAAGCTCTAGGTTCCTGGGGGCGGGGGGAACTTCATGGTCTCTGGACAAGATAGATTTTTGTCTGCTTTTGACTAGTCATAATTTAAATTTTTTCAACAAAAAAAAATATAAAGAACATGCAAAGACAAGATGCAGACTAAGAGAAGGTTATCTGTAAGGCATAAAGTCGATACAGGATTAGTGTTCATAAAATATAACGCCAAAGAAGGGAAACATTAGACAAACAGGCAAAGATGCGATCTGATACTTTACAGGAGAGAAAACTAAGTCACCAATAAACATGAAAATCAGCAAAACTAGCAACTCAGTGAGATTAAGTATATTTGAGTATGTGAGAAGTAACATATATTTCACAGTTGGCTAATCAGTTGGCAACAAGTGTTAGTGGGAATGTAGGAAAAAAGGAAATAAGCAATGCCTAGAAAAACTGAGGATGTGATATCTATGATCTAGCCTTTTCCATTTCTAGGCCTCCATCTTCAGTCAAGTCGCACACATACTGTAGTTCTGAAAATGCAGGCAAAATCCTAGCTACTCAGGAGGCGGAGGCCAGTCTGGGCATCTTAGTGAAATTTTGTCTTAAAAAATAAAAGGGCCTGTGGGTGTAGCTCAGGGGTACAGCAACTGCCTAGCATGCATGAGGCTTTGGGTTCAATTTCCAGTACTGAAAAAAACCAAGCCAAACCAGTATGGAGATATTCATCAGTAACTGTAATACTAAAAAATCTGAAGAAACATTTTTTAGCATTTAGTAATACTTAGAGATGGAATGGTCCTATAAACTATGGTTTGCTCCTTCAATGAACTATCACACAGAGGGCAAAATGAATGAATTTGATGTATCAACACCTGATCTACACTCCAAGTTAAATTTTTCTATCTCCAGATTATGCTTTGAATAGCTACCTTTTGTGCTATGCTCATGGTTACTGTCTTTTTCCTTATTTTTAATCCATTTTTTTGTGGTACTGGGGATTAAGTCTAGAACTTTTGCACTGAGCTACTTCTCCCACCCTTTTGTATTACTTTTTATTTTGAAACAGGGTCTGGTTGGGCGTGGTGGTGCATGCCTATAATTCCAGCACTCGGGAGGCTGAGGCAGAAGGATCGTTGCGAGTTCGAGACCAGCCTGGCCTACAAGGTGAGCTCAAGGCCAGCCTGAACTGCATAGTGAGACCCTGACTCAAAAAGACAAAAAACAAAAACAAAAACAAAACAAAAAAACCAGGGTCTAGCTGAGTCCTAAATTGCCCAGGCTGAGTTGGAACTTGCAGTCCTCCTACCTCAGCCTTCCAGGGTGCTGGGATTATAGACATATGCAACAATGCCCACTTTAGCCCAACAATTTTTACTGATATAATTTAAATGCTGCTTCCTTCTCAGATATCCCTGGGTCCTTTTATTTCTGACAGTACACATGAGAAAAACAAGACCCAACAAAACTGAGTCTGTGAAGTTCATATGACAGTTAAGTAATAGAATTAGAACCCTGGTCTTCCAACTCCTAATACCATGCAAGGCCACAGATACTCTCAAAACATGGCAAATAGACACTGGATTCCACTTCCCAGCCTGGGACATTGTCCATCAAATATCCCTGGACGGCTCTGGTCTGAGCTTCTACAACTCCTTCTAGCTTGTGAAGTGCTTCAATCTGGCTTCACCACTAAATCACCGGGTGATTTTGAGTAAGTCAAACCCCCTGTGCCTCGGTTTCCTGGTCTGTTAAATGTCAACAACTCCTTGTTTATTGTGTGAGCTCACTAATGAATCAGATGAAATAAAGGATATAAACTAGCCTGGCGTGGTGGTGCACGCCTGTAATCCCAGCACTCAGGAAGCTGAGACAGGAGGATCACTGTGAGTTCGAGACCAGCCTTGGCTACAAAGTGAGCTCAAGGCCAGCCTGAACTGCATAGTGAGACCCTGTCTCAAAAAGACAAAAAAAAAAAAAAAAAAAAAAAACAAAAAAAAAGGATAATAAACTAGCAAGGTATTCAGTACATGAGAAATTACTACTTTTCTATTATCATCAGGATGTGTATATACCTGCCCTCTTGCTAAGAGGATTATGTGATGTGCTGTTTGTGAGGACTTGGTTTTGGCAGTGCCATTGAGGGTCATGAAGCGTGGTGGGGAAGGGAAATGCTGGCCTCATCCTAGCAGCAGAACCCTGAGCTTTTCCTGCCTTCTCTTGTTGGGAGATTTGGGGTCACTGAGTTCTCTGGCACAGACAGACCAGCAGGCAGCGTGGGGTCCCTGGAGGCAGCAGCAGCAGAAACAAAATACTGACACTGGCCAAATCTGTCTATCAGATCTCTTCCCGGTGCCCTTTCCCTTGACTTAGGCTTCACCGGGTCTTTCCTGTGTTCTGTACAACTCCTTCCCCTACAGCCACTAATAAGCTTCCCTCAATTCAAGACCTGCGAGGCCCGTGAAGTGGGGAACTGCGCCTGGCCCAGCGTCCAGCTGAGCGCCAGGCACTGCCTGTGGGCCCCCCCTCTTACCCAGCAGCTCTGGGTTGAGCAGGACCTCTTCTTGCAAGGAAAATGTCTGGTGGGCCCCTTACTACAGACTGTTGGGACCATTACATCTGCCCTTCCCTTCCAAGGGGTGCATTTCCCAGCAGGGCCCTGGAGAACAATGGTGAACTGGGGGACGGGTCACACAGGGCAGGGGAGCAGCGGACGGTGGTTAGGAGTGCAGAAACCCAGCCTGTGGGGAATGCCTGACAGAGATTAAAGACCAGACACACAGATAATTTTCAAGGAGGGGCTGGGGGCTCTTGCCTCTAGTGGACAAAGAGCCCTAAGCGTCCGGCTCCCTGTGCTCCTGTTCATCTTGGGCAAGGGAGCAAGTGATTAGGTTGATGGGAAATTTATGTTTCTCGTTACTTGCAAAGCGTACCCAGGTATATATCTAAACAAGATCTCAGCTGTTGCTGACTTCTCTGGACCTTGCAACGCGCCTGCAGGCTTGCACGTTGCCAAAAGGGGAGCAGCTTGCTGTTCCCTCCTTTATGTCGGCAGGGGAGGTCATCCGGGTCTCAATCCTTATGACTGGTTCCCCACATAGGAGTGTAAGCATCTGGGGGCTCCGCTCCCACCTTTGCTCCCAGCTGCCGTCAGAGGCTTCGCACCAGCGTGCTCCCCGACGCAGCAGGCAGGTGGCCGCGAGCTGGTGGGCCATGCTAGGACTGAGAAAGGATTTGAAGGGGAGCAGGTTCTGCTACCTCTCTCCTCTCATTTTATAAATTGAGAAATATCTCCCGTTCCTTGCTCCACAGGGCCGTTAAGAAGATTAAATGTGAAAATGAGTAAGAAGAGAAATGAGATAAGCAGGGCACCTCCTGTGCCTGGCTGGTTTGCCTGGCTCTCCGCCTGCGGTCCTTGGGCCACGGTTACCTTAGACTTCCGTGTGGTGCTCTGGGCCACCTCTGGGGGCCTCCTTTCACTCAGACCAGAGACGTAAGAGCTAAACTCTCCACCGAGGGACCTTTTATCTACACAGGGTTGTTTTCGTGGCCAAACAGACCAAAAGGAAGGAAGGCCACCAAGTTCTTTTCTTAGCTCTTACATAGCTGACATTTCCGGAAACCATACTTGTGAATGGGACCAGAGGGGATTTCGGTTTATCCTGCATGTCTGCAGACAAGGTCAGTCTTACGTGAGGACCCTGTTACGGTGTGATTCCAAAGGGTCAGGCATAACCTTGTCTAAGAAGCTCTTAGAAACCCATCTGTTCATGCCTGGAAATTCCATCATTAGCTTTATTTCTTTGGCAAAAGCCAAATGTAGGTTTTTGTCTTCTAAAACATTGTACAAATGACACATAAAAGCACACAAATTACACATGTAAAATCATATTCAGGGGCTGGGAATGTGACTCAGTGGCAGAGTGTTTGCGTAGCATGCATGAGGCTCTCAGTTCAATCGCAGCACTGCAAAATACATAAATTAAATAACAAAATAAATGTCAGTCACCTCAGTATGACTGGAGTAAATTGGTCCTTTCTTGAGATCAGCTTCCGGTGGAGAGAAGACTAGAACACTGGGGGCTGTGTTCCTGAGGTGGAAAAGAAAGATGAGCAACATGAGGAAGGGGCACAGGCACACATTTCCCACCAGAATGAGTGGGTGTGGTCTCCAAAGCAGCCATAATAGCTGCAGGTAAAAAAAAAAAAAAAGAGCCAGATCAGGTATAGTGGCACATGCCTGTAATCCCAGCACTCTGGGAGGCTAAGGTAGGAGGATTTAAAAATTTGAGCCCAGCCTGGGCAGTTTAGTGATTTAGCAAGACCCTATCTCAAAGAAAGAGAGAGACAGAGAGAGAGGGGAAGGGAGGAAGGGGGGGAGAGAGAGAGAGAGAGAGAGAAAGAGAGAGAAAGAAACAAAGAAAGAAAGAAACAAAGAAAGAAACAAAAGAGAAAAATAGGCTGGGTGTGATGCTGCACATGCATGATCCCAGCACTCGGTAGGCTGAGGCAGGAGAATCGCAAGGAGTTCAAGGCCAGCCTGGGCTACAAAGTGAGTTGAAGGCCACCCTGAACCTGCACAGTGAAACCCTATCTCAAAAAGACAAAAGACAAAAAAAAAACCCAAAAGAGAGAACATTCTGCCTGATTCTGTTTTTAGTGCAAACCAGTGGTTGTCTGGACTGGGCAGGGCTGGGAGGAGGCAAGAGGGTGAAATTACCAAGAGGCATGATGAAACTTTGGGGGTGCTCAATATCTTGATTTTGATGATGGATGCAGGAGAGAATATATGTGTCAAAATATATCAAGTCATACGCTTTAAATATGTACAGATTATTGTGTCAGTGTTTTAGACTTCCATCTCTGCGACAAATTCTTACAATAAATCAGTTTATAAAGATGAAAAGTTTTTAGCTGGGTGTGGTGGCAGATGCCTGTGATCCCAGCTGTGGGGAGGCTGAGGCAGCAGGATCGTTATGAGTTTGAGGCCAGCCTGAGCTACATAATCGAGTTCAAGGCCAACTACATAGCAAGACCGTAGTCAAAAACAAAACAAATTAAAAAAAAAAAAAACAAAACACCAAAAAACAAAGGAGGAAAGGTTTGTTTTAGCTCATTGTTTCATGGTTTTGGCCGCATTGCTTTGGGCCCGTTACGGTATAGTACCTCATGGTGGGAATGTGCAGTAGAGGAGGTGGCTTATTGCTTCTCAGCCTTTTGGCTAAGATCAGGTGAGGAGGTGTCTCACTCATGGTGACCAAGAGCAACAGGAGAAGAAGGGTCCTGGGTCCCAATAGTCCCTTTGAAGTCATGCCCCCAACCACTCAGTTCCTTCCACGAGGCTCTACAGCCTCCCAGTTGATAGGATTGAATGAAGATAAATAAGCTGTGAGATTCAAATGTTTTAACTGATATGAAACCATTATGAAAGTTTGCAGGGTTTGATATAAGAATAAGATTGGTGTGCTAGTCAGGCTTTTAGAAGATAATCAGCTTACAAAGGGGAACGTTTTGTTTTGGCTTATGGTTTCAGAAGGGTCAGTCCATGACCGATTAGCTGCATCACTTTGGGCCTGTTGAGGCACCATACTCTGTGATGGGAGTGCATGGCAGAGGAAACCTGTTCACCTTACTGTACCGAAGCAATAGAGAGAAGGTGGAGGAGACCAGGGGTCACAACTCCCTTGGAAGACGCACCCCTCCCACCCAGTGACCTAAGACCTTACCTTCTAAAGGCTCCCCATCTCCCAACAGTGCAGAGGGCTTTAGCAAGTGGGCCTTAGAGGGGCATTCCAAATCCAAAGCATGGCAGTCAGAATTACAAAGTAACTAGCACAGACAGAGATACTAGGTAAAAACAGAGAGCTGAACCCCTGCATCTAATTTCATATATCTAAAACTCCACTACTAAAAGGGATTTTTTTTCAAGAGCAAAGTCTATAGCAGGAGCTCTTGGGAAGAAAAATATGCCATCAGAAACTAGATACTTAATGGAGGGTTAGAAGACGGATGGAGGAAATTTCCCAGAAAGTAGATCAAAGACAGACATAGGAATAGGCAGGAGCAGATGAGATGTTCATCCCAATATCTAAATAATAAGAGTTTTAGAAACAAAACAAAAGAAAGAAAATAAGTCACAAAAACACTCCAGAACCAAGGGACATGAGTTTTAAGAAGGAAAGAGCCACTGAGTGACCAGAACAACAAGAATGTCGTTGTTAAACTTCTTAATGCCGGGGACAGAGACATCCTGCAAGGCCAAATACAGAGTCAGGAATCATAATGGCTTTGGCCTCCTCAACAGCAGCACTGGGAGCTGAAGGCAGTGGCTGTGCTCGTGAAGCTCTGAGGCAAAGCGATTTCTTTCCTAGTATTCGACTGTTAAGTGTGAAACATTTTCTGACATGCAGGATTTTGAAAAATTTATCTCCTGTGTACCCTCAGGAAACTCTTGGAGGATACATCACATACACACACACACACACACACACACACACACACACACACACAGGGAAGGGGAGAAAGCACAAACAAAAACCATGGGATCCAGGAAACAGGTGACCCAACACAGGAACAAGGCCAGGGAATCCCCTCGCACCCTCCTGATGGTGACAGCAGGTCCCCAGGTGCCAGAGCAGACCGGAGGCTCCAGGAGACCCCTCCCAAGCAGAGCACTTGGAGAGGAGATCTAGATTATTGGCAGTGTTTAGATGATAAGAGTGATTGGAGGGCCGGGGATATAACTCAGAGGCAGAAGTGCCTGCCCGGCAAGGGCAAGGTCCTGAGTTCGATTCCCAGTACCCAAAAAGAAAAAAGAAAGAGTGAGGATAAAACCTTAGAAGCACAAGGGCATGAAAAAACAAGATAAAACAAAACAAAGCTGGAAAGGAAAAGCAATCACAGTCTACTGAAAGGTTTTGCTTTGACTGGCATTTACAGTAACGAACACACTATCGATCTAGCAAAAATTAAAGTAGAACTATGTTGGGAGCAAGAGGACGTGGGGAGGGTGTGCGTATGTGTAGAGAGGATGCGAGTACCCAAAAAAAGTAGCTAAATCCGTATTTCTCAGAGTGGGAAATCAACAGATACTGCCTAAACTGAAACTTCAGGAAGTAGCACTATAAACATGTCATTCAGAGATAAGCAAATTCCAAAAGAATTAGTTAAACAAGTTGAAAGTGGTTCTTCTAGGGAAAGGGAAACAGGGTTGGGGCGGGTAGAGGAGGTGGGGGTGAGAACAGATCTTACAGAACTGGTTCACATTTTTCCCCCTCTTTGTCTTGATGTTCTGAGGCTTGCACCCAGGCCTTGCATATGCTAGGTGAGCACTCTACCACTGAGCTTCCTCCGCAGTGCTTTTACTTTTCTAGTTGGAGACAGTCTTGCTGAGTTGCTCAAGTTGGCCTCAAACTTGCGACAGACGCTCCTGCCTCAGCCTGCTGAGTAGGTGGGATACAGGCAAGCACTGTCATGCCCTGTGGGTTCACTTTGTAAACTGTGCCTGTGTAACTTTGATAAATTTTAAAATTAAAAAAAAATCACAGGCAAGGTGGAGGGTGGTGAATTGCACACGCTGCACACCAGCAGTGCGACCAGTGCTCCATGTCGACACCAACCTGCTGGTGCTGGGTGTTAGGAGCAGCTGCGGATGCACGCAGTGCACAAAGGAAGGCAATACCCTTTGAAAAGCAGGGAGGCTGAGCCCACCCAGTGACCACTGCAGCCCCAGGAAGTCACGGAGTCCAACTCTCAGTTGTCTTACCTCAAGAAATTAGATTCAAGGAGTGATAAAGTTTCCTTGGGCAAGTTGAGTAAAATACCTACACTCATCAGAGGCTACAGGCCTTGTTCCACAGCCAGCAGCTTCAGGTCCTCATCTGAAGGAGAGCGAGGGACAGCAATGTAGTGAGGGGCACAAAAAGCACACAGTCCGGTGGTGGAAAGAAACTCTGGCTTCCAGCAGGATGAGAAGAATGAGGAAGAGATCCCGCTGGGCAGAGCAGGGCTGCCTGCACTAGCAGGGCTAGTACTCTGGGAGTCCCACTTTGGTTATACTTTGTTTTAAATTTCAGTGAGTGCGGGGTGTGGTGCCGTATGCCTATACATCCCAGAGCTTGGAGGCTGAGGCAGGAGGATCGCTGTGAGTTTGAGGCCAGCCTGGGCTACATAGTGAGTCAGTTCAAGATCCACCTCCCCTACTAAGCAAGACCCTGTCTCAAAAACAAACAAACAAACAAACAAACAAACAAAACACCAGTGGACACTGGAGAGTTTCTGCTTCAGGAGGTTGACATAGTGATTCCAGGACTGTGGCTTCTGAGACTGAGTTCTGTTGTCAGCACCAGCGCAGTGCAGTGCCGGACCTCAGAGATAAACACTCATCAGAGGCTACAGGACCTTCAGCGAGCGGAGACAGACCCCGGTCCAAGAGAGGGCACAATGCAGAGCACAGCTGGGAGAAAGTCACTCCAACTAGGAACCAAAAGACCCGGCGTCCCGAATCCCTTTCCTGTTACTTCGTGTTTTGCAGCTCCGGATAGGGCTCACCCTTGTGACTCACTGCTCACTCTGCAAGGGAATTAACTAGGTGCTGCCAACGGTTCTTTCCTATGTGCAAGAAAGTAAACTCCCTGAGGGCAGGAACTTTTGTCTGTCTCCTTTAGTTCCCTGTCCTCTGTACCTAGCACAGTGCCTGATGGGTAACAGGGGCTCAAGATTTCCTTCCTTCCTTCCTCCCTCCCTCCCTCCCTTCCTTCCTTCCTTTCTCCCTTCCTTGCACCCTCCCTCCCTTCCTTCCTTCCTTTTCCCTCTCTACCTCCCTTTTTCCTCTCCTTCCTGATGTTGGGAGCCAGAGCCTTACATACGCTAGGCAAGCACTCTCCCGCTGAACTACATGCTCAGCCCAGTAAATGCGTTGTAAATGAATGACAAGGAAGAGAAACACAATCAGCTTATTAGACTAGAAAATGACCCCATTCAATGCTTCAGTTTCACAGATGAAAAAACAAAATTCCATGAGGTGAAAAAAAAAAAAAAGGTTGCGGTCATCAAGCTGAGCAGGGATCAAGCTGAGATTAAAGCCCAGGCACTGCAGGAGCTCAGCTGAGGTAGATCAGGGTAGACTAGGGCAGGAGGGACAGAGCTACATCTTTGCATATTTAAAGGAGAACTTCAGGGTAACAAAGGATGCTGAGATGGTTAGTGACCTTTGGCTGTGAAGCAGGATGTGGTAAAAAGTACACCCAGAGTGGGGGGTTCACGTCCCACCTCTGCTACTTACCTGTGTGACACGGGTCTAGCCACCTCATCTCTGTTTCTTTATTTGGAAAACAGACAATCAAAGTGTCTATTTTATAGAATTTTGGTTAAAATGAAGTATTTGCCAAGCTGTATATCATATCAGTACCATATTGTTTGGCCAGGATCTACTTGGCCAGGATCCTTCCTGAGGAATATCCTACGTACTAACAAAGATATATAGTTTGCTGATAATCATTGCTTATCTAGCTAGCTGGCACACTGAAATCAAATAGCAGAACCTTAAAAGGTGGGTGAAGAGCCAGGCGTGGTGGCACATGCCTGTAATCCCAGCACTGAGGAGGCTGAGGCAGGAGGATTGTTGCGAGTTTGAGACCAGCCTGGGCCACAAAGTGAGCTCAAGGCCGGCCTGAACTGCATAGCAAGACCCTGTCTCAAAAAGACCAAAAAAAAAAAGGTGGGTAAGTTTTGCTGGCATAGGGCAGGAGGAAGAAATGGGCAGTTAGGATCTAAGTGGGCACCGTGCTGGGGCCGGTCCCTTATAGCCCAGGGCAGAAAACAGCACAGCTGAGCAGAAGAACAGCCCAGGAGCAGGAGACTGGGAGAACCTGCCAATCTTGCAGGTCCCTCTCCTCGCCTGTTACCTCTGTTAACCTGGAGGCGGTGGTAACGCCACAAGAGATCATGACGTGAAAAAATTTTTAAGAATCGTCAACCACCATGTCCATGCATGGGAGATTATCATTCTTTGTGTGTGTGTGTGTGTGTGTGTGTGTGTGTGTGTTTTGCTGGGGATTGCACCCATGGCTCAGTCTCACTCTAGGCAAGCACTCTACCACTGAGCTACTTCCCTGGCCTTTTAAAAAATGGTCTGCTTTAAGACAGGGTCTGGCTAAGTTGCCCAGGCTGAGATTGAACTTGGGGTCCTCATGCCTCAGCCTCCCAAGTAGCTAGCATGACAGGTGTGCACCAGCACATGCTGCTGTCAGTTTTTTTTCTAAGAGTATGGCTGAGGGGACAGGAAGGACATGGATAATAAAGCTTGCCCCTGGTAGGGGCTAAGTAGTGCCTCCTCCCCAGTTCATATGTTGAAGCCCTAACTACTTGGCTATATTTCAAGACAGGCCTTTACAGAGGTGATTATGGTAAATGTGAGCATAAGGGCAGGGTCCTGACTCAACGACTCGTGTCCTTCTAAGAAGAAGAGACACCAGGGACGTATGTGCACAGAGAAAAGGCCGTCTGAGGACACAGCAAAAAGACCTGGGAGAGAGGTCTCGGGAGAAACCAGCCCTACTGACACCTTCCTTTTGGACTTCCAGCCTTCAGACCTGTGAGAAGTGGATCTCTGCTGGGGAAGCCATCTAGTCTGCAGGATTTCCTCACGATGGCTCCAGCAGAATGATACACCTGCCTTACAGTTTTGTTTCTTTTTCTCCCTTCCCCAAAACAGGTTCTCTTCCTACTGAGAGACTGCGTGGAAAGAGCCGGTGTTAAGACCTTGTCCTGGGTTCTGACAGGTTCTGAGCCCGAGCTGCAGGGTGAGTGGAAACTAGCTCCATCTGCCTTTAGACACCAAGTTTGCCTTCTTTTACCTGTGTATTAAGGCCTAGTGCTCAACCCAATGATAAGCTGTTTAAGGAGCTTTTCATCAAAGTAGAGGATGTAGTCCTATGGTTTTGTTTCATTTGGTTTTGTTTTTGGTTTTTTGGAGACAGCGTCTTGCTATGTAGTGCAGGCTGCCCTTGAACTCACTATGTAGCACGGCCTTGAACTCACAGCAGTCCTCCTGCCTCAGCTTCCTGAGTACTGAGGTTACAGGCATGAGCCACCACACCTGGCCCTAGGCTTGTGACTAAAGCTTAACTTCCCACTTTGATGCATGATGGGTAAATTGAATAGTAATTTCTTAGAAATAAAGGACAAACCTGTGAAGCCAATTTGTAAGGAATACTGTAGTTACCAGACTTGGTTTTCTATTTCTGACAGAATCCAAACACAAAGAAGCTCACACAATTACTTTTGGAGCTCCCAACCAAGATATACATGTTCCTTACAAAATTAATTTCACAGGTTTATTCAGTCGACAACTTTTCTTGATCACCTATTGCATACCAACCTCTATTATAAACCATAGAGATAAAATAAGAATGAAATAACCATAGATCCTATCTTTCTAGAGCTTAGAGTTGAGTGAGGGAACACAGACAAGAGCCTGAAGTTTAAAATAAAACTTTCTGGCTGGGCATTGAAAATCCAGTTAATCCAGGGCCAGTGAACCTCCCCAGATACCTTCCACATGCCTACCCAGTGCCTCTTTGAAACCAAATCACCCACAATCCCACCCCTTCTTGCGCCTTATTTAAACTCTATCCAGCCAGCCAGGTGTAATAGGCAGCCTCTAAGATGGGTCTTGATGACAGTTGCCTCTTGGTATTCCACATCCTTATTTTCAAGCTAATGAATAGCTTCTAATGAAAGAAGTAAATGCAGGTGGGCATGGTGCTGCGTGCTGTAACCCCCGCCCTCCGGGAGCCTGAGGCAGGAGGAGCGCAAGGTTGAGCTCAGTCTGCACACTTAGTGACTTACTGAGACTCTTTCTCAAAATAAAAAATAAAGGGCTGGGGATGCAGCTCAGTGAAAAGCCCTGTTCAGTCCCCAGTACTACAATCAATCAATGCTTCCTGATTCAACAACAAAGGTACATCCTGATAAACCCATCATAAATTACAAATAACATTAAGTCAAAATAGATTTAAATCACCTAACCTACCAGACATTACAGTTCAGCCTAGCCTACCTTACATGTATTCGGGATACTTCAGTTAGCCTCCAGGTGGGTAAAATCATCTAACACAAAGCCTATTTTACAGTAAAGCCTTGAATGTCATGTAATTTATTGAGTACAGTACTGGATGTAAAAAAAACAGAATGGTTTTACGGGTCTGCTTTCACACCACCGTAAAGCTGCGAAAAAATTGTCACGCTGAGTACTGCGTATGCAGCAAAAGTGGCAGAACAGCACTTCTAAAGTGAAGCGAGGACTGTGGTTTCCATCTTAGCCATTCTGTTTCTTAAATCTCTCAGCGTGAGAAAAGTCTGCGTCAAATCTTACAGCCTGTGTCAGAAGTGCCCCAAAGTCCATTTCAACCGGCGTGAAACCGGACCCCCCTCGGTCTTGATGGCCCTTTGGGCTGAGAGCTTGAGAACAAATTCATGAGACACCCTGAGCCAGAGGCACCCAGCTAAGCTGCACCTGGATCCTTGACCTACGGAAACTGTCGGCTAACACATGTTTATTGTCTTAAACCACTAAATATTAAAGTAATTTTTCACACGGTAATAGACAACTAATTCCCAAAGGGCAATACGATATACAGTAATAAATAACTAATGCACAAGACCTGGTTCAAGTTCCTCCCTTAAATTTTCCTTGACTTAGCCTTGCCCAGAGAAATCTCAGCCTCATTTGAACCTGATGTATATACACCTGTTCTTCTCACTGGTCATTTTGCACATTGGTGACATCAGTTGCCTTCTGTCCTCTGTGGCTTTTGTTCCTTCCCAAGTAATGAAGGTCAGTAGCAGTTTAAATTTTGGTGTCCCTGTTCAAGGCATGTGTTTGGCTAAGCAGAGGTAAAGGTAGGTAGGCTTTGAGAGATTAGAATTGTGCTAGAAAAAGGTTTTCATGAGCTGAGTGTGGTGCATGCCTGTAATCCTAGCACTCGGGAAGCTGAGGCAGGAGGGTCACTGTGAGTTCAAAGCCAATCTGGGCTACACAGCGAGACTCTGTCTCAAAAAACAAACAACCAAACAAAATAATAACAACAAAGAGAAGTTTTCGTTCATGTTTGGTGGCTAATGATCACTTGTAAGTGGGAAATTAAAGTGGCCTGAGAAGCAAGACCAGAGCTTGGAAGAGCTGATTTTTGGTCTGCACCAAAATGAGGCTTCAGTGGCCGGTCCCAACAGTCAGTCCTCCTTGCAAATTCTTCCTGGCAATTTCCTCCTCATTGTGTGAGAGGCTGCGCCTGTGTTGGAAGTTGTAGCAGGCAGTGGAGGGCAGCCCTGGGCCAGGGGGTCACTTTAGAGGAAGGGAAACCGATTGTTTTCTCAGGGCCCCTTCTCTCACGTTTGTTCTTTTCAGGGCCTCTGTGAGCAGGACCGTGCTGAAGCTCGCTTCCTACACGTAGCACCATTTATTAAAACACACGCTACATACACACAACAAGCCAAATGCAAAGGAAAAAGGAGGAAAAAAGGCTGCTGAAGATCAGAGTCACTAAAAGTTCAGGCTAAGAATAGACAAGGAACTCTGAGAGCTGCTCGGCTGTGTGACCTCCTGCAGGGGGCTTGGCAGGAAGCCTAATGCAGCTTTGTTTTTTCTACACTTTTACAAAGAGCGGTAGGTTGGGAGTCAGGAGACCTGGGTACCTGGCTTGGCTCTGCCAGTGCCTCTTTCTGTGATCTTGGGCAAGTCCTTCTTCTCTCTAGGCCTCCAGTTTCCCATTTTAAAAATCAAGTGGTTAGACCAGGTGCCAAGATTTTCCAACTCCAACGCCGACAGACGCAGAGAACCGTAGAAAAGATGCTGGCTGGCCAGGGTGGGAGACAGTCAAGCCCCACTTTTCGATTGTTTTGTTTCGTTTTTTGGGACAGGGTCTCACTATGTAGTGCAGGCTGGCCTTGAACTCGCTTACATAGCCCAGGCCAGTCCAAACTCTTGGCGATCCTCCTGCCTCAGCCTCCCAAGGGCTGGGATTATGGGCGTGCGGCGCCATGCCCACCAAGCTCCACTGTTTGTCACAGAGCAGAAGATCTGTTGTATTACCTATTCTGAATACTGTCCCTTATATTAGTAGGCCTGCTACTGATGGGCTCCCTGACTTGGGGTGGCCACCTTGCCTCCCTGAATGTCATCTCACTCATAAAAGGAAGGGGCTGGAAGGAAGCAAGAGTCCTTTCACGTGCCCGGAAGGATGGCTACGACTTGATCCATTGTAAGAGTTTTTAATATTTTAGAATAAAACTCGAGGTTTCTGCTGTAGAATATGGGCTGTGTGATCTTAGGCAAGTTACTAAGTTATCTAAACCTGATATACTCTCTCTAGTTTTCAAAATAAAACAGTAATACATGCACACCATTCTTAAAAATCAAGTACTATAAAAGATCACACTATAAAAGTCACAGAGTTTCTATTTGGGGTAATGAAAGAGTTTTGCAAATTTTGCCCATGTTTGTACAATATTGTGAATGTAATTAATGCAATTCAATTATATACTTACAAAGGGATAAAATAGAAAAATGTATGGTATATATAATCTTCAAACATTAATATACTAAAAACTATTGACTTGCACACTTTAACTGGGTCTATTGTATGGTTTGTGAATTATATCTTTTTTTTTTTGGTCTTTTTTGAGACAGGGTCTGGCTGTGCAGTCCAGGCTGGCCTTGAGCTCACTTTGTAGCCCAGGCTGTTCTTGAACTTGCAACCATCCTCCTGCCTCAGCCTCCCAAGTGCTGGGATTACAGGCATGCGCCACCACGCCCGGCTGTGAATTATATCTCAATAAGGATATATTCTCCATCCCTACCTGGGATTTCTGGTCCCCTCCTCAGCAGCAACTATTTGTTTCTTGTTTTCTAAAACTAGTCCAAGCATGAACAAATATCTCTTAAAATTTATCGTATCTTTTTCTTTCAATACAAATAGAATGAGTTGATACACCATTCTTTACTCTACCCTTCCTCCCTGAATACTATATCGCTTGGGCTATTGTGCTGAAGTACTGTACATGCAGATTTCCTTCATTCTTCTCCAACTATATGTAGAATACACTGTAAGATCCTAAAAATATATTTAACAAGTTTCCCTTATCAATGAGTATATATATTGGTTGTTTCTAGCTTTTTTCTAGCAAACAGTGTTACAGTAAATAGCTTTACACTATCATCGTAGGTACATTCATGAACATATAGGATGAATTCTTAGTCCTGGTGTTGCAGGGTCTGAAGATCAGTGCATGTTAAATATTCCCATGGCTAAAATGACTTCCCTGCAGTTTACACTCCTGTAATGAAATCATTCAACAGTTTTTCATTCAACCAATATCTGAGTGCCTACTGTGTGCTAGGCACAATTCTAGGCCTTGGAGACCAAGCAAATGAATAATAACAATAACAACAAAAAGACAAAATCCATTTCCTTAATAGAACTTACTGTCTTTTAAGGGTGAGTAAAAAAAGTAAAATATATAACATTCCATATGGTACTAAATGCCAAAGCTAAAATAAAGCAGAAAAAGGAATGTTTGCCCGGGGCTGGGGGTGAGACAGGGTCTGTTATGTAGTTTAGTCTGGCCTAGAACTTACTATGTAGCCCAGGCTGGCCTTGAATTCATGGCAGTCCTCCTGCCTCAGCTTCCTGAGTTCTGGGATTACAGGCATGTGGGCAACTAAAAGTTTTTTATTTTTTTTAAGACATAGTCTTGCTATGTTGCCCTGCCTGGTTTTAAATTTCTGGGTTCAAATGATCCTCCTACCTCAGCCTCCCAGTAGTGGGGATATAGGCACACGTTACCATCTTGGACAGTGTTGGCAATTTAAATAGGGTAGTTAAACAATGAGATTTATAAACCTCAGTTTCCTTATCCATAAAGTAGGGCAGTAATAGTACATATGTCATAGGGCTGTTGAAAGAATTCAGTGAGATAATGTCTGGTACACAGCGAACATTTCACAAATGGCAGCTATCCTGATACACAACCTTACAGCTCAGGAAACTGTAGCCCGGGGAGGAACAATTTAGTCCCAAGGAAAGAGGGTCCCAGGGAGAACTAGCGATTGCTTAGTAACGAGAACCCAAGTCTCCTGATCCTCCATGCCATGCGCTTCCCAGGGACCAAGGAACCAAAAGCGCTAACAAGCCGTCCTCCTGGGATGCTCAGGGGCAACGTGATTTTAAGCTGAACAGACTCTGGGAATGTGATTTTTAACATGCACAAGAGGGGAGGGAAGACGCCGGAGGACACGAAGTCCTTCTTCAAGGAGGAGCAGGGCACTTCACTCAGGCCTGAGGCCGGGCCTGCTGGGGTTTACTCCCAAGAATGTTCACTTCCAGGATGGTGCTCCCCGCCAAAGGCAACAAGTTTTCTGGCTGCTGCTGGCCCATCTGCTCCGATGAGACTCTCCCGAAGGCTGGACTCCCATTGGTTTTAGTCCAAGGAATCTCCTGGAGGAAAGATAAGCAGCACTTCAGTCACAGCTGTAGAAATAATAAGATCTGGAGGAGCACTTGTATCTGTTTGACTGGGTGAGATTTTTCAAGTAGGCCAAGTGTGGTGCCTCTCAAACCTCTGCGTCTCTTTCTCACCCTAAGCACCATCCCCGCTTTCCATCCACAACGAGACGCTCAGTGCTTCTCTGGACCTTCTGCCTTCCCAGAGCCTTCCCGTCTCCAGGGCTGTTTTCTGTGGGTGGAGTCGGTTGCCAGGGATTGAATCCAGAGTCTCCTCATGCTAAGCAAGCACTCTCCCACTGAGCCACATCCCCAGCCCGTGGCCTGCTTCTGACCTTCCCTCGGCCCTCCTCTACTTCAGTGAAAGGCGCATTCCCTCCAGTTTTCCTTACCCCTGCTTTGGGAAAAGATGTTTTCAAAAAAAAAAAAAAAGAAGAAGAAGAAGAAGATGTTTCCTGGCTTAATAGGGTTGGGGATGGAAGAGGATTCCGGGAAGTGTACATTTGGGGCTTGACCTCTGTTCATGAGTGGGTGTATGAGCTGAGGGACGTCAATGACATTTTCTGGGCTTCAGTTTTTTTTTTTTTAATCTAAGAAGCATTGTATACCATTTGGCATTTCAAGTACCATGGAGTAGATTTTTCTGCAAAGAGCAGACTCAATCTAAAAACAAAAAAACAAAGAAGTTGTAGCACCAAGGGCAGAAGTCTTCACCATGGAGGTGCCAGGACTCCTAAAGTGCTATTAAGAGGTGTGTTGGGGCTGGGGATTTAGCTGAGCAGCACAGCGCCTGCCTAGCAAGTGCGAGGTCGTGAGTTCGATTCCCGGTACCGGAAAATAAAACAAAACAAAACAAAAAAGGTGTGTTATACACATCCACATGCAGAAGAATGGAGCTAGACCCCTTTCTCCTATCATATACAAAAAAAATTGACTCAAAATGGCTTAAGGCCTGAAACTATGAAACTACTAGAAGAAAATATAGACACTGGGATGGATGAGGATTTTTTGGAAAAGAGTCCAGAAGCACAGGAAACAAAACCAAGAACAGACAAATTGGATGGCATCAAACTAAAAAGCTTCTGCAAAATAAACGAGTGAAGAGACAACCTACAGTGAGAGAAAATATTTGAACGTGTACATCTGACAAGGGGGAAGCCTTCAGACTATGGGAGGACCTAAATAACTCCATAGCAACAGAGCAAATGCCAAATAATACAATTTTAAAATGGGCAACAGACATAAATAGTCCTCAAAGGAAGACATAGAAGTAGCCAACAGGTATATAAAAAAAATGCTCTGCGTCACTAATTATCAGGGAAATGCAAATCAAAACCCCAATGATATATCACCTCATTCCAGTTAGAATGGCTATTTTGAATTAACTTTATTGGTACATTTTAGGTATACATAATGATCACATCCATCCTAGGGAATTTGGACCTGCACAGAATATACCTTGATTCTTTTTTTTTTTTTTTCCCCACTCCATTATCCTCTCTTCAACCCCTCTTCTTCTCCTTATTTACAAAAGCTTTGTTTTAGAACGGCTATTATTGAAAAGACACAAGATTACAAGCACTGGTGAGGCTATGGAACCCTTGTTGATTATTGGTAGGACTGTGATTTAGTGCTCCCAGCAGGATCCCACAAGCCCACAACCGGGTACATAGCCAAAGGAAATAAAATCCCTACGAAGAGACATTATACGCCCCTGTTTGTTGCAACACTATCTATTCAAATAGCCAAGAAAGAAGTGGAAAGAATGTAAGCATCCATCAACTAACAAATGGATAAAGAATATACACATAGTATATAGCCAAAGTATGCATAGTATATGTAGGCACAGTGGCATATGCCTATAATCCCAGCTACCAAGGGGGCTGAGGCAGGAGAATCGTAAATTTGAGCCCATCCTATGCAACTTTCAGTGAGACCTCACCTCAAAATTAAAAGAATTTAAAAGGCATGGTAATGTAGCTTAGTGTGAAGGCCCTGGGTTCAATCTCCAATTCCCCCTCCCCCCCAAAAAAAAGAAAGAAAAAGAAAACAATTATATATATACATACAACGGAGTACTGTTCGACATAAAAAGGATGACATCCATTTATTTGTGATGTGAATGGATCTAGAAGTTAGTATGTTATGAAATAAGTCAGGCACAGAAAAACAACTTTCACATGACCTCACTCTTGTGAAATCTAAAAAAGCTGATCTGATAGAAGCCGGGAGTAGATAGCGGTTAGCAGCTGGGGAGGAGAGTGATGAAGCGTAGAATGGAGAGACACTGGTTAATGGGTATAAGTTATGGTTAGGTGGAGGGAATAAATTCTGGCATTCTATTACACAGGGGTGACTCTAGACAATGATAATGCGCTATGTATCTCAGGAAAGCTAGAAAAAAAAAAGAATTTTAAGTATTTTTACCACAAAGAAATAATTAATATTTGAGGAGATAGATATCCTAACCCTGATTTGAGCATTATATAATATACATGTAACAAAACATCACATAAGGCCTGGTATGATGGCACATACCTGTAATCCCAGTACTCGGGAGGCTGAGGCAGGAGGATTGCTATGAGTTTGAGCCCAGCCTGAACTATATAGTGAGACTGTCTCCAAAAAAAAATCACATTGTATCTATACATATATACATGAAACTTTTATATATATAAAACCTTTATGTGTTCATTAAAAACAAGGATACATGCATTTTTTAAAAGAAAAAAAAAAAAGGTGTGTTATAAGGACCAGTGTCTGGTGAACGGCATCAAAAATCTAGCAAGGGGCTTAGGTTTCAAAGTCTATTCTTGTATTGAGTAGACCTCAGTATAGGGGGAAATCCAGACCAGCTTTGATCCTTGCCGTCTGTCCCTTTGAAAGGGGAGAATAAGAAGTCAGGGGGCTTTGCACTGGGTCAGCAAGCCCTCACTTACTTGAACATCGTAATTCAGGCTTAGCTGCAGGCGTCCCCCGCAAGGGTAGGAGGAGGAAAAACAAGAAACGATCAGAGCGATAAAAAAGGATCTTGAACTCAAATCTGGGAACGTGACCTGAGATTTTGAAAGATACTAGAACAGGGACCTATGTGGATGTTTCTACTTCTGTTTAAACTGTGGACAACTACGTGGACAGATGAAACTTCTGCTGGTGTTGAGAAGACTTAATCTTAGTGACTGTCATTAATATGTGCTCTGTCAATGGGGTGTATATATCCCCACACCCCAGTGCTAGGGATCAAACCCAGGGCCTCAGGCATGCTAGTAAGCTCCCCACCACCGTGCTATACCCCCGGCCCAGGGTCTGCATTCTTTCTGTTATTAGTGAGTATCAGTTATACAGAACGGTGGGTTTTGTTTTGACGTATTCTGACATGAATAGCATCTGCGTTCTTCATCCACAGAGGCGGAAGGCAATCTAGGGGAATGACACTTGAGATTCTGAATTCTGAAATAACCTGCCGTAGTTACTACATCACTGTATTCTGCCTGATAAACAATTTGGACCACGAACTTTTCTTCTTCGTCAGCCTGCCAGCTGGACTGACAACAAGATCTCACAGGCTTGAGTCTGACAGTAGCACTGGTATAAAGCAAAAGCAGTTGCGGACACTTAGTATTTGGTTGGAAAAATCTACCAAGCCCGCTTAGACCCCTGTCCCTTCCAGGGCACCAAAGCAGTATCTCAGACCTCCAGCGCCAGCGGTGCATCCTCGCAGAGTAACACTGAAGGAGGGGTGGTACTATTTTTATAGTGTCTTCAGTGACTTTCCACTGAGCTGTGGGAAAATTTGACAGTTGGCTGTGGCTGAATCATAACCCCGAGGTCCTGACCACTTAGATCTTTGAAGATTCCTTTCATTCCTTTCCCAAAAGGGGAACCTGGGCAACTCCAATTGGTTAATTCCATTTACCTTCTGTGCCTTGCAGTAAATGTAGGTGCAGGGTTATGTGCGCTCCGTGGTGGCAAAAGGTATCAGAATAACAGATCCTAGTATTTGCAGTTTCAGGCACTTTTTGTAGATTATATTTTATGGATTCTTCACAATCACCCAAGAAAGTTGTGTTGGTTTGGGGCTTATTATGCAAGGGGAAATAATATAATAGAGGACACATATTTTATAAGATTATTTATAATGGTCACCCAAAGAATGATATACATTCTTTGAGAGAGAGTACAGGAAATCTGTCCACACACTAAGACCAAGGAATCTAGCCGAGGGCCTGGATCTCAGAGAAATGTCCTGCATGAATCCAGCAGAAGATCTGGAGGTCATAACAATGCCTCCCACAGGTCCACCTGGAGGCCCAGAGCCCATAATAATATCACATGCAGGCCTGTTTCACAGACCTGCGCTGGGAAGGCCCAAAGGTCAGTGGTGGAATCTAGGAAGTCTGTGTCAGCAGGATAAAGGATCTGGGCTAGCAGGCTGAGGGATCTGCACTGGAGCCAGGAAGCGATGCTCAGAAGAACCAGAGCTCCCCAAAAGGTACCACAGCCATCCTCAGCAACAGTGAGGTCCCGAGCTCCTGCAATGATCAAGATGGCCGAGTTCCCATCAGGGAAGCCAACGCAGCAGGTTTCTTCAGGAGCCTGAGCTGTGTACCTTCTTCCCCTCTGGAGCCAGGAAGCGATGCTCAGAATGAGGACCAGAGCTCCCCTAAAGTGAACCAAAGCCATTCTCAGTGCCGACGAGGTCCCGAGCTCCTCTGAGGATGAAAACAGCTAAGTTCATCAGGAAAGCCAGCATGACGAGCTCCTCCAACAGAACCAACAGCTCCTTACAGCTTCTACCAGCTCCAACAGCCTCTCTCAGCTCCCAACAGCCTTCTCTGCTCCCAAAAGCCTTTTCTTCTTCTCCAGGTCTGCCTCTTATCCTGTTGGCAACAGTCCTCAGGTGGGCCTCCCACACCCAGCACCACGCTTACTCAGTTTAGCTGGGGGTTATAAGTTGACCACCAGTTATCAGTCCACTACAAAAGTATTTACTTTTATGATCCTTAGTTTCCAGAAGAGGAAACTAAAGCTTGGTGAGACTTCTAACCTGTGCATGGTCACCCAGCTTGGGTATGAAATACTGAGATCTAACCTAAGCATTCTAACTCCAGGCCTGTGTACCTATCTGCTCTGTTAAAGTACATGCAGATATAGGCACAGATATGCCAAGCACAAAGGCACTGTGAGTATCACGCATCAATCCCTAGGTTTTTTTTGGGGGGGTGGTGCTGGGAATCGAACCTAGAGCTTTGTACATGCAAGGCAAGAATACTACCACTGAACCACATCACCAGCCCCAACCCTTAGATGTTTGCAGCTGAGAAAACAGATAGAGGGAAGTGAAGGGAGTTAGCCAGTGACAGCTAAGATTCAAAGCGGGTCTCTCCACTCTGGAGTTAAATGTCCTAGCTACCTTGTCAGAATGCTTCAGGTTTTCTGTTTCACCCTGAGAATATGCAGCATTTTAAAATACTTTAGCCTTTATTCTTTAAGGAATGGAATTTCCATTTCTATAAACATGAAATGTTTTTGAATAGTTTTCCTGCCATATGCAGAGTTTCCAATTCTCCTCTACCCTAGTACGCGGGTTTAAACCCAGGGCTTTGGGCGTACCGAGTACGCGTTCCACCACTGAGTTCCATCCCCAGCCCCTTTTACTTTTTACTTTGAGACAGGGTCTCACTAACATGCGCAGGATGGCCACAAACTTTTGATTCTCCTGCCTCAGCCTCCTGAGTAGCTAGGATTACAAGTATAGGCCACCACGGCTGACAATTTTTTGTTTGTTTGTTTTTTAAGGTTTACAACATAACTGAGTGGAAAGTACAAAGATATTTCGTGTATCTCCCCTCCACACATGTATAGCCGCCCCGCCAGCATCGACATCTAACACCGGAGAGTGCCTTTGTTCCTGCCAGTGAACTAACACCGTCACATCACTAGCCCTCGAAGCCGAGTTTACACCAGGGTTCACTTTTTTTAAGGTTTTACTCTTGGTGTCCTGTATCCTTTATGTTTTGGGAAAAGTATCATGACATATATCCATCTTACAGTATCACATGGAGTAGATGGAATAGCTTCACTACCCTAAACATCTTCTATGACCTGGGGCATGTGCCTGCCGTGCCGACAAGTCAGGTGGCTGGAAGAGGAGGGTGGTAAGTTCGAGCCTGGGCAATTTACCGAGACCGTCTCTCATGAATAAATAAATAAATGCTGACATCCATCCATCATAAATGGGGCTGGGGATGTAGCTCAGGGGTACAGTGCTCCTGGGTTCAATCTCCAGTACCCCCCCAAATTCCTCTCTATCCCCTCACCTGGCACACAGTACACTGCTTTGTCCCTCTCTTCTGCCATTTCCCCTTTCACAAGAGATTTTAAAAAAACCCCAAAAAACCAAGATCTGGTCTTTCTCCTTCCTGTTATTCCAAGATTATTGAAAGTTGATCCTCGATGCTGACCCTTTCCTACCCTCTATTCAATTACTTTATTGAATTCCTCCTAAGGACCACCTTAGCCTATTTCAGTACTCTTCAAATACTGAATTCAACACACAATTGCGAATCTGTCTCGCATCAGCATTTTTGGGGGGGGCGGTTACTGGGAATTGAACTCATGGCCTCAGCCTTGCCAGGCAAGCACTTATGCCCCTGAGCTATAGCCCCAGCCCTATCAGCATTAACTATGGCCTGGCGCTTGGACCCAGGCTGCCCGCTGATTGCTGCACCTGCTCTAACTTTTCTGAACATTTCTGTCCCGCGCACTCTCTACTTCTCATCTTTCTCTGCTGTACTAAAACTTCCAACTCACTCTCTCTAGTCCAAATTTCTAGCTCTTCACAGGAGTCTTTGGAGGTCCCGTGGCCACTTTCATCCCTAGATTTTCTTTCTCTTTCTCCTATTTCCTGTTTTCTCAATGGCCATATCATGCACACATTCACAACAAGGGGGTAATTACACGTCTCACTGCCGGGCAGCTTGAACCACCAGTGGTACATGCATGACTGTCCCTCCAGGCGGCTTTTTTTTCCTTTTTTTGGTAACAGGAATTGAACAGGACTTTGCACTTGCCAGGCAGGCGCTTGCGCCACTGAGCTATATCCCTGGCAAGCAGCTTTTTATTAATTTTATTAGAAAGAACATGGATAAAACTGAGGCACAGACTCTAAATGGCAGAGGATCGCAGAGTTGTAAGACGGAAGACATCCAAGAGAGAAGGTTTGACCAGGGCGTGGGTGGAATTTGTGAGCGCAGAGTACAACAGGCTGATGCTCCGGAATGGAAATGGCACGGGGACATGCGCAGAGTGTTTCTATCGCCTGTGGAAAAGGGGGGCCCGGTCTAATGGGGGCCATGTCCAGTGGGACTGGGGAGGAATGGGACTGCCTGAGAGGAGGGAAGGTAACAGAGACTGTCAACAGTCAGGGAAAGCCAGGGATGTAGCTCAGCCGCACAAGCGCCTGCCTGGCAAACGCGAGGTCCGGAGTTTGATTCCCGGTACCAAAAAAAGAAAGAAAGAAAGAAAGAAAAAAAGTCAGTGGGAAAGAGGTTTGCCCAAAATAAGAAAACAGTAGCTTTTTGGGTGTTACAATACAAAAGCTAACATAGATGAAACATAATACAAGATCTATAATATATAAAACTATACTAATACAGAACTAAAGATGTATACACATATTCATTGAATACAGCAATCCTTTGAGATAGTTATAGGTTGAGTCCCCCTTATCCAAAATTCTTGGCACTAAAAGTATTTCACATTTCAGATATTTTTGAAGATTCGTATAGACTTTACTGATTAAGCATCCCCAAGGCAAAAATTTAAAGTCTGAAATGCCCCCACATCTGAAACTTTTTGAGTATCACTGTTACATTATTTTGGAGCATTTTGGATTTAAAATTTGGGGATTAAGGATGTTCAACCTGTGCTATTATGCCCATTTTACAGATATGGAAATTTTGGCACAGAGCCACTCAATAATTTGATAAAAAAGCTGAGCATGGTGGCACATGTCTGTAGTCTCAGCTACTTAGGTGGCTGAGGCAAGAGGATTGCAAACTCAAGGCCAGGATGGACAACTTAGCAAGACCCTGTCTCAAAAAAGACAAAAAGAAAGAAAGAAAGAAAGAACGAACGAACAACAGAAAAGAGCTGAGGATATAGCTCAGTGGTAGAGTGCTTGCCTAGCATACCTCACTTCCTAGGTTTAATCTCCAACACTGCAAAAATAGACAAGTAAATAAATGAAAAATAACTGGCAGGAAGTCACACTGCTATGTGCAAGACCCTACACTATGCGCTACTGACATAGGTAAAAGAGCTCCTACTTTTAAATTGTTTAAAATCTAACCAATGCTTATCTCACGAGCAATTATCTATAAATCAATGTGTCAGGTATTGTAACAAAGATATATAGAGGATGGGAGAGTTAGAGTAGGAAAAATTAATTTGAAAAGGCTCTGCCAGAAGTCAAACACACTGAAATAGAAGGAACAAGCTTTCTTGCTAACATAGCCTCCCAGCTAAGGCAATGATGCCGCAAGATGCAAGAGGGAGGGTGGTGGACGCGGGGAGATTGGAGAGCGGGCAGGATACAAGACATTCACAGGCAGTAGTGGTGGCAGCCTGTTTCCTATAAGAACAAAAAAAAAAATCAGACTTAATTTTTTAAGTTTGGGAAATTTAAAGAGTATTAGGAGAAAAATAAATTCATTTTAAGGTGTACTGAGTTGAAAATCAACTGTTGTATCTCAAAAGAAGCAGTAGTTCTTAATATAATAAGATTCAAAAATGAGACTTGTAAAATTGTTAGCAACCAGGCTTGAGCTGTATAGAAACAAAGAATTTCAAAATACTTTAATTAGTTGAATGGTCTCTGTGTGTTTTCTCCTAACTCCCAGCTAGTCTCCCTTAGCAATTGTTTTAGATGATCCTTTTCATGGAAAGGAGATTTAATTATAAAGTAACAAGTCTGAAGTCTAAATGCACAAGAATTTATCTATCAAAAACTAATTTGCAGCCAGGCATGGCGGCACAGACCTGTAATCCCAGATCTCAGAAGGCTGAGGCAAGAGGATCACCATGAGTTCGAGGCCAACCTGGGTTACACTGCAAGTCCAAGACCAACCTGAACTGCATAGCAAGACCCTGTCTCAACAAAACAAAACAAAACTAATTTCCAAAATGCCTTTTTTTCTGGGGTTTTTTTTTTTTTTTTCTTTTGGGGTACTGGAGATTGAACCCAGGGCCTGAAACATGCTAGGCAAGGTATACCGGGGCTGGGGATTTAGCTCAGCGGCAAAAGCGCCTGCCTGGCAAGCGCAAGGTCGTGAGTTTGGTTCCCGGTACCGGAGAAAAACCAAAAAACCAAAAAAAAAGAGATTGTAGCAGGCAAGGTATACCACTGAGCTACATCCCCAGCCCCCAAAATGCTTCTTTGCTTAACACCTTTCTCAGACTTTTTTAAGAGTTGTTTTCAGAATGGATCAGCAATCCAAAAAAGATATCCAATTACTGATGCTCCTTGATGCTCTATGTCTAGATAAACCCATTGTAAGTTGAAAATATCTTTAGGTCCTTAAGTCAAAAATCATAGCTTAGCAATAGAAACACTTCACAGCCATGCTTTATTTGTAAATATCTGCAATCTGATCATCTATTACCTAGCTGAGTTTACCTTTCTTCCCTCCCTCCCTCCCTCCCTCCCTCTCTCTCTTTCTTTCTTTCTTCGTTTTCTTTCTTCTCTCCCTCCCTCCTTCCTTCCTTCTCCTCCTTCTCCCTTCTCGCTCTGTCTCTGCCTCTCTCTCTCTCTCTTTCTGTGTCTCTCGCTCTGTCTCTGTCTCCCTCCCTCCCTTTGTAAAATCTATCAGGACACAGGGGCGGGGAGAGATCTCTTGAACATCAACACTAAGTTATTTGCAGATGCTATTCCTCAGGCAACTTCAAGATGGGCCTTGCAAACCTTCTGAGAAGTGGTGTCATCACTGTAGGGGAAAAGTGGATGAAAGTCAACTGTTTGAGCCCCCACCGAGAGCTGAGCACTACACTGCTAATTACTGCAGATCTCCCTTTCATTTAATTCTTGAAGTAACTATACAAGCAGGTACTATCATCTTATGCTAAAGAGCTGAGCCTGTTTGTATTTCTAGCTGGTGAGGAGGCTAAGGCAGAAGTATCACTAAAGCCCAGGAGTTCAGGGCCAGCCCAGGTAACATAGCGAGATACCATCTAAAAAAAAAAAAAAAAAAGAAAAGTAAGGTCCCAAAAAGTTAAGTAGCTTACTCGGGGTTGTAAAACCTATGCATACCAAAGTGGGAACTTTAAAAACTTGTTTTTATTCTATGGTACCCTACAGCCTCTGATGAAATAATATGTATTACCTCCCAGTGGATGGAAGAGTTATTAAATAGTATTATTAATATGTAACCCCCTGTGATATGCCTATGACTTTAATACTTTCTTAGTTTCATTGTTTCCCTACTGTGTTCTGTACTGATTAGTGCAGGAAAAACATTAGGGGAAATCTGAGCAATTCAGACGTGCAAATTTGTCCGATTTTGTGTTAAGCCCACCTTATAGAAATAGAACATCAGAAATAGAAATGTCTCTGGATAGTCAGGCTTGATTCTCTCTAATTATAATAGCATAATATGGGATGTGTATGTTATAATACAAGTCGGGAAGCAAACAGCATTTCCTTCCCCTTACATGTTTTTGAATGAAGGCTATTGTATATTTGCCATCAGTGGTTTTATCCACGCACTATTAGTTGAAACTTTTAAATTTTACTTATTCCTTCTTTGGATTCTACTCATTCAACACTGGAATACTATACACCTTTATATATAGCACTCTTATCATATTGTAAACTGAGTTGGACGCTGGCAGCCTTGAATTATTTAAAAGAAAAACATTTCCACTTGTCTTGCCAAGCATGTTGATCAATGCTCGCTTAAGTGATGTAATCATCTCTCATTTTGTAAGCGCTCCACTCTCTCCGCAGGTGACTAAGCAGTCTGGAATTTTTCTTCCTTTAATTGGATAATTTTTAGGCTTGTGACTTATCCTTCTGGTTTTTACAAATTTGTGCAATCATTTTCTCCTGAGGATATGGCAAAGGATTGCACGGCTGGAGTTTCTCTTCAGCGCATCCCTGTCTACAGCTTTTAGATCTGCTTCCCGGACATTGCTCTAGTGCGACTCTTTATCTCCCCTTGAGTTCCAGGCAGACTGGCCACTCTGCAGTGTTGCTTTTTTTTCATTTTCCTTCTTCTTGGGATGACCTTCCTGTGCTCGCCTTCTGGCTCAGAAGTTTGTTCTCCCCAGTTCTGGATCTGTGTGGCATTTTTGATAATGTCGTTGCCTAACACTGTAAACAGAGCTACTGTGCTGTGTCTATAAAGTCTGTCACCTCCAGGCCTTGCACAAAGCCAGCACAGAAACAGCAGCCATTATTATGATGATTATGTTTGTTTGTTTTTGTGGTGCTGGGGATCGAACCCAGGGCCTTGTGCATGGCAAGGCAAGAACTCTACCACTGAGCCACATCCCCAGCCCTATATAATGACTATGAGAGCACGCACCATATATGATTTATTCCTATTTGACCCCAGCCCAGCACAATGTCTGGTTCACTCAGTGTGCACTTATAAAATTAACCAGTAAAGAGAACAAATGTTGAATGACACTAAACCCCTTGGGAGACAAACTACTTAGCTTGCTCTGGCTGGTGAAACTAATTCCACAGAGCTTCAATAGGAAAAGTACATAGTTTATAGAGATGGAGTCGTGCTGCCCAAAATCAAGGTCCTCAGAATCCCAAAGGATAAGTAGTAGGAGTCCGGGAAGCTCTTTTTTACTAGGGACTGCAAAAGCCAAGTTTGGAAGAATCCTTCGATAGATTGCTGTGGACACAGGACAAAACCAGTTTGGTTCCTTGAGTGCAGCAAATATGGTCAGACCAACTCCCTTGAATCAGAGAGAAACTTGGGGTTATAAAAGAGGCTCCTGAGCCGGGTGTGGAGCTGCACACCTGTAATCCAAGTCACTTAGAAGGCTGAGGAGGAGGATGGTAAAGGTTGAGGCCAGCCTCGGCAGCTTAGACCCTGTGTCAAAATAAAATCAGGAAGGGCCGGGGGACTAAGGACAGGGCTCAGTACATGCATGCACGCACATGTGTGTGCACACATGCACACACACACACACACACACACACACATCCTTGATGCTGAAGCCTATAACTTCAGCACTCACAGAGACCCAGAGGTGAGGCCCCAGGCTCCTGGGATTCAGCAATGATGGTGTGGGACTCAGTCTATGCTAGAAAGTCTGGCAAGAGCCAGGCTTAACATCCAGCATGACTCAAAACCCAGATTCCAGTCCTGGACAACGCTAAATTGAAAAGAGAGCTGTGTAGCCAGGTGTGGTGGAGCACACATGTAATCCCAGCACTCTGGCTGCAGCAGAAGGATTGCAAGTTTGAACCCAGCCTGGGCAACTTAGTGACTTAGCAAAACCCTGTCTTAGAATTTAAAAAAATAAAAATAGGAGTGGGGAGGAAACCCAGTGAGAAGGCCCTGGGCTCAATCCCGTACCACAAGGGCTGAGAGCGCAGTGCCCTGAGATATCAGAGAGCGACTTGGGTTTGAGGAAACAAAACCGGGATTGAGTTACTGACCGGAGTTCAGGGGTAGGGATAAGAGCAAGATTGAGATCTGCAGAATACAGATTTGGAGACAAAGGGCAGGACCTGTCTAATGCTGAAAATGGACTGAACTCGCTAGTAAGGTTGATGGTGGGGCACTGCTTCAGTCTCCAAAGTGCTAGAACTACCGAACCTGGTAAGTTATTACAAAACTGTAAACTTTCTACCTGATTGTTAGCACAAAGTATAGTCGCTCAGAACACAGTGTGAAGGATTTCCAGGTGCCAGTTATCTGCAGATGGTGAAGTACTGTCTAAATCTGTTTGGCCTGATCTAACAGCTATCTAATTCTTTCTATACACTTGTTTCATACCAAGGCTGTATATCACTTGGCCTTCTTTTTTTTTTTTTTTTTTGTCTTTTTGAGACAGGGTCTCACTATACAGTTCAGGCTGGCCTTGAGCTCACTTTGTAGCCCAGGATGGTCTTGAACTTGCAATGATCCTCCTGCCTCAGCCTCCGGAATGCTGGGATTATAGGCTTGTGCCACCATGCCCAGCTCACTTGGCCTTCTGACCCTCATACTGTGTGTTGTCCCCTATCTGAGCCCTAGAGACAACCATTTCTAAGTTGAAATTGTTCTTTATGACCATGAGATAGTTGTTTCATCCCCTGATTCTGGGACTGACACTCCTTTCACTCACTGGTTCCAGAATATCAGTTCACATATTGATAAAGTGGTCCTCGTGTTCCTGTGGTCCTTTAGCTCCCCTTAAACCCAAACAAAGCCAGGCGTGGTGGCGCACACCTGTAAACTCAGCACTCAAGAGGCTGAAGCAGGAGGATAGTTATGAGTTCGAGGCCAGCCTGGGCTACAAAGTGAGCTTAAGGCCAGCCTGAACTGCATAACGAGACCCTGTCTCAAAAAGACAAAAACAAATAAGTAAATAAACCCAAACAAAACACACTAAAACATGATAATAATAATTAGTAATAATAAAACCT
Source organism: Chinchilla lanigera (assembly GCF_000276665.1). Taxonomy (NCBI): domain Eukaryota; kingdom Metazoa; phylum Chordata; class Mammalia; order Rodentia; family Chinchillidae; genus Chinchilla; species Chinchilla lanigera. The sequence continues at coordinate 7,947,184 of NW_004955455.1, forward strand.
TTCCTTTGCCTGGTTCTTCAGTAAGATCCTACCTCTTGACTTGTACTTCTACAGATCATATTTCTTTTACAGCTCTGTGTCCTTCTTAAATTTGTTGGTGGTGTTGTTTTGGTTCGTGTTACAGCAAGACACACATATCACAGCTTCTCTAGTTCGCCTCCCCTCTCATGATTGACTTTCTTCTACAATACTCCCACCAAGTGGTCATCCAGACTGTACCTGAACACCCTGAATGGTTGAAAACTCATAGCTTACAGACGGTCGGCTCCATCTTTTGACATCATCTGTTGGAAATAATGATATTGACTGCAATACGTTTCCTTTAGCTTCTTTTTCTCTTTTGAAGCAGATCTTGCTGTGTCCTCTAGGCTAGCCTTGAACTCTACACAGCCCAGGATGGCCTTGAACTCGTGATCCCCCTGCTTCAGTCTCCAAAGTGCTAAAACTACAGACACGTGCCACCACGCCTGGCTCCCTCCTTCAGCTTCTTTCCGCTGACCCCAGCTCCTCTCCTTAGAAACACATGCGACCAATAAAAACCTTATATGTGACCCCTTTCAGAAATCTAGGTAGCAATATCCTTCCCAAGTTCATTTGCTTTGCTTTGCTAGATAAATGGTCCCAATTTCAACTCTCGTTGTTAGTTGGTCTCTCCAACATCATTTTTTTCCCCCTGCCTTTTCATAGAATAAAGACCTCTTCTGGACATTCCGCTTTTTACAATGCAATGGGAGATTTATTCGCTCTTTTGGCAGATACCGAGTTCTGTGACTCACACCGAGCTTGTAGACAGTTGAACATCCCTGAATGCTGCATATACACGTACTAATCCCATCACACACTTACCCAAAGGGCTTAGGGAGAGAAGGTAGCAGGGAGAAAGATTCATTTACTACACTGGTACTTTGAGATTTGGGGCCTAAAGATTCAACCTTGGATTTTGTGTTCCTAAACCTGTGCTTAGTTTGTACTGCAAACAATTGACAAACATGTGATGGTCACGAACTACATTTCAACACAGGTTAGTTAACTTTGATGGTCTCAGACTGCAGCCTTCCTCAAAATGACCCATCTTTCAAATATATGCTATTTATCACCACAAGAACAGGCAGAAAGAACTATAAATGATCCAATGCAAAGCCATTTTTAGCACTGAAAAAATAACTCACAGGTAAGTGTCCAGTACATTAAAGATCGTATAATTTTAATTTTCCCTGAAAGAATTGCATTCAAACACCTTTTCCTTAATTGAAAATAACACAGAGCTGAGAATGAGAGTACATGCCTGGCATCCTAGCAACTCAGGGGGCTGAGACAGGAATTCAAGCCAGCCTGGGGATCTTAGGGAGATCTTGTCTTAAAATTTTAAAACACACACACACACACACACACACACACACACACACACAATTAAAAAGGTTGGGGATGTGTTCCATGCTCTTTGGGTGCAACCCCTAGTATTGAAAAAGCAGACAAAATAAAACAACCATAAAGAAACAAAAATGGGGCTAAGGGGTATGTATTATTATTTTTAGATAAAGAACTTGAGAGCTGAGAAAGTTGTAAATTACCTATGATTGCATGGCTAACAAGGGTAGGATGACTAAACCCTAAGCCTTTGGATGTTGAGTACAGTTCAGTCCTTACTATGCCCCTGGTATTTCGGGGAGAGTCAGACCCAGTCCTTGGCCTTGCAACACTAACATTGAAGGTTCTCCTCTAGGTGTCAGACGACATGAGCCGTACTTGCTGTTGCAGTCAGTTTCTGGAACCAGGGCCTTCACACTGAGCTACAGGCCCAGCAGGCTTTTCCATATTTTTTTTTTAAAAGACAGGATCTCACTAAATAGCTACATTTTCCAGGCTGGGCTTGAACTTGAGATCCTCCTGCCTCAGTCTTTCAGAGTACTAGGATTAAAAGGGTACACCACTACATCTGGCTAGCAATCCAGATTCTTAAAGCAGCTTTGCAATCCACCAATAATAAAATTATAGAATTTATAAGAATTAGTCCAATATCTTAAATTAGACTAGGAAATAATTGCAAATAATTTACCCAAAGCTATAGTTATGTGATAGTAAAACCAAAAATAAACCCTATTTATATACCCAGTCCAGTGTTCTTTCTTTTAGATTACTATTTCTCAAAACACAAGCAGGTAGCTAGCGATCCGTTATATATAGCAAGAAGGTTTCTAAAAATTGGGTCTGATACATATTCTTCATAACTCAGAAATGTTACAATTAAGGGTCCCACAAAACTCCTAATCTAAGAGTATGGGCCAGGAAGCTAATCAGAGATAAACCATGAGATCTTTTCTTTTTCTTTTTTTTTGAGACAGGATCTCGCTATGTAGTCCACGCTCACCTTGAACTCACAGCAGTCCCCCTGTCTCAGTGCTGGAACTACAGGCATGCGCCACCACGCCTGGCTGCTTGAGCCAGGAGATACTGTACCAGCAACTGCCCGGTATGCAGAGTTGTGCTACGTGAAGCATGGCCCCCTCATACCAATATGTATTTTTGTTGTAGTCACTAAAGGATTTAGTCTATTTGTGTCCCAGATACTCAGGGTACCAGGTACTCAGGGTACAAAGACAACTTATAGTCTTGCAGAAAGGAAAGGATTATAAACCTGTGTTAGGGAAGGGTGGCATTTTTAAAAAGCAGGCTGAAAGCTGGGTGTGGTGGTGCATGCCTGTAATCCCAGCACACTGGGAGGCCGAGGCTGGAGGATTGAAAACTCAAACCAGGGAGGGCAATTTAGTGGCTTCATGAGACCCTGTCTCAAAATAAAAAATACAAAGCTAAGGATGTTGGAAATAACCATATTGGCTATAATATGCTTCCTTTAGTTTTTTTCTTTCTTTTTTGAGGCAGGGGCTTACTATGTAGTCTAAACTGGCCTTAGAGTCTAAGTATGGCCTCATACTTGTGATCCTCCTGCCTCAGCCTGGGCTCAGTGTATGAAGGCCCTGGGCTCAGTCCCTAGTAAACACACACACACACACACACACACACACACACACACACACACACACACTAAAAGCAAGCTAAATAAACTGCTGAGTTAGTATATGTAAATAGACAAAGTAAGTGACTATACACACTTACATATGTTAGTATGGTACTCAATTTGATTCAACCATCATTCATTGAGTACCACTTATATGCAAAGCACTGTAGATTCAAAGGCAACAAAAGCCATGCTGTAGCTCTATCCCGACACCTAACAGGTTCAATATTAATGCCACAGGGTGCCATGGTAAGGGGGAACTTGAGCAAGCCTGAAGGAGCCAGGAAGATGCTCTTGAAAGAAAACACTTTCAATTGAGTCTCAAAGCTCAGGTGCGGATTATCTAGGTGATGCAGGAGCTAAGGAAAGGTAGAGGCGTGGAGTGTTCACACACCTAACAGTTTGACAGTGCTGGAGCCCAAAAAGAGGGGACAGGATAAGCCGAATCAGAGGGCCTGATGTCATCTTCGACTTCCACCTGAACTAATGTGTCACCCTCGGAACCAGGGTTCAAAGGGGATTTGAGCTGGGAGGGAGGAAGACTGATAGAATTGGTTGAAATATTCTAGGAAATGTTGAGAGTTGCGTGCAGAGGAGCAGTCAGAATGTATGGGATCGTCAGACAGGGCTTATTCTAGAAAAGGGCAGAATACTCAATGATGTTATCAGCTGTAGAGGGCAAGGATCTCTGGACCTAAATATTTTTTCCAGGCCTTTCCTCCTGCCTGACATTTCACCATCAGAGGCTCTTCCTGAAGTCCCCTACTAAATAAAATGAAGTAATTAGTACGTTTTAGTGTCAGTCAGCTAACACTAAGATGAATTAGGAAAGTTTACTGGCAGAGTTAGTAATCATCCCTGCATAATTCAAAATACCTGAAAGGGAGCATTTCAAACGTTCTCTAACAAAGAAATGATAATTTGAGGTGACAGATGTGCTTGATTTGATCATTCCATTGTATTTGTGTACTGAGGCATCATGCTGTATCTCATAAATACATACAATTATTCGTTGTGGATTAAAAATAAAAACCTTAAAAATAATTCAAAATGGAAGTCTACTGGAAGGAAAGAATGTCTTATGAGAATGAGATGGGCAATCATGAGAGAAAAAGCCAGAGACCCATAGCAAAAGCGGCGGACAAGCAGTTCACACTGCTGAAAGGAAGACAAAGAAATTCGCGATTCGGGCTCTTAGCTGGGCTGACCATGCTCGCTGCAAAGGTCCCGCCCCGTAATTTTGGGAGCCATGCTCCAAAACTCTTTCCTGTGAGACATTTAAGTCTAAACAAGGATAACAGCATTAACAACTATAAAATAACCCTAGCTAAGAAAGAATTGTGACTTCTGAGCTAAGGAACACCGTACGGGTGCAAATTTACCCATGAACTGTTCCTTAAAAATGGAACCGCCTCAGATGTTTTTCCTTAGGACTACATATGCAATATTGGCTCCTGTAGTTTCATTTACAGGAAGTGGCAAGTTTAACTTGGAAATTTGACAAATACCAAGGCCTCCTACCCCTTACCTCATCATATTATTGGGAGGATAAAATGGGGCCAGAAGGTATAAAAGCCTTGTGTGCTGTAAAGTATTAAATGAAGACAAAAGTCAGGCATGGTGGCACATGTCGTAATCCCAGCACCTGGGAGGCTGAGGCAGGAGGCTTGCCATGAGTTTGAGGCCAGCCTGGGCTACATAGGGAGTTCAAAGGTAGCCTGAACTACATAGCAAGACCCTGTTTCAAAAAAAGAAAGGAAAAAAGAAAAATAAATAAATAAATGGAGACAAAACCCACCCCTCTAGCTCACAGAGAAGATAGGAGAGATTTCAGTGTCATGGCCCCTGAATAACTGCCCACCAAATATCCTCAAAAAATTGTTGTCCTTCAGTGTCCATGAGCAAAACCCCCAGTACCTTAAATACCTTCCTAAGAATTATAGCTAATGCATATTGTAAATTTAAAGGTAACATCTAAAAGCAGACATGAATATATATTTTCAACACATGAACCTTTCCCACAGAACCAGGATCTATACTGAAACGTTTGGGTTATAAATAAGTGTATAGAGGGATTTATATGACTAGATTATTAGAATTGTATTTTATAAGAAGTAGGTGATAGAGTGTAGAACATCTCTTCGTTCTGTCTTCCCCTCCTCTTCCCTGCCTTTCTTACAACAGGACGACTGAGGTTACTATAGAACCCCGGCTGAAGTGCAGGTTTTCTGATGCCTTCTCTGAGGGTTTACTTTATTTTTAAGGTTTTTCTTTGAGACTCGTTCTCACTGTATGTAGCTGAGGCTGAATTTAAACTCACTATGTAGCCTGGACTGGCCTCAAACTTGAGACCTTGCTGCTTCAGCCTCCATCCTGAAGTTGTGTGTATTCTATCCTTCCTGCCCATGTTTTTATTCATTTACCAAATTATGGGTTATACATTCATAAACTACAAAATGTTGTCACAGAAAGAGCTGTTCTTCAAAATAAGGAAAAAAATCACTAGTGTGTGCTTCTAAGTAGTTATTACTTTTGTAGGGTTTGGCTAGATATTTCAGAAAGCACCCAGGGTAGAAGCTAGTTTCTCCTAATGATTATCATAGAATGATATAGTAAAATATCTTGTTATCATTCTGATTAAAAAATAAACTACCAGCTTTGTACCCAGTCATCTCACTGAAGTATGGTTTTACTTGGTGACAGTGGCCATAGCTAAGTTACTTGGCATGTTTGACTTTTGACAATAACAAAAATTTTTTTTTAAATTTCTTAAAAATATATACAACAAAAACTCCATAAACACATGGAAATTAACAAGCTCCTGAACAACCAATGGGTCACAGATGAAATTAAAGAAGAAATTAAACAATGTCTACAAACAAATGAAAATGTAAATATAACTTACCAGAATCTGTGGGATGCAATGAAAGCAGTCCTCAAAAGGAAATTTATAGCAGTGAACTCACAATAAATTGCCTAATGATGCACCTCAAATTTTTAGAAAACAAAGAACAAATCAAGCCCAGAGCCCAAGGAAGGGAGGAAGTTATAAAGATCAGGGCAGAAATTAATGCAATTGAGATGAAGAAAACACTACAAAAAATTAATGAATCAGAGTTGGTTCTTTGAAAGAATAAAGAAAGTTGATAAACTCTTACCCAATCTGATCAAAAAAGAAAACAAAAAACTCAAATTCATGCAATAGGGAATAAAAAGGGTAAAATCACTACAGATCCTATAGAAATTCAAAAGATCATCAATACCTACTTTGAAAAGCTTTACTCCCATAGGATAGAAAACTCAGAAGAAATGGACAGATTCCTAGATTTATACAAATTACTAAAGTTGAATTAAGATGATATAAAAATCCTAAATAACCCAATATCAATTAATGAGATTGAAAATGTAATTAAAAACTTACCAACAAAGGAAAGCCCAGGTTCTGATGGATTCACAGAGGAATTCTACAAGAAATTCAGAAAAGATTTAATGCCAATACTCCTTAAACTCTTCAATGAAATTGAAAAGGAAGCAATTCTCCCTAACTCATTTCTGGAGGCAAGTATTATACTGATACCAAAACCAGAGAAAGACCCAACCAAGAAAGAGAACTACAGACCAACCTCCCTAATGAACCTAGCTGCAAAGATACTCAATAAAATACTAGCAAACAGAATGCAGCAAATCATCAAGAAAATCATACACCATGACCAAGTGGGATTCATCCCAGGAATGCAAGGATGGTTCAATATATGCAAATCAATTAATGTAATACACCATGTCAGTAGAGGCAAAGACAAAAGTCACATGATCATCTCCATTGGTGGAGAAAAAGCCTTCAATAAAGTCCAACACTCATTTGTGATTAAAAAAAAAAAAAAAACTCTACAGAAAATAGGAATAGACGGTCTTTACCTCAATCTGATCAAAGCCATTATGACAAACCAATGGCTAACATCATACTAAATGGTCAAAAATTGAAAGCTTTCACTTTAAAGTCAGGAACAAGACAAGGATGTTCACTGTCACCACTCCTATTCAATATAGTTCTGGAAATATTAGCTAGAGCAATTAGATAAGAGAATCTCCAAACTGATTTCCACAGTGATTTCACCAGTCTACACTCCTACCAACAGTGGAGAAGGGTTCCTTTTTCCCCACAACCCCTCCAGCATTTGTTACTGGTTGATTTATTGATGATAACCATTCTTTCTGGGGTGTTTTTTGTAAATGTCTGTGTGTTTGTTAATGTGTTTTCAATCTTTTATCTTTAAAATTTAAAAAATGTATATGTCAGAACTTTGCATTTTATATACTAGTATCTGGCTATAGGTATTTTGTAGGAACCATAGTTCTTGGTGATATATATATATATCTCATATTATTGGGAGGATAAAATGGGGCCAGAAGGTACAAAAGTCTTGTGCGCTGTAAAGTACTAAATGAAGACAAAAGCCAGGCATGGTGGCACACACCTGTAATCACAGCACTCAGGTGGCTGAGGCAGGAGGATTACTATTTTGTGACTTTTTTGTAAACTAAGTGCTGTTTCAACGTTACAATCATTTCTAGAGTTACTGTAATCAATATGAATATCATGTTTTTTCAAATCTGAGCCTATATAGTGTTTACTTTGTGAACATATGTATATTGTATGTAAACTTCATAGTTACATTGTATTGAAATATTAGCTTGTTTGATATAAGGAGAGTACGTATTGAGTATCTTTTTGCTAGCCTGATTGTTTAATCTTTTTTACAAAGATTTAAACTTTAAAAAAAAATCTTTTAATTCACCTTTGTTACGTGGTTACAATGTTGCAGTTGGAAGGAATGGACCGGGAAAAACTGGTCTTCAGTGTCTTTGTTTTTTTTTTTTTTATTTTAAAGAGGCAAAATGAGAGACAAAAACAATAAAATGATACAGAATTTCAAAACAAAATGATAGGAAATTAACAATGGTTATTACATTGCATATTGTTATCTTCAAAGTAGTTGCTCAGATTACCAGGTACAGGTATGCAAAACGATCAAACAATATAAGCATTAACTGTTCCTTTCAATGAACTAATAGAAATGGATAGTACAATTATCTTAGATATCTTGTATATATATACATATCTTTTCTTTTACCTTCCTTTGTTTCTCTTTCCCCCCCCACCCCAGTTGTACTTTCCTTTTGAGCAGTTTCTTACCCTTTCACAATGTCTATTGCACCATTTGGATTTTATTTACTCTTTCAGGTTCTTACACTAGGGAGACAATATGATGTTTACACATGTGATTCTGATTTATTTTACGTAAGAGTATGGTCTCTAGTTGCATCCATTTACCTATAAAAGCCTCAAGTTTATCTGTCTTTATAGCTAAGTAGTACTCCATTGGCTAAACATACCACATCTTTCTATCCATTCCTCAGTTGATGGGCATTTGGAATGTTTCCAAGATTTAGCTATGACAAATTGTGCTGCTATAAACATGGGTGCACACATATTGCTATGGCATGATGTTTTTAATTCTTCTGGGAGGATACATAGAAGGGGAATAGCTGGGTTGAATCGGACCTGTAGTACTAGCTTTTTGAGGGATGCCCAAACTGATTTCACCAGTCTGCACTCCCACCAACAGTGGAGAAGGGTTCCTTTTCTCCCACAGCCCCTCTAGTATTTGTTATGGGTTGATTTCTTGATATTAGCCATTCTTTCTGGAGTGAGATGGAATCTCAGTGTTGTTTTAATTTGCATTTCTCTAGTGACAAATGCTGTTGAACATTTTTCAAATATTTATTTGCCATTTGTATTTCTTCATCTGAGAAGTGTGTATTCATCTCAGATGCCCATTTTTGATTGTATCTGAATTTGGGGGGCCTAACTTTTAAAAATTCTTTATATGTTCTTGATAGAAGTGCTTTGTCTGAGGGACCATTGGCTAAAACGTTTTCAGAATTAATGAGTTTTCTTTTTATTCTGTTGGTGATTTCTTTTGATGTGCAAAAACTTTTTAATAAGATGAGATCCCAGTTGTTGATTGTTTGAAGTATTTCTCATGCAGTTTGTTTTTTTCATGAACTCTCTGCCTACCCTTATGTCTTCAAGATTTCTTCTCTTCCAGTAGATTCAGTGTTTCTGTTTTAATATCTAGATCTTTAATCCATTTTGACTTTAGTTTGGTGCATGGTAATTGACATGGGTATAGTTTTAGTTTTCAGCATATGGAAAGCCAGTTTTTCCAGCACTATTTATTAAAGAAGCTATCTTTCTTCCAGTGAACATGTTTGGCCCTTCTGTCAGAGATAAGGTGGCTGAGTGTGTTTGCAGTTGTGTCTGTATCTTCTAATCTGTTCCATTGATCTTCAGGTCTGTTTTTTGCCAGTTCCATGCTGATTTTATTACAGTAGCTTTGTAGTATAATTTTAAGTCAGGGATTGTGATGCCTCCTGTCTTGCCTTTGTTGGCCCAGATTGCCTTTGCTATTCTAAGTTTTTTCTTGTTCCAAATGAATTTCAGGACTGTTCTCTCTACATCTGTGAGGTATGTTAATGGGATTTTAAATGAGGTTGCATTAAATCTGTATAACAGTTTTGGGAATATGGTCATTTTCACAATATTGGTTCTTCCTATCCATGAGCAAGCAATATCTTTCCATTTTCTGAAATCCTCTTTGATCTTTTTTTCAGAGTATTGTAACTTTCAATGTATAGACCTTTTACTTCCTTTGCTAGACGATTCCTAAGGATTTCATTTTTTGTATGCTATTGTGAAGGGTGTGTGTGTTGGTTTGGGGGTTATTTTTGCAAGGTGAAACAATATATATTACAGGACACATATTTTATAAGATTACTTATAATACTCACCCAAAGAATGATATACAAAAGCGTGCAGGAAATTGGTCCACACACTGAGACAAAGGAATGCAGCTGAGGGGCTGGAGCCCATGATAATGTCCTACATGAGTCCAGCTGAATACCTAGAGCTCATAACAATGCCTCCCATGAATCCAACTGGAGGCCCAGAGCCCATAATAATATCTCATGTAGGCCTGGTTCACACTACGAAGGCCCAAAGGTCAGTGGTGGGATCTAGAAAGTCTGTGCCAGCAGGATTAAGGATCTGTGCTAGCAGGCTGAGAGATCTGCACTGGAGCCAGGAAGCGATGCTCAGAAGAACCAGAGCTCCCCCAAAACGTACCCCAGCCATCCTAAGCAACAGTGAGGTCCTGAGCTCCTGCAATGATCAAGATGGCCGAGTTCCCATCAGGGAAGTCAACGCAGCAAGCTTTTCCAGGAGGCTGGCAGTGTACCATCTTCCCCTCCACAGCCAGGAAGCAATGCTCAAAGTGAGGACCAGAGCTCCCCCAAAGTGAACCAAAGCCATTCTCAGTGCCAATGGGGTCCCGAGCTCCTTGGAGGATGAAAACAGCCAAGTTCATCAGGAAAGCCAGCATGACGAGCCCCTCCAAAACAACCAACAGCTCCCCACAGCTCCCAACAGCCTCCTTCTTCTTCTCCAGGTCTGCCTCTTATACTGCTGGCAACAGTCCTCAGGTGGGCCTCCCACACCCAGCACCAGGCTTACTCAGTTCAGCTGGGGATTATAAGTTGACCACCAGTTATCAATCCACTACAGTGTGGTTCCCCTAACTTCTCTCTCAGTGAGTTGTGTGTGTACAGGAATGCTATTGAATTTTTTTTTCCTTTTTGAGACAAGGTTTCACTATGCAGTTCAGGCTGAGCTTGAGCTCACTTTATAGCCCAGGTGGGCCTCAAACTCACAGCAGTCCTCCTGCCTCAGCCTCCTGAGAGCTTGGGTTACAGGTGTATACCACTATGCCCTGCTGCTATTGATTTTTGAGTGTTGGCTTTGTATCCAGCTATACCACTGAAGTTTTAAATTAATTCTAGGAGTCTTTTGGTGGAGTTTTTGGGGTCTTCCATGAGTACCATGTTATCTGCAAATAATAATAATTTATAATAATAAATAATAATAATATAATAACAATGTATCTTCTTCTTTTCCTATTCTTATTTCTTTTCTCTCTCTCTCTTACCTAATTGCTCTAGCTATGTTTCCATACTGAAAAGGAGTGGTGATAATAGACATCCTTATCTTGTTCCTGATTTTAGAGTGAAAGCTTTCAGTTTTTGTCTATTTAGTATGATCTTCGCTGTTGGTTTGTCATAAATGGCTTTTATCAGATTGAAGTAAAGACCACTAGGGGCTGGGGATGTAGCTCAGTGGTACAAGTGCCTGTCTGGCAAGGGCAAGGCCCTGAGTTCAATACCTAGTACCAAAAAAGAAAAAGAAAAGAAAACATAAGACCATCTATCCCAATTTTCTGTAGGGTTTTTATCATGAATGAGTGTTGGACTTTGTCAAAGGCTTTTTTTTTTTTTAACAATGTTAGGATTATGAAAATATCATTTACTGCAGAACCAAGTAGCGTGATTGGACCCGCAGAAAAGGAAATGTAATCCTATATCACTAAACCTGTGCCTCTTGAATGAGAATGCTCCAAGCATCAAGGTCATATGGATTCTCTTCTAATTTCATCAAAGGCTTTTTCTGCATCTATTGAGATGATCAAGGCCAGGTATGGTGGTGCATGCCTGTAATCCCAGCACTTGGGAGACTGAGCCAAGTGGATCTTTGCAAGTTTGAGACCAGCCTGGGCTACAAAGTGAACTCAAGTTCATCCTGAACTGCATAGCAAGACCCTGTCTCCAAAAGACAAAAAAAAATGTGGTTTTATTTTTGGCTCTGTTGATATGGTATATTACATTTATTGATTTACATATGTTGAACCATCCCTACATCCCTGGATGAATCCCACTTGGTCATGGTGTATGACTTTCTTGATGATTTGCTGCATTCTCTTTGCTAGTATTTTAATGGGGATTTTTGCTATCCTATGCATAGTATCTGACCATAGTGCAATGAAATTGGAAATTAATGACAAAAGAAACCACAAAAATTCCATAAACACATGTAAATTAAGTAACACCCTTCTGAACAACCAATGGGTCACAGATGAAAGTAAAGAAGAAATTAAACAATATGTACAATCAAACAAAAATGCAAATACAACTTACCAGAATCTATGGTATGCAATGAAAGCAGTCCTCAGAAGGAAGTTTATAGTGGTGAACCCTCACATCAGGAAAACAGAACGAGAATAAATAACCTAACGCTGCACCTCAAGCTTGTAGAAAAAGAAAAGCAAGTCAAACCCAAAGCCAAAGAAGGGAAGAAATTATAAAGATCAGCAGAAATTAATGCAATTGAGACAAGGAAAACAATGCAAAGAATTAATGGAAGAGTTGGTTCTTTGAAAGAATAAATAAAATTGATAAACCCCTAGCCAACCTTATCAAAAAAAAAAAAAAAAAGAAAAACTCAAATGCATGCAATAAGGAATGAAAAGGGTGAAATCACTACAGATCCTGTAGAAATTCAGATCTTCAACATCTACTTTGAAAATCTTTACTCTCAGGATGGAAAACACAGAATTGGGCAGATTCCTAGATACGTATGAATTACCAAAACTGAATTAAGAAGATATAAAAATTCTGAATAACCTAACATCAGTTAATGAAATTGAAAATGGAATTAAAACTTACTAACAAAGAAAAGCCCAGGTCCTGATGGACTCACAGCAGAATTCTACAAGAAATTTAGAGAAGTTTTAACACCAATACTCCTCAAACTCTTCAATGAAATTGAAAAGGAAACAATTCTCCTTACTTATTTCTGAAGGCAAGTATTACCCTGATACCAAAACCAGAGAAAAACTCAACCAAGAAAGAGAACTATAGACCAATCTCCCTAATGAACATTGAGTATCTGTGGACAGCGACATGAGACTAAGACTTGTTTTTGTTTTGTTTTCTCCTTATTAAAATATCTTATCAAGGCTTTATGGAAGAAAACCTCCTGCTATTGTTATAAATAAATAAATAAACTAACTAAACCGAGTATGGTGGAGCACACCTGCAGTCCCAGTAGTGAGGAGGCTGAGGCAAGAGGATCACCTGTGAGTTTGAGGCCAGCCTGGGCTAGCTACATAAATGAGTTCAAAGCCAGTCTGGATTACATAGTGAGACTCTGTCTCAAAAACAAACAAACAAACAAAAAACTGAACTAAGCACATATTAAAAAAAATTTAACACAACTTTTTATCTTTGTCAGGTTAGTGTTTTATATTTGTGAAACTGTTTTATAATGACCTCACATGAATAAACTGTCACTGATGGAAAGATAGATTCAGCAATCTAGCTAGCAATATTTTCTAATCCTGCTTCAAAATCCAGCTCGGACGTCACCACTTTAACGAATTTGTCCTTGCTCCCCTAAAAATCAACTCCTTCACTAATCCTTTAATAAGTGCAGAAGTCCTGCAGGTAGAAAAGTACAGAGATCCTTTCCTGATTGTACGGAGGAAGGAAAGAAAGAAAATGAAGGCGTTTCAGGATGACTCCCAAAGTCTTGACACATGAGTGAACTGTAACGCCATTAATGAAATGAGGCCTGCAGTACAGAAAATAAAATCAGACCAGAGAGAAGGGGTTCAAGTTCAGCTGGAGGCGTTTTGATTGAGCAGTGAAGCTTCTTCCATGAGGCCTTCAGTGATTTCTCTTTCTAGGCTGGAAATTACCTCTTCCCCTGGGTTCTGCAGCACAGTATACTTTTCCAGGTCTCATCATTTAAATCTGCTGTGTTTACAAGGTATCTTTGGAAGGTTGCTTCCAGGACCCCCTAGGATACCAAGCTCACAGATACTCAAGTCTGGTATAGTGCAGAGCAAGAGGACAGCCCCCAGCACCTGTGCTGCGCCTGCGGGGAGGCGGGAGGAAAAGACGTGTTGAGGGAGGTGCAAAGGGCAAAGGGCGGTTCCACTGGCGAATCTCCGGAGCTCAGATTGGCCTTGTGCCGGAAAAGACGGGGGAAGGGGCGTGTCCTAGCGCGTGTTGAAAGAGGTGCGAAGAGCAAGAGGAGGGGCTCACAAAGTCCTGGAGTGCTGATTGGCTGCTTGCCAGGGAGGGGCAGGGAGGGGGCGTGCCCACACGTGGCTCTGGTAAACAAATAGAGGGGAGGACCAGTGCGCTGGCCTGGCCACAGCCTTCTCCAGGGGAACAGGAGCAGGCAGCTGGGGTCGGCGCTGACGCTTGCCAGTTCCAGCCATGGCGGGAGCCGAATGGGAGTCGCTGGATGAGTGCTTAAAGAAGTACTTGCCACTCGCAGACTTGAAAGAAGTGAAGCGCATTCTTTATGGCAAGGAGACCAGGTCCGGGACCTTAGAGGTGGAGTTGCTGGGTTTGAGGGCCGCCAGGTGTGGGTCCCAGGGACCAGGGACCAGGGGAGGACTTCAGGGTCTGGAGGGTTCTGAGGGAATGGTGATTTGAGTCTAGGATAAGCAAGCAGGGGCCGTGGGAAGTCTAGAGGTGACAGCAGGGCGGGGGGGGGGCGCGGAGGAGGGTGGAGGGCGGGTTACAAGTCATTCTCACACACGCTGCCCAGAACTGGGAGAGAGAGGGAGTTTTACTCTGCAGAGACGTCTGTGGCCACCACAGCTCTTCTCCTCACTTTGAGGGACCGACTTCCACCCAGAGCTGGGCCTGCACCGGGGGTGTCTGGCCAGGTTAGAGCTACCGACCAGAGATCCCCTAGCGGGTGTCCTTACTTATCCCGTCCCAGCCCCTCCTCACTTGCTGCCGTGACTGTGGGGCTTGGAGGTAGGGGCCGCCGAATGTGAATCTAACTGGCAGAGGAAACCTAGCCACCCACAAGCTCGGGGAATTAGCTACCAAGCTCAGTGCAAATGTTTTTCCACCTCTAGGAAGTCGTATTTGCATCAGGAGGACTTTCAGAGGGACAGTGGGTATACAAGGCTGGAAAAGACCCTTCACCTTCTGCTCCTATTTCTTAGGCCATTCTTCTCTGCGGCCACCAGAAGGATCTCTCTTTTTTTTTTTTTTTTTTTTTTTTTTTTTTTTCAGAAGGATCTCTTTAAAGTGTAAACCACACCGGGTTACTCATTTGCTTTGTGCGAGGGATTTCCTGGGCGCTTACAATAAAGTGCAAACTCTGATCTAGAGCAGCTCCTGGTTAAAATTCCTGCCACACCGATCCAGCTTGACTGCCTGCTCCAGGACGTTGTGCTGGTAACCTTTCAGCAGCAACTTGATCAGCTCAACTGTAACTGACTGAATCAGTGGTTCCAGCCACTGTGGACTTCCTGCAGGGAGGCCTGACCCATGGATTTTTGTGTGTGTGGGTGGTGGTGGTGGTACTGAGAATAGAACCCAGGGGTGCTCTACCGCTGAGTGACAGCCCCAACCCTTTCCCCATTTTTATTTTGAGACACACCTCCGTAAGTTGCCCTGAACTTGTGATCCTCCTGTCTCAGGAGGATCAGGACTTGAGTTTGTGATCCTCCTGTCTCAGCCTCCCTCAGTGCTGAGGTTGCAGGTGTTCGCCATTGCACCTGGCTTCTGAGGAAGTTGCACAGCTAGTGGATGGTAAAGGTAGAATAGCTGCCTTTGGGATTTGTCAGAAAAGGTTTTTTTTTTTCATATCCAAAGAGAAGCTAGATAGCCTTCAAGGGCTGGGGATTTAGCTCAGCAGCAAAGCGCCTGCCTGGCAAGCGCAAGGTCGTGAGTTCGGTTCCTGGTACCGGAGAAAAACAAAAACAAACAAACAAACAAAAAAAACAAAACCAAAAAACAAAGAGAAGCTAGACAGCCTTCAAGGCCTGCCCAAAGGGCCCAGGCTGTATTCTAGTTGCCACTGTACCTTGAAGACCAGTCACCTGGGAAATACCTTGGAGTTGAGCTTTTTCCCAAAGATGTCTTAAGCAAGCGGCAGCTCAAGCTACAGTTTCTAGCGCTGGAATTAGTTTAAGGGTGAAGAGAGCACGTTCTGGAAAAAAGACAGAGCAAGATCATGGTGTCAGGAAAAGGCAAAGCCAAAAAGTGCTAGGAAAAGAGAAATAATAATCGCTTCTTGGCCTTTTGGCTAAGATCAAATGCTAGGAAAAGAGAAATAAGTTTCCCATGTAAGACTGCCTGGGGCACATTCTGGAGAAGGGCCAAGGTCAGCCGTGGGAGAGGGATTTTTATTAGCATTTGGAGAACTCCAGGATGGGGAGACATTATAGTGGGCGGTAAAACACTCGCCAGCATCTGTTGACCAGTGATTGCCAGTCCCCTGGGGCACGGCTTGCAATAACAGAACAAGTGTCTCCCCTTTTTCTACCCTCTTTCCTTGATTCTCTTCCACTCAGTATGTAGCCTTTGCAGCCTTTATCTCGAAAGTGCAAACCTCTGTACTTGCTCAGGATACCCAACTGAAGCGAGAAAATGAATTCTTATTGTTACTTAAATGACCTCCCAGTTAAACTCCTGTCTGTTTCTCAGAGTCCAATCTGGATACGGCCGTGAGGGCCTGAAGTCCTCAGTCCCTGTCTGGGCTCCCTCTGTGCTTCACACACGACTGACGTTGCTCTGGATTACTTCCTCTGCCCACACAGCAATGCTTAGTGGATGTTTGCTAAATGAAGGAGCCAGGTGGCCCTGTGCCAGCCTGATGGAAGCCCCAGGGAACCTTAACTGTCAGTTTCTAAGATGGCCAGAACCAAGACGCAGTCATTCATTCAATGAACATTTGGTGATCCCTTTTTTTTGAGACAGCGTCTCTGTTACTTTTCTCTCGCTGCTGGGACAAAATACCCAACGCTCGAAATTAAGGAAGGAAAGGTTTATTCAGTTTACAGTTTGTGGAGGTTTCAGTCTATAATCAGCTGGCTCCAAGGCAGGGTAGCAGGGCACAGGAGCAATACTTCACGGCAGCACAACACAGCAAAAGCAGCACGAACCAAAGGTGAGGGGGGAAACAAGCCTCTTTTCCTCCCTTATATTATAAGCAGGCTACCCCCACCTGGGGGTGGTAGCACTCACATAATCTCCAGTCCCTCCTGCTGCATAGGAGGCTCAGGATGAATACAAAGTAAGCACCCTGGCCCCCTGCTCAGTGACTTAGTTATTAACTTTCTAAACTTCTCAAGTTGACACAATGAACACATCCTAGAACAGGAAGGGCATGTCCTTTTCACCCCAGGAGGCAGAACTGCTGAGCTGCTTAGGCAAGCTTCTAGACTCCCCAGGTTGACACAATGTATCAACCATAACAGACAGGGTTTCCCTGTGCAATTCAGGCTGGCCTTGAATTTACAGTGATGCTCCTGCCTCAGCGTCCCCAGTGCTGAGATTACACCTGTGCGCCACCATGCCTGGCTAGGTAACTTACTTTTGTCTTGGGCACCAGGGATACTTGGATAAGTAAACCACGATCCTGCCCCTAGGCTGTTCGTTTGTTTGGGTTTTGTTTGGGTTTTGTTTGTTTTGTTTTCAGCCCTGGAACTGAACCCAGGGCTTCCCACAAGTGCTGTAACCCGGAGCCGCACCTCCAGCCCTGCTTTCCATCTTTTGATAGTTGTCTTACATCGTGAGAGAAGGATGCAGGCAGAGCCTAAGAGAGTTTACATGTTTAGAGTTCAGGGCGGTCAGGAAGGCTTCCCAGGCAGGCTGCGCTTGAGCTGCACCCTAAAGGAGACAGCGAAGTTTATTCGGAGGCAAGAAAGGCTTGTGCCTCTGACATCAGGGGTATGGCATTGAGGGACGCTGTGCGAGAGAGCGGACTGCACATTGTCATAGGGTGGCATGGGCAATGCCCAAGGGAGGAGAAGGCAGGAGTAGCCAGGGTGGATCCTGAGGGCTCTGTGCCATACTGCTGTAGTAGAGCGTCATTCTTACCATGCTGGGAGCCTTTTATGAATCATGCTTTTTAGTTGTGTCAGAAATGAACTAGAAAAGAGCAGGTGAAGGATGAGTCGCCTGCGGGGGAGACACAGCAGGAGCCCAGAGGCCCCGGGGAGGTCAGTGGACAGTGGGTAGTGTAAGCTGTGAGGGCTGTGCCCACCCTCTGGCTTGGACCCACAAGGTGACTGGTGGGGTCGTCCCTGGAGAAGGTTGATACTGGGTTTGGGTGCTTTTTGGTTCCTAAAGCTGCTACAGTTACCACAAACTGAGCAGATTAAAACAGTAGAAATTTATTCGCACAGTTCTAAAAGCCAGAAGTTCAAGTCCAAGGTGTCTCCAGGGCCACGCTCCTTCCAGATCCTCTGCAGGATGACCTTTTTTTGCCTTTTCTAGGCTCTGATGTAGTTCGGCTTGTGGCAGTGGGATTTGGCTTTGTCTTCACATGCCCTTCTCCTACTGTCCCTGTGTCTCTCCTCTGGGTATCTCTTGTAAGAATTCTTGTCATTGGAGCTAGGGCTTACCCGGATAACGCAGGCTGACATGAACTTGAAGTCCTTACCTTAATTAATCTGTGGAGATCCTCTTTCCAAATAAGGTCACATTCATAGTTTTTAGGTATTAGAATGTGGACACACTTCAGCCCCCTACAGGTACCCTTGGGTGATCTGTAGGTAGACATGGCTCTTTGCAGTGTGGCTCTGGCCTGCCGGGGGAGCTGGGCTGCAGATGGCCATCCCAGGTGGAGGAGAAGCAGCTGTAACGTGGGCGGGGCCCAGAGGGAATTCTGGAGAACCTAGGTGCTGTAAGGGTGAGGGAAAGCGCAGGCTCTATAGCTGAGGATATGTGGTGATAGGACTTCAAAGTGGGCAGGAGAAAGGGTCAGGTGCTACAGAGATACCAGGTGAGGGCAGTTCTGGCTTAAGTGATGGAAAGGCAGGAGGGGAATGGGAGCCAGAGAATGCGCAGAGAAGGGGCAGGGGGACAGCTGAGCCGAGGGGAAGTGCGTGTGGAAGCTCCCTGTGAACATGGAGCAAGAGGGAGGTATGCAGAGCTCTTGCTCTCACCCACCTGTGTGTATGTTAATGGGAGACACTCAGACAGCATTAATGGCAGATCTCGTAGGCCTGTGTGTGCTGGCCGGCAGAGGGATGTCCAAAGTGTCTAGCCACATGTCACTTAATGATGGGGATGTGTTCTGAGAAATGCATCCTTAAGTGATTCGGAGGCTATGCAAACATCACAGAGCCAAGCTTACGCAAACTTGTGTGGCACAGGTCAGTTGCTTGGTGTGGCATCTTCTCATCTTCTTGCAGTACTAGGAATCCCGCATACTAGGAAAATGCTCTGTCCCTGAGCTACACCCCAGCCCTTTGATGTGGCCGCTTCAAAGCAATCGGGGTATAGGAAACGTGAGATTTATGAGGCTGCTGCTGGTATGATAGAGTATATTGTTTTACGTTAACTTTTTCTGTAAGTAGAGAAGGTACACATTAATAAAAATACAGTACATGCAGAAATCAGTAACAGTTGTCAACTGTTGTCAAGCATTATGTACTGTACATCAGTGTATTGGTGTATACTTTTATACAGTGCAGTCCCGTAGTTTCTTTACACCAGCGTCAGCACAAACATGAGTGCTGTGTTGTACTACAGTGTCATGACAGTGATGATGTCATGTCACTCTTCAGCTCCACTTAATTTTTTTTTTTTAAGTACTGAGGATTGAGCCCAATGCCTTTCCACTTAAATTTTTGAAATGGGGTCCTGCTACTTTGCTTAGTTGCCCAAGCTGAGCTCAAAGTTGCAATCTCCAGCCTTAGCCTCCTAGAATGCTGGAATTACAGGTGTGCGCCACCACACCTGGCAGCGTGATTGTATATTGCCATGTGAAAAAGGCCAGTCGAAGAACAGAAAATAGAGGCTGATACCACTATATCTGTAACACCTGGACTTCTATAGAAAACTTGAAGAATACACTAAACATCGTTAAGAGGGACCATCTCTAAAGTTTGGGTCTGGAGCCTCCGGCGGAACTTATTTTTCATTTTATACCCTTTCTACTTGTGTAACGCCCCTCCCGTGAGCATGTTTCTTTTACAACAAAGCTCTAGTTTAATGACTGAAAGTGCTGATGGTAAAGAGCCAATAGTGGGAGAAAGATGAAGTTCCAGGAGTGAGTGGTTGCTGAGGAAGCAGAAGCTTAGGGCTCTTGGACCAGATCTGCCCTGACCCTAGAGGGAGGAGGGAGAGACCAGTGCCTTGCAGCCAGGGCAGGAAGTAACGGGTTTTCCTCCTTGAGGTTGGAGATAAGGCCAGGAGGGATGGGTCTTCAGGAGCAGGGGCAGTGGTAGAGCAGCTGAAGTCAACTACAGGAATCACAGGAGGGCCACAGGCTTGCACGAAGACCACCTTGTAAGTTGTGGCTTCTTTGTGTCTCCTTCCTGGCTCAGTGTCCATCTTAGTCCTTCCATGCTGCTACAACAAGGTACCACAGGCTGGGTGGGTTTTCAACCCCTGAAATGTGTTCCCCACCATTCTGGAGACTCAAAAGTGCACAATGGAGGCACTTGCAGGTTCAGTGTCTCGCAGGGGTCCATATCCTACTTCCTAGATGGTGACTTCTTGCTGTGTCCCCATACATGGTGCAAGAGCAAGCAATCTCCTTCAGGCCTCTGTTGTATTTATTTGTGTGTATATAGTATATGTTTATTTTTGCAGTGTTGGGGTTTGAACCTAGGGGCTCAGGCATGCTAGGTAAGTTTGCTACCACTGAGCTACATCCCCAGCTCTCAATTATTTATACTGGCCTCAAGCCAGCCTCCCAAGTAGCTGGGATTACAGGCATGCACCGCCCTGCCTAGCAGGACTCTTTGAGGGGGCCAGGGGACCGAACTCAGGGCCTTCACAATGATCTATACCTTCATCCCTTCTTTAATTTTTAAATTATGAGGCAGGGTCTTATTAAATTGCCCAGGCTGAGTTTAAACCGGCCTGTGATCCTCCTGCCTTAGTCTCCCATAGTGCTTGGATTAGACACATTAGTCACTGTGCCTAGATAGCAGCCCTCTTTCAAAAGGTCCTTAATCTCATGCATGAGAGCCCCATCCATACAACCTAATCTCATGCAAGGACCCCATCGCCTTGTATTTCAATATGTGATTTGGGAGGTAAGAAGAAACATTCAGTTCATTAGAGTGAAGCCTGGCCTGCCTCACCTCAGGCCTAGGAGAATGAGGTCCGCGGGGTACTGGGAATGAAGGGGTGCACAGCCTCGGCCAAGCAGGATGAAGGCCGCACTCAGCATAGACAGAGGATGAAGAAGTAGATGAGATTGCAGAGTAACAGGGCTGATAAATGGAAAGACAGAGAGAGAACAGCTGTGGGCCCTAGATGCACTGGGGAGAGATCTTCCAGGTGATGCTTGTAGCCAGGCTGGTCCCGCCTTGACCTCTTCCAGGACTGAGACAAAAAGACAGCTTCCAGGGTGCCACCTGGCTCCTGGGCCACCAGCCTTTGGGAAACACGCACAGAACCTTTCTTTCTTCCTGGACTGCCTGTGCATCCTCTGCTTAGAGCTCCAGGAGAGCTTCATAACTGTCCACCAGGGAGGACTTGCCCTGGAGCTGAGGCCTGGAGAGGGGCCTTCTGGACGAGGGGGCAAGGGCTGTGTGAGCAGTCACAGCAAGGAAGGAAGGGAGGCGAGGTGTGGGCACTGCTGCTATTTCTAACCTGCCAGAGGGATGGGAACCTATTTGAAAAGCAGGCTGATTGTCAGGGGCGGAACCGAACTCGGAGCTGTCAGGGCCGTCACACGGAAAGTACCTGGCAGGGGGCGGCGACAGGGGGCTTAGGCTGACAGGGCTGTGATTTTGAAAGAAATGTCTTTAAGAAAGCGATTTGAAGTAGGAGAGAAATATTATTATTAGATAATGGCTGTCAGGTTATTTTTGATGTGTTCTCTGGGTATTTCATAATCATCTCACCCTTAGATGGTGAGGCCTTCCTGGCCTGGGGCCGTGAACCGTGTTGCAACAGGTATCCAGAGGCGTGGCTGCCCTACCCATGGTCACCTTAGTGGGAGGTTTTATAAATAACCCTGTGGCCTTTGTTAATAAATCATGAACTCGGATGGGCACTTGGGACTTTGGTCTGGACACCTACACCACAGCAAGCCCATCCAGTACCAGATATAGGACATACACATGCATGCACACACATGCCATGGAGGCCACAGAAGATAAATCCCTGGGGACTCGCTCACCTCAGGGTGAATGGCCACAGGGTCCTCTCACGGTCTCAGTGCTTGGCCTCCATCCCACCCATCTCCTGAGTTGCACTCTCCAGAGCCTGTCTCTGTTACCCCAGCCCACCTCATTTCGTAGGCTTCGCACTGCTCTGTGATTCTGGTTCAGAAATATTTTTTTGGAACTGATTCTCTCTTCTCTGCTGACTACTGGGACTTTAATCTCTGCCCTGATCTCAATAACTCCAAAACACTGACCTCTTGACTGGTCGCACTCCCCCTCATTGCCAAGCCTAACCACACCACCTCCCTGAAATCCTCCTCTTGACCACAGACAAAGTCCGGGCTCAGTATAGTATGCACTCACAGATGTTCCCTGACCCCTCTGACTGGCAGTGGGGTGCCCCCGCCTCTCTTCTTTACCTGATGAATGATTACAAAGGGCATGTGGGGGATTTTTATTTTTCTGAGCATTATTCTGGGGGTGGATCTTAAAGGCAGCAAATCTCACTGACATCCTCTTCCTTCTTCTTTCCTGCCCATTTAGGACGCTCGATCTGCCCAGGAGAGCGCTGGAAGCTGCCTGCCAAGGCGACTTTGAACTGCAGGGATATGCCTTTGAGGCAGCGGAGGAGCAGAGGAGATGCCCCCAGCTCGTGCGAGTGGGGCTGGTGCAGAACAAAACCCCGCTCTCCACGAACGCGCCCGTGGCAGAACAGGTGCTGCCTCTCTTGACCACGAATACATAAAAGGGGAACTGGCTCGCCTTTTGTTTTAGACACATCACAACCCTGGCTGACACACACCACAATCCCTCAGGTCCCACCTCAAAGGGCAACCGAGACACTTCTGCCCTGGCTTCCCTACTTTTCTCTAGCCTGTGTACTTGGCTCTTTTTTTTTCTCACACTCTTCTGTTTTGTTGTTGTATTTGTTTGTCTGCTTGGTGGTTTTGGTTTTTTGAGACAAGATCTTGCTGTGTAGGCCAGGCTGGCCTTGAACCCACAGTGATCGCCCTGCCTTGGCCTCCTAAATGCTGGAATTAAGAGCACCACAGTGCCTGGCTCAATGTACTTTGCTTTGCTGGGGAGATTCCCAATCCCCTACTGGGGACTGAGCCCGAAGTCTTGCATGCATTAGGTCAGCGCTCTACCACTGAGCTACATCACCAACTTGCTTCTCCCTCTCCTGCGTGCACCCTTGCTCTGTCTTCCTGTCAGCCCTACTGTTCTTTCCACCTTCCCTTCCAAATTCCTGTCACTGTGCTAATCCAGAGTTCCACTGACCAACACGGAGAGCACCCTTTCGTCCGACTCAAGCTGTTTGCACACGGCACTGCCTCTCAGTTGCCTTCCAGAAGGCAGCCTGCCACAGGACTGTCCCACATGCCTCTGCCTTAATTCTGAGGGTAGAGATGCATTCTACCAAAAAGGCTGTCAGCTGATGCTGCTTTCAGTTGACAGAAATATGACAGACGTTCACTTCTGACCTTTCAGTTAGTAAATAAATGTGACAGCATTTTGTATTTACATAAAGCTACATGCCGTCAGTGTGTTTGTTTTATATATTCCTTCATCACATTCCTCCAGCTCCTCAAAGTTTGGTGGCTTTCTCTACAGCTTTCCCTGAATACTGTAGACTTATAAGGGGTTCTTGAGAAATCTGAGGCCCCTTGGGTTCCAGAGCTGGTTCCTTGTCATCTTTCCTGTTGGTCCCTCTTTTGCTTTTGTTGGACTGAAGTTTGTCTGGAGCTTGGGGCTGTAGCTCAGTGGCAGGCATGCGTGAGACCCCGCTTTCAGTACCCAGCATTCCCACCCACCCAGCCCCATAGAGATGTCTGCTTCTGTTTACTTTTCTCTCTGGAATTGTCATTTGTGAACGTGCCCCTCTACCACTCGGAGCTGTCATCCTCCCCGCGGCCTCAGCGCCTGGAGATGCACCGCACATTGCCAGCTTGAGCAAGTGTGTGTTCACATGGCTGACGCTGGCAGCAAATATTCGTGGAGCCTGGAGTGCACGGCCTCTTGGGAAGAGCATTGGAGAAGGTTTGGCCTCTCTCTGGGTTTCCAGCCTGATGCCTTTAGTCTACCTTCAAAGAGTCACTTCTGAGTGTCTCCTGTGAGCCAGACTTTGTGCTGAGGACCCAGAGACAAGGATGCTTTCTTCCTGCACCTAGGGAGCCTGTGGGGTCTTGAGAGTGACAGGCAGCCGGGAACCAGTAGCAACACAAGGGGAATAGTGTGCCGTAGGGACCGCCAAAGGACACTGGGAGAGTCTGCTGAGGGCTCCCAGAGGGGTCAGGAGACAGGTCTCACACCTGCAGGGTGGCTGGATGTGGGGAGAGGCACATTCCCGCCCAGTGCCACAGTCCAATATGGGAAGAGTTAGAGCCGAAAGGATGAGTCGTTGGCAGATAGGATTCGTGCAGGACAGTGGAAGTGGCCAGACAGGGCAGGCAAAACAGCTCCAGTGCAGGACGGTGCCAGGTGGGCTGTGCCAGCTGAGGGAGCAGCAAGTTCTGGGGGCGACTGTGTGAGCATGTGTGTGCTAGCACACCCTGCGTCCGGTAAGCAGAGCTGTCCTCCCCGACACCTCAGCAACCCTACTAGGCAGGTGGTGGTTTCCCCGTTGCCAGGTGAGGAAGTGGAGGTGGTGTCCAGGTACCTCCGGAGCTGCTGTGCCTCCACCTAGTCTCGCAGAGTTTGGTCTGATGAGAGAACCAGGTATCAGAGCCTCTCCAGCCTGTTTGCCCCTGGTCAGGTGGGAGTTTATTGTTCCACGTATGTTGGGATGAACTTAAAAACTGTCTCACTAATAGAGGTGAATGGGTTCTAATCCTCACTTTTCAAATCCTCAGGTCTCTACCGTCCACAGACGCATAGAGGCCATTGTCGAGGTGGCTGCCATGTGCGGAGTCAATATCATTTGTTTCCAGGAAGCGTGGAGTAAGTCTGTTTTGTGGCGCTTTCTCAGCCGCCTTTGTTTAAGCACTTGTGTCTTCCCTCCACATTGTCACCAGTGTCTGCTACCTAACTTTAAAAATTTGTCCTTTCTTTTCTCACCCACACAAAGGCTATTTGTCAACAACACGGAAAACCCTGGCCCGCCTCCCTCTCTGCAGCCCACTCTGTCACTTGGTCCTTTTGATTCTGCCTCCCACATCTTTCTGAGTGCATTGCACACCTCCCATTCCCTGTATCATTGCCCCGGCCTAAGGCACTAGCAGTCTCACCTCAGCTTTGCATTTTTTTTTTTTTTTTCCCCTGGTGGGGGCGGGAGGCAGGGTGCAGCGCTGGAGATCAAACCGAGGGCCTGTGTGTGCTAAGTTCATGCTCTAGCGCGGAGCTCCGCCCCCAGCCCTGCTCAGCCTTTATAATTAATTACCTCCCAGTCGGCTCTTGGCAACATTTGCTTTTGGCCTCCTCACCCAGCTACGCTTCAGACCTCACCTCAGAGCCAGCTGGCCAACTTCCCCTTCTAAAGTTGAGCTCTCTGCTATATACGTTCCTGGTGCCACATACTTTTTCTTTGTTATCTGTTAAAGTTTCTATCGAGGTTACATGTGTGTATGGTTTAGAATCAACATTGATCTCCAAGGTCTGTTACCAAAGTACCTGTTTTCCTCAGAGGCAAACTTTTAACAGTTAACTGATTCCTTTGGAATTTACTTTTTTTTTTTTTCTTTGTGGTGCTGAGAATTGAACGCAGACCCTTTACACAAAGCTACACTCCAAACCCCCTTTCAGAAATGTTTTAGTTTGAGGCAGAGTCTGTAAGTTGCACAATTGGCCTTGAACTTGCTATCCTCCTGCCTCAGCCTCCAGAGTTGTGGGGATTATAGGCACATACCATTACATCTAGCTGGAATGTACCTTTGTTTCTGCTGTTGTTTCCTGCTATTTCAATTTTGCATCATCTGTTGACTTGTCACCATGAAAGAAGTCAGTGCTGGTCCTTTGGGCCTTATGCTGCTGCTCCACACGTGTGTTCTTGTTCTAGCACGTCCAGTCTCTGCCAAGCCATTTTGTCAATGTTGATGTCTTTTCTGGAATCATTTTCTGTTTCCCCTGCAGTTTGCTTTTTGCTCTATCTACATACTTGCCGCTAGGCCAGCCCTCACTTTCAGGCAGTTTCCTCAACCTGTTTAGACTCATCGAGCAGTCAGTCAGTTCATCTCGGAGAAGCAGTCTGCTCCAGAGCCTTCTCACTATGCCTCCTGGGATTAGTTGCCCCCTCTGCTGGCCACACAGCTGTCATCCAAGGCTCTCCCTTCCGTCCTCCTCCGGGGTTTCTGTCCCTTCCTTTCTGGGTTTATACCCTTAGCGCAGTAAATATTTTGAGACCTTGTGAATCCGATATGTATCTCTACAACTTGCTTGGTAGCTTGGATTGGTATCAAATTCTGGTTTAGATTTCCTTGAGAAATTTTCCTTGAGAAATGTGCACTCGTTGCCCTAGGGTCTTCAAGCTTTGAGTTATTGACCAGCCCCAAACCAGTAGATTTATGAGCCATCATTGTCTGTGATTTGCTTTTCTGTAAAAGTTTATAGGATCTTCTGTTTTTGCTGATACTCTGCAATTTCATCATGCTGTCCTACTGTGTACCCCTTTCACAGTCCTACTGTGTGCCCCTTTCATAGTGCTGTCCTATTGTGTGCCCTTTTCTACCCTGTTATTCTCACACCGTCCATTCACTCTAGAAACAGATTTTGTAGGTCTAGATGTCCTTGTTTTATTTCATTAGTTCTTTTCTGTGTCAAAAGACAAAACCAAATTAGTTGAAGTTTTACTTGGCTTTATTTGTGACTCTAGAATCAAGAAAGCTTTTTCTATCAAATAAGTGTTCCACTGAGCTGAGCCAAAGAGGTTGGCTTCACAGACTGAGAAAGTGTAAACTAAGTAGGAACAGAACTGAGACAGGATTGGTTGTTTCAGAGTTTCCTTTCTTGTAAAGTGGGGTCAGTGAGACAGAATATTAGAAAAATAACTGATTGGTTGACATCCAGTTGTTTTTTTTTGTTTGTTTTGGTTTTTTTTTTTTTTGGTACTGGGAATTGAACTCAGGACCTTGTACTTGCCCGGCAGGTGCTTATGCCACTGAGCTATATCCCCGGCCCCAGTTTCTTCTTTGGCAATTATTAAAGCAGATGGAATGACATTGTCATGCTAGTTGAAACTGGCCTGTTTGGGAGATTTGGTTATCATTTCTCTTTCCTAAGGTCACGTAACAACTTGGTTTCTGTTTGGTAACACAGAACTTTAGCATGAGTGATATCACCTTGATTTTTAGTCTGTTTTTTGGGGAGGCCCAGTGGAGGACCTTAGTCCAAAACGATGGCCTCCTCTAGTTTTTATTTCACACTAATTCCTTTTTTTCTCTCCTCTCTTCCTGATTTTTCTACTGTTAAGATGTTGGGACTGAGGATATAGCTTTGCAGCACAAGCGCTTGCCTAGCAAGTGCAAGGTCCTGAGTTTGATTCCTGATACCAAAAAAAAAAAAAAAGAAGAAGTTGGAATGCTGGACTACTTCCCTAGTTTTCTTATGCATTTCCTCCTACACCTCTTTGTATTACTCAATTTCATCCAATTTGTCATTTAAGCCTTTTCTTTATTCTTTCATTTCTGCTGTCATGTTTTGAATTTACAAGTGTTCTTTTGCCAAAGGCCCCTGTTTTATCACATCTTGTTCTTTTATCATCATTGCAATATCTTCTCTTATTTCTAAAGATGCTAATATTAAGTAAAATTTTGTTCCTTTGGCCATCCCTACTGATTCCAAATTGATCCTTATGATTATCTGCTCATATTTTAAGAACTGAGGATTAAAAAGCTGATTGTGAGCTCTGAGTTTGTGCAAGGGGCTCATGCACTGAGCTCCGTTACAGGATGATCCGATTTAGGGGTAACCCTCAGGTAATCCCAATATTAGTATCTCTGGATCATTCCCTTCAGGCTGGTCAGATTCCCCAGAGGGGATTCTACCTCTGGCCAAGACAGGAAAGAGAACAAGGGTCCGGCATGGTGATATTTGTGTTGTTTTTCCCATGTCTTGTTATGTTTGTCCTCACTCTTGTTTGTGTGACTCTTCATCTGTCCGCTGCCTCCATCAAACGGTAAACTCCAGGAGGCCGGTGCCTGGGTTAACTTGTTTGTTTTGCCCATCGCTACCCACCCCACCCCCCGTCCTACTTGTCACGGCTACCACAACCCCTGGTGCATGACAGGCGCTAAAAGTTCTTATTGGATGGCTTAACCAACTCCTGCCCTTCCTGCTCGTCTATCAAGACTGGGTACCTACACCACCTTCTTGGTGGGGCCCTGGGAAACTCCCCCAGGTGGAGCTGAGCACTCTGTCCTACCAGGATAGCCATCCTAGGTCATAATTTGCCTCTTTTACTGAACGCTGGGAGTTGCCAAGGCCAGGTCTGAGCCAAGAGCTTTACTCCGCGTTGGGCCCACGAGTATGGGAACCCCTTCCCTTCCAGTTCAAATACTAAAGTTAGGACTTTGCAGTTCCTGGCCGCCCCACAAGCTCCATCCCACACTCTCCTTTTGAAAGTCTATGTTGGAGTATTTGTGTAAACAGGAAAAGAACCTATTAAAATGGAAACAGAAATTTGGACCCTTATCCACTTGAAATGAAATCATCATGGTAGATGTTATTCTCTGGGGGCGCTTGAGTCATTCCTAATGCTCTAAAAGCTGAGAATTAATGGCCATTAAGGAACATTTTTGTTATCAACAGATTTTTGTTGACTTCCTTAAAATAGTTCATCCATCTTCACCAGAGGGACCCTAAGGACTTTTGAGCCTGATACCAAATCCCTGGGGGCTGTTGCTGGCAGCACCTGTAACTTGCTTGGGTAGCTGAGAGCCTGGAGATGCCCTGGTGATGTGCTCGCTTTTACCCAGTCTTAGGACGCAGCTTTGAAGAACTGGAAGGATTTAGGAAGCCACAGCTTCTCTTCTTTCTGTGTGAAGAGAATCACAACTGCTTTGTGGGTCTTACTACACCATGTTTGGGAAATGACTACCATCGTGACCCCTGAATGGGGGACAAACCTCATGCCAAGGCCAGCCAGACACCACCCAACCACATCATGAAGTCTCCTGTGAACGCTCCTTGCAAGTTGGCTGGTTCAGAGCCTGTGGAATGATAGCAGACATCTAGAAACTTCCATTAGGCTAATCTCTCCAGAAGATGTGGGTTCATGTGAGGGAGCAGAACTAAAAAACTATGCTGAGTTGGCCACAGGAAACTCTGTACTCCAGGAAAAAAACGCCAAACAACCCAGTAGGAAATGGGCAAAGGGTATAAACCAGAGCCCACAGAAGATGAATCCAAAATGGCCAGGGAACATGTAATAAAGTACTCGACCTTATTAGGGATAAGGGTGAGACTGTGAAAGAGAAAGAGAGAGAGAGAGAGAGAGAAGGAGTGAGTGTGTGTTTGGTTTTGCTTTTTTTTTTAGGCTGATGATTGAACTCAGCACCTATGCATGCTAAGCAAGTGTTACACCACTCCCTGAGCTACCTCCGCAGCCCAAGGGAGACTCTTAAATACAGTGAGATACCGCTTCACACAGAATACTGGGAGATATTAAAGATAACACCATGCACCGCAGGTATTCCAGGCGTGGCTGGAACTCTAGTACAACATTACACAGCCAAAGGTTTTAGTACTCCCCCAGAGTGTTCCTTCCTGCCCCCGCCAAATAGGAAACTGCCATTTTGAACGCAGTTTGTGTGGGGATAACAAACACCTCCTACGTGTATATGTACTGTTTGAAAAAAACAGCAAAACAATGTGTTTAGGGCTGAGGATGTAGCAGAGTGATAGAGTATTTAACTAACATGTGCTGGGTCTGGGGCTCAGTCCCCAGAGCGTGTGCGCGCGTATACACACACACACACACACACACACACACACACACACACACACACCCTCCAACCCAAAGGCAAAAAGAAGACCCAGTGGGTTTCGTGAAATTTCCTAGTAAGAATAGCAAGAAATCATGGGAACAATAATGCATTTATTCTTGGACACATCCAGCAGTTGCTAGACTTCTTGTAGCATCATTCTGTGAGTGCCTTTTCTCATTTCTGAAGATATCTCCCCGTCCCCATGGTGATCTCCTGCCGCTGGACCCAAGAGCACCCCTCAGGCTGCGTGTGATAAGAATCTGACCTTTATCCCCTTTGCAGATATGCCATTTGCTTTCTGTACAAGAGAGAAGCTTCCTTGGACAGAATTTGCCGAGTCAGCAGAGGACGGTCTCACCACCAGGTTCTGTCAGAAGGTAGGAAATTAACTGCTCCTCCGACAGCAGCTGCTGAGCCTACCAGGCTGCAGGGCACAGCCACACCGTGGGATGTGACCCTTTACCATGGAAAATATACTTGCTTGGTGCTTGCTTTATCGAGTGAGATAAGCCTATTTGCCACCTTTTTTTTTAG
Organism: Chinchilla lanigera; assembly: GCF_000276665.1. Taxonomy (NCBI): domain Eukaryota; kingdom Metazoa; phylum Chordata; class Mammalia; order Rodentia; family Chinchillidae; genus Chinchilla; species Chinchilla lanigera. Next base: position 7,977,711 of record NW_004955455.1, read on the forward strand.
TGCAAAATGATAGACTTTCAGACTCTGAAGAGCCCTTTGTGGCTTTTTCAGGTAAGGGAGCCATACCCCAGGCAGGGGTGGTCTCGGGGTGACTTCGTACTGAGGCTGGTGAGGGGCAAAACCAGCACTCGAGGAGTAGGGACATTGAGTCCTTGTCCGGAGCTTTCCCGGCTGTGCTTGCCGTTAGCCTGACTCACTGTCTCAGCAGGGTTGGAAATTGGTTTTGATTTGTCTTCATTAAAGCTTCATAATCCATGTGATATGATCCCATTTATATGGACTGTCCAGAAGAGGCAAATCTCTAGGGGACAGAAAGCCAATTCGTGGCTGCTGGGGGCAGGGGTGAAAGAAGGCGTGACGGCTAATGAGCACAGGGCTTCCGCTTGGATGATGAAAGTGTTCCAAAATTAGATTGGGTGATGACTGCAGAATTCTGTGAATATACGGAAACCACTGAATCTGAGACTTTAAAAGAGTGAGTTTGGGAGCTGATGGTAAAGCTCATGGGTGAAGCACTTGTCTATCATGCACGAGGCCCAGGGTTCAATCCCCAGCACTGCCAGAGAGAAAGAGAGAGACAGGCAGAGTCTTAGGCTGCATGAATTATGTCTTAATAGAGCTGTTACCAGAAAAAATTCATAACATTCAAAGAAGGGGTGGATGGTGTCTTGGTTACTTTTCTCTCATTGCTGA
>NW_004955455.1:7978543-7981266 GCF_000276665.1 Chinchilla lanigera
TGGCAGAGGGCAACAGTTCATGGTGGCAGAAAACAGCAAAAGCAGCAAGAGCAAAAAGCAGGGAGCGGCAGAGAGCAAACTTCTTTCCCTCACTTATACTGTATGCTGGCTGCTCGCCCCAGGGCAGGTGTAGCGTCATACCCATAATCCCAGCATCGGACCATGAGTCAATCAAAAACTCTAGAAGCCTGTACCCATGGCTGCATGAGGCTTTGGGGGGACATCCAGACACAAACCACAACAGATAGTTTATCCTTATTCTCATCTCTCCCAAAGCTTTTCATTTCCCTTATGTTCTTTTAGACGTCATGCATATACTTAGGGTTTTGGGAGGCAGAACTATAACCACAGTGATTTTATCAATACTGAGTTGTGATGCTAAATATCTGTATTCTCAAGCTATAGGAAAAAAGTTATCCATCAAGTTGTGGCTATGGAAAGGGGGTTATTCCTGTTGGTAACCCTGAACTAGGGCTGGAAGAAGGGTGTGGATGAGAGCTGACGCCATGGGGCACCTGTCAGCGTCAAGAGGGACCACGGGCCCAAGCTGCCCTTTCGCGCCACTCTTAGTATTGCCTTCCGGGTGTACCTTCCCTTCTCCACTGTCATTAAAGCAAGAAGTAACGATGAACTGGTAAGAGTTGAGGACAAATGGTAGCTGGAACTGTTCACCTTTCTGGTCACCAGGTCCTGATGTTCTTACTTGAGTTCAAAGGAACTTAGTGCCTGCTGGGGCTTGAATGTGTTCCTCAAAGTTATGTGCTAGAAACTTAATACCTAATGCAGGCATTGAGAGATAGGACCTTTAGAGGTGATTAGGTCACAAGAGCTTGGCCCTGGTTTGTTATAAAGTGAGTTAGGCTCCCTCTTGTACTCTTGTCCGTCTACCTTGCACCATGGGGTGACACAGTACAAAGACCCTTGCCAAATGCTGGCTTCTCCATCATGGACCTCTTAGTTTCCAGAACTGTAAGAAATCTCTATCCTTTATAAAATCCCCGATGTCTGGTATCTGCTGTAGGACCATACAACAGATTAAGTGCCAAAGAACTGGTGGTTTTGTTTTTGTATAGACCAGAAGCATAATGCTTCTTCTTATTTTTTGTTTATTGAGACAGGGTATCACTATGTAGTCCAGGCTGCCCTTAATTCACAACCCTCCTGTCTCAGCCTCCCAAGTGCTGGGATTACAGGCATGTGCCACCACACCCACCTTTAAAATTTTTTTATTGTGATAAAAAGCATGTAACATAAAGCTTACCATCTTACCCATTTTTACATGTACAGTTTGGTCATATTATTACATTCACAATGTTGTTGAGAACTTTTTTTTTTCCGGTACCAGAAATCAAACTCACGACCTCGTGCTTGCCAGGCAGGCGCTGTGCCACTGAGCTAAATCCCCAGCCCCTGTCCAGAACTTTTGCATCTTGCAACTCTGAGACTCCAAGCCTATTAAACAATAGTTTTCCATTCTACCTTGTCCCTAGGCCCTGGGAACAGCCTTTCTACTTTGTTTCTCTGAATTTGATTACTCCAGGTATCTCATATGTAGTATTTGTCTTATTTTGACTGGCTGATTCCTCTAAGTATAATCTCCTCAGGGTTTAACCATGTGTGACAGGATTTTCTTCCTTTTTAAAGATGAATAATATTCCATTGTTTGTATATACCACAATTTACTTACCCATTCATCTGTGTTTTTTGTTTTTGTTTATTTAGCCATCCTGGGGATTAAATCTAGGGTCTTTACACTCCAGCTACATTTTTTATTTTTTATTTTGAGGCAGGGTCTCACTAAGTCATAAAGATGTCTGGGCTGGGCTCAAACTTGTGATTCTCCTGCCTCAGCCTCCCAGCGTCTTGAGATTACAGGCATGTGCCACCATGCTGAGCTGCATTCATTTGTTGATGGATGCCTGGGTTGCCTCTGCCTCTTGGCTGCTGTGAATAATGGTGCCATAAGTATGGGTGTAGAACCATCTCTTTGAGTTCCTACTTTTAGTTCTTTTGGCTATATATATCCAAAAGTGGGATTGTGTAATTCTGTGTTTAATTTTTTGAGGAATCTCTGCACAGTTTTCCCCAGTGGCTACACCATTCTCTATTCTCACCAGCAGTTCACAAGGATGATAACTGTTCTTATGTAGCGGAGCACGGACATCAGGGCAACCTGGCATTTGGCATTCCTAAAAACATCTGCTGCAAGGGATAGCTCTGCACCAAGCCTCATTATTTAGTAGGATCATTAAGTGCTCCAATGGAAAGGTACAATTGATTTGATAGGTACAGTTGTGGCGTTCACTTTTCCAGCTGGCAAAGAAGCATGGCATGGTGGTGATATCCCCCATCCTGGAACGAGACCATGACCATGGGGATGTTCTTTGGAATACAGCTGTGGTGATCTCCAATTCTGGAGCAGTCCTGGGCAAGACTAGGAAAAACCACATCCCACGAGTGGGTGACTTCAATGAGGTAAGCTGCCCCTCGGATGACCGGCCCAGCTTGCTTGCCCTGCTTCCATGTACAGACCTCGCCAGGCCCTTTCTGTGTGGGGTACTGTCACCTCGGGTGATGCGGCAGCACAGCGTGGCGGTGGTGCTCAGAAGGTCTCATGACATTGCCCTGCGTCACACAGGCAGGTGGGGTTCATGTGGGACTCGGGTGAGCCCCAAACACCTTTAGCACAGTAGGGTTTATATATATATATATAATATATATTA
>NW_004955455.1:7981385-7995946 GCF_000276665.1 Chinchilla lanigera
GCTTGCCAGGCAGGCGCTGTGACGCTGAGCTAAATCCCCATCCCTTGTTTGTTTTTTTACTGTAACCTGACTTGGTTTTTTGACATTCTCCTTTAAAGTAAGTGATACATAAATTAAAACCAAAATAAATAGTGGAGAAATGTGAAACGATTCCTGTGGCCCCTTTTAGGCTTTGGCCTCCCAGCTGACCATGACCAAATGCCATTTGGGAAGGTGGTATTCCTTGTCCATGGCTTACATGATTCCTGTTTTTTGTTTGTTTTGTTTTGTTTTTGTAGTGCTAGGGTATGAATCCATGGCTTTGTACTGAGCTATGTCCACAGATCTTTTTAAATTTTAAATTTTGAGACAGGGTCTCACTTGCCCAGGCTGGGCTCCAGCTTGCCATCCTCCTGCCTCAGCCTCCCAGAGTGCTGGAGTTATAGGCGTGCACCACTGTACCCAGTCTGAGTTGGCCCATGTCCACGTGTTGGGTGCCAGGAGGTTAATGTGCCTGTCTGCGTACCTGTGTGTTACATGGGATTTTGTTATGTCTGTGATCAGGTCGTAAGTTGGAAGGCTACTGTGGCTAATGCCAATTCACAAGTGGGTGAGGTGGAGGGGAGGGGTGGATGTTTAAAGGAGGGAAATAAACTACACCTAATGTCCAAGATTAACTCTGAACTTGATCTTCAAGTGAGTACCGTTGTTCAGGTTGTGCTATCCCCTGTCCTTTATCCTTTCTCTGATCATGGGGGGCTGGCTCTGCTTAGGCTGGTGCTAAGGATGAGAAACCATCTACAGAGCCAAATGGGGTTCCCGGGGCGAGAGAAGAACCCAGTGTTTCTCAGTAACAGTTGGCGGCGGGGGCGGGCAGACATGCCCCTTGCTGTTTACCCTTGGATTAATCTTTAACTCCCTGCAGATCGCGCAGGGCTGCCCTCAGTGCAGCAGGTCTGCTCCGGTGTCTACACATGGTACATCCTGTGCTGCCTGCGCCTGGTCAGTTTTGAAATGAAGAGGAATTGGGAAAAGGCTCCGGGAGTGGATCTGTGTGGGACCCCGTGAGCCTCTACTCTCCCTGGGAGCTGTCTCTGAGGAAGTTTCCAGGGCTGGCCAGGCAGAGAGGCAGGGATAAGAGAATGGAGTCCCCCCTGGCTGCCCTGTGGCCAAGTCCCAGCCCCAGTAGCGGGACAGTGTTTTCTAGAAGCTTCCTCTGGATGAATCTGAGTCCCTGCAACTCTAACACATACTTTCATAAAAGAACACATACTTGCTGAGGATTTCGACCAACTCCTGTTAACATCAGGCAGACCCCCACCTTTACTTGCTCTGTGATTGAACCGCACCCCCATAGTCTAGTCTGGAAATACCACAGAAAGTTACTTTGGGGGTTTTGGACACATCACAAAGGAGATTAGGGATAAACGCCTCAAGCCACAGTGACATCCCCATGGAGTTGGTTTATTTCTGTGTCTAGACTTGTATATGCATATCATTTAACCTCCTGAAATTCTGTGATTTCAAGTCACACCCAAGAGTGTTACTTTTGGACTACTGGTGATATTTCATGTTTTCTGCTGAGTCTAAGGAAAGAGAAATTCCTACAGTGCTGAGGCATCCATGTAACAGCCTTCTGTGTTGTTGTTGTTTTTTTTCTCAGTCAACTTACTACATGGAGGGAAACCTGGGCCACCCCGTGTTCCAGACACAGTTTGGGAGGATTGCAGTGAACATCTGTTATGGGCGGCACCACCCCCTCAACTGGCTTATGTACAGCATCAACGGGGCAGAGATCATCTTCAACCCCTCGGCCACCATCGGCGCACTCAGGTGACTCGGTGGGCAGGATGTGGGGGCTCCCTGGGGCCCATCCACCATGTCAGACCCAAGGCCATGATGTAGGACTCAGAGGTGGGGTTTATAAACTGCGACAGTCAGATGTGGCTATCAGAATGTCTTAACAGATCAGAGCCCTGTGCTTGTACAGTTCACATGTAACCAGCCTTTTAGTGAAAAGGATTCTCAAAATGACATAACTTCTGATCCCCAAAGAGCTGCTCACTCTACTGTGAGCCATCAGCCTTTGCTATGATTCTGAGCTTTGAAATGAAAATAATACCACCACCTCCTGCATGATCACCGAGATGCAGAAAGTCCTCCTTCTCAGTCTGGGAGCACAGTAGGTATCTGGCTAGCATTAGCTCCTGGACAGAGGGCTCTGGATTCTTGCACATGGAGCCTGCAGCATCCAGCCAGGGAACACACAGCCAGGTGAGGCAAGGAGCAGGTGATGGGCTGGAGCCCACAGGATGCTTAAGAGATCAGTCCCAGAAACTTATTTTTAGCCAATGAAATAGTTTCCCTAGTGACACCTAACAACAAGTGTTTGGGTGTTAAGGTTCAGCTGCTCCGGTTAAGGCAGTGCTGGGTGAGGGTGGACCAGGCGGCTTCCAAGTTCCTGGGTTCCTGGGCAGGACCCACAGGACCCCTCATCTAGTAAGGGCAGCAAGTGAGCTTTAGAGAGCCTTTGCATGACTGTCCTTGTGCTGATCCGCGCTTCCCCAAGCCTTTGCATGACTGTCCTTGTGCTGATCCGCGCTTCCCCTACAGCTGAGCATTTGGGTGGTTTCCAGCTTCGCATCATTACAAGTAACAGAACTCTAGAAATCTGTGGAAACATTTTTCTCCCCAACTCACTCCTTCCCAGGCAGGAAGAGGGGCTGCCGCAAGAGGTGCTGGCTTCTGCTGTCCACGGCCCTGATTGGTCAGGGCTAGGCACAGGGTTAGAGGGCAGTGGAGGGAAGTCTGGCGTGCAGCTTCAAGTTCTCTGCTGGCCCACACCTGTGTGCTTCTAACTCTCAACAAAATCTTAGTCTGGTTCTGTCTTAGATGTCAGAATGTGATGTTTACCGTTTCTTTTACACATGGCGCCCCGCTCTCTCTCTCAAGTGACATGCCCTGTGCTTGAGTTTGCACAGCAGGTTCCTACTCAGGTCAGAATGGAGCCCCCAGTCTCTTGCCTCAGGTCCGCTGCCTTGTCTGTGCTGTTGGGTAGAAGTAAAAAATCAAGGCTTCGATCGTCCTTAGGGTTTTCTCTCAGAAAATATACCAGGATCTCATAATGGCTTGAGTACCAGTAACAGTGTCCACTGGGGTTTTTTAATTTTGTTTTGTTTTTTTGTTTTTTTTTTTGTCTTTTTGAGATGGGGTCTTTCTATACGGTTCAGGCTGGCCTTGAGCTCACTGTATAGCCCAGGCTGGTCTCGAACTTGCAGTGATCCTCCTGCCACAGCCTCCCAAGTGCTGGGGTTATGCTGGGCTCCATTGGTGGTTTTGAGGCAAGGTGATTACTGGTCATCCAGCCACTCTGCCTATGCAAAACCTTGGTCCTCCCAAATATCCCTTTGGCCATTTATGTGTAAGACATGCTAACAGCTCTGTCTTCCGGACAGGGATCAGGAGAGAAACTGGAAGCCCAACCCCCGGGCATCTGAGCCTGAACTGGCTTCTGGCCACAGACCCAAATGGCCACCTCACTGCGTGGGTGTAGAGGCTCTTCCAGACCCTGCTATCTTAGGCTTTTATTAGCCCCAATTAAGCAAACAGAAGCACCCCAGTATAATATGGACATAAGCGCTTGTGTCCTGGCAGCTTATCAGGCTTTTTAAAAATGATTGATTTTCCTTCCGCAGCCAAGAATTGTCCAACCCTCTGCTTTCAAGGGTGTGGTGAGGCTGACAGTAAAAGCTGTCACAGGCCTCTGGGAAAGCGGAGTGTTTCATGAACGCCTAACTTGTTCATGTCCTGTGACAGATAAAGACACTCCCAGAACCACAGCCTGAGGAAGTGATGTAAGAGGAGGACACGTCTGTGCGTATGACATGTTTATGGTAACAAGAAAAACATCAGGGTTAAGGAAATCTCAGCCCATCTCTTCCATGGGTTATTGCCACTACAGAGTCATTACGAAGATAATGCGGCATCATGACAAAGGCCTATGAGCCATAAAAAGACGTGTATCTAGGCTGTGGTCAGAACTCTGTAGAATTTTTTGTACTATGGGCAGAGATGGTCATGGAGTATGGAAAAATGATAACAGGTGGTTTATGGGGGTGGTGAGATTTGGGTGATTTTTTAAAAAATTACTCGCAGAATTGATGGTGTTTTTAAGCACAATGCCGGGGGGATGGGGGAAACCCACAGTAGATCACAACTTCCAGAACCGTCCAGCTCCTTCTCTGATATCTTTTGCCCTCCCTGTCAGGCACATCATGCCTGCAGTGCAGGTTAGCAGGGTATCTTCACTTATCTTTGTGTCCCACAGTTCTAAACCCACAAAAGACTGGAAGGGCTTTTTGATTCATTGAGTCACCCTGACAGTCCCAGGGTGTACCCAGCACAGCCCGAGTAGCTGAATATTTCTGCTTTGTTCATTCATCAGAAGGTCGCCGTCCCATGTCCTTGGTGCGTTTTGCCTTCCCACTGTGATTATTTTTAGGGATTTGTGTATGTTACACTGGGAATATGTTACCCCTGTCCCTGCATCAAAACCCGCACACGTTGGACTCTCACGAAACCTCCAGCTTTCTTTCCCTTAGTGGTTTTGAGAGCGTACATTTTATTTCCAGCTGGGGGTTTGAGTCCTACGCAGAACACGTCCCTGGAGAATTGCAAGAGCGATGTTTTATGGCAGCTGTTCCACAAGTGTCTATTTAATTCCTGAAAATGTCATCTACAGTGTATTTCTGTAAAAATCCTTTCTTAAAAGTTTTGTCAGCTTGGCTTAGCAGTTGAGGGGGAAAAAAAAGCAAAATGAGTCCCCTCAATCAAGCCCTTGTTTTTTTTTTTTCTTTTATCCTTTTCCAGACTCATGAATCCTCCTGAGAATCAGACTTGTGACAAGCACACACCCCCTCCACCCACTCCATGGTTTAAACCAGGTGCATGCTGACAGGAAGGAAGATTCCAGGGCATTTGCTCCCCGTCACTCAGTGTTTCTAAGTGGGCATTGGTTCGGCCGATCTAGAATCTTAATGGTGTCATTCCTGGGATGAAAGCTAATCAGTGACCAGAAGGCCCAGTGAGCTCCATGTGGGCTGGGAAAGACAGGCTCCCTCGCTGAGGTGAGGTCTCCCGCTGTGCTCTCCTTCGGTGGGTGCTGGACCAAGGAAGGCCCACAACTCAGCGGATGCCAGTAAGGGAAGAGGGAGCCTCTGCTTGAAGATGGAAGGTTCAGAGGATGAAAATAGAAAGGTCCTGAGAAGCAAGAATCAGCTCAGAGGCAGTAATTCTGCTGCACAGTGTGACCCCCCAACACACACACCATTACCTAAATTCTTTTCTAGTTTACTCTGGCTGAATTCTGCCCTTTGGAACTTTTTTTTTTTTTTTTTTTTTTTTTTGGCAAGATAGGGTAGGAGAGTTAGGGGTAGGGCTGAGAAAGTGCATGTGCAGCCCTCACAGGAGGTCAAGCACAAGCTCACCAGCCCCGCAGCTCCCCTCTGACATTTACCAGAGTTCTGCCCAGGCCAGCTGGAAAGTGGACTCCCAGGAGGAGGGAAGAAGGCAGCACAGTGACAGCTACGGAACTCCTGCCACGTGGAGCTTCACATCCTGATCGTTCAGTCCTTCTGCGTAGTCTCCTTCTGAGGGAGTTTGGGAGCAGAAAACAAGGTCGGGATGAGGCGCTGATTCCGGGCAGTCTGACTGTTCTGGTAGACACACGGCTTCTGCCTATAGCGGGGCCTCCCTGAAAGGCTGCTTAGGCTTAAACCAGGTGCTGAGGACAAGCAGGTCTGCTTGCAGGTCTGCGGAGACCCATGGGTACAGTAGGTCTCCCTGGCTGTCCCCACCGCAGGCCAGGGAAGGCCGGCGGCCCGGCTGCAGCTCAGCCTGACCATTCAGAGTCTGGCTGAGAGCTGGCATCCTGATTCCTCCTGTCCTTCTCTTACAGTGAGTCCTTCTGGCCAATTGAGGCCAGAAACGCAGCAATTGCCAATCACTGCTTCACTTGTGCCATTAACCGTGTGGGCCAGGTAAGTCCCTGAGGTCTGGTTGAGAACCACTACTGCCTGGAGACCCTGGCAGGGACATAACACAGGGCCACATGATCATGTGTCTTTTCCCTGTCCCTTGTGTGCGCGTGCCACCAATTCTAGGGTCCCAGAAGTGGAAACACTGACTTGATCTGTTACTTTTGTTCTATCTTTAACTAAAATCATCCTGGAAGAGTCTTCGATTTACAGTTTTTCACTCTCACTTCCCAGTATCCAGTTTGTCTTTCCTCCTTTCCCCGCTCCCCTCCCCCCTCCGTGTATGTGTGTATTTATTTCGTGTGGTACTGGGGACCAAACCTGGAGCCTTGCACAGGCTGGGCAAGCACTGTGCCACTGGGCTTTATCCTAAGCCCTTTTTAATTTGCTGATGATGCAGGGCCTTCCCTAGTTGCCCAGGCTAGCCTTCACCTCACAATTCTTCTGCCTCAGCCTCCCTTTAAGCTGGGATTACAGGCATGGTGTCCTGCTGTCCAGTTTCTTAACTTCCCCCATTGGTGGAGCCCATTCGCTTAAACAGCTTTGACCGCCAAACACGGTGCGTTTATTTGCATAATTAACTCTCTTCCTTATGTTTTCTAACTGAATATCAAACTCTGATCGGAGCATCTGATCAATACGAGAGAACCAAGGTTTTCACACTGATTCTGATTTCTCCCAACCTAAACCCAGTGATTGTTTTGTTTTTGCTGCTGGTGGTGTTTGTTTGTTTGTTCATTTTTCTGTACTGAGGCTTGAACCCAGGGGTACTGTACCACTGAGCTACATTCCCAGCCCTGAATTGCCCGTGTGGGTCTTAAATTTGCGATCCTTCTGCTTCAGCCTCCCTCAGCGCCGGGATTACAGGCATGCAGCACTGTGTCCGGGCAAAACCCAGTGTGCTATTTAGTCTCTGTGACCCACAGCACCGCTTGACACGTACTTCCCATCAAGCTTTGGGAAAATATTAAAAAACAATGTGTGGACTTCCCTACCCACTTCTTCCTTTCACAGAGCCCAGGCTGGGGTCTTACTTCTTGAGGCAGGCCAGCCTTCCAAGCCTCCCACAGCCTTGAGAAGCGATCAGTACCCGGGGTCTTTCTTCCCACACTATAAACACTACAGAGGCAAAATCCAGATCTTTACCCTGCTTGCCAAATTCCCCGCTGCCTGCCCAATGCTGGGTGCTCAGTGGGACATTTAACAAGTGATTGCCCAGCGAGTACAGATGTTTCCATTCACTCGGAGCACTTCTCAGCCGATGCTGCTTGCTGCTCTTGCTCTGGCTAAGGGATCTGCGATGAATGTCATGGTGGTGCCACCTACAGGTTCCTCTTACCTTGTTGTTACTCCACAGGAACATTTCCCCAACGAGTTTACCTCGGGAGACGGAAAGAAAGGTATGTCCCGTGAGTGCTGGTGGCAGTGGGCCTCATCTTCCCCTTCACCCCCTTCCTCTGGGCAGCGTCTGCCCCAGGGCCTGTGTCTGGGACCCAGGAGGAGGCACTGATGCCCCTCTGCTTTATTGTTCCTAGTGCTGGAATCTGACTGACTGGGAGCAAAGTCCTGGGGTTGTAACCACTTCATTCCCCAAATGGGCGTAGAGTGGGAATTGGATTGGCCTCACTCCCTCCCCGAGAACTGGCAAGAAGATGGACCAGCCGGGCGTGGTGGCGCATGCCTATAATCCCAGCACTCGGGAGGCTGAGTCAGAAGGAACGTTGGGAGTTCGAGACCAGCCTGGGCTACAGAGTGAGCTCAAGGCCAGCCTGAACTGCATAGCGAGACCCTACCTCAAAAATGACAAAAAAAAAAGATGGACCAGAGAGGAGTTGAAGGAGCGCTCCCCTATGTGAGCTCCCCAAAAAGGGGATGTGCTGGCACTTAACCTGCAAACCTCCCTCTTTTCCTTTCTCCTTGTTCCCTTCCCTCACCCCTGGTACACAAATGCCCTAGAGTCGGCATGGATAGTCTTGGATTTCTGGTGTCCACAGCTTACTTTGACCTGAGGACAGGAATCCCCAGCCCTCTGCTGGCAATCCTGCACCCCCAGGTCCCACCTCTCTGGCTGAGATGTGACAAGGAAGGATGCCCCTCTCACTGAGGTGGGGTTTGAATTGGCTTGGGCTGTCACTTCCCAGGAATATGGTGGATACTGAGCAGATGTTTCCGAAGAAAACATTTCCTGAAGGGGGTGCCAGGTCCCTGTCAGAAGGCCACAGGTTGCACCCCAGATTCACAAATTCTCAACCCCAGTCTTTGCCATGGAGGTACAGAACTAGCTGGAAAATCAATATCTGGCCCTGCGCCAGATAGGCCCCGCCCTGTACCCACCTCTTCCTCACAAGCTTTTAGCGTGGTTGTTAACACCCTGTGACTGGTGAGGGGCCTGAGGCGTGGAGGTAGGAGGTGAGCAGTTTCCGTTTACCCAGGAGGGCCACCACAGGAAGTAAGTCACACAGGAAGCCCCCAGAGCCCTGTGATTCCCTTGGGGTGTGAGTGCTTGATGTTGAGAATGAAGGGCCAACACCTCTACTGCATGACCTTTAGAAATTTTCTCAGCAGAGGGGAGTGATGCAAGGGTGACCTTTGCAACTGTCTGCTGGGCCTTCAGGCCTGAGGAAGAACACAAGCCCTTCTAGCCCCAGCACTTGGCAGGCGCTGTGGAGGGGGGATGCTGTGGATGCCTTGTCCTGAGCGGCTCTGCATGTGCCTGCCCTTCTGCAGAGCCTACACTGTGTCTATTACAACTCACATCTGTTTCCCTTTGCTCCTTACAGCTCATCAGGACTTTGGCTACTTTTATGGCTCCAGCTATGTGACAGCCCCCGACGGCAGCCGGACTCCTGGGCTCTCCCGTAACCGGGACGGGCTGCTGGTCACTGAACTCGACCTCAACCTCTGTCGCCAGATGAGTGATCTCTGGACCTTCAAGGTAAGGCCTGAGACCCCTTCTGTGCCCCTGCTTCTCTACTTTGGTCCCCCATCCTTCCTGCAGGACCGGTAACCAAAGTTGTGGGGTTTGCCTTCAGAGACAGCGTATAGGAGATGCCCCCTCCCCACCCAAAGGTTCCATGGTGAGCAGACAGCCAGTCCCTGCCTCCCTGCTGATGGCAGGCTTCAATAAATTCCCCTCTCATCTGATTTAGATTCTAGGCGCCTTCAAACAAATTAATCTCAATTTCATTTGTCCAGAGAATAGAGTGGATTGGCTTCTGTAATCCTTTTTCCTTTCCAGGCATTTGCACTTATCACAAGATAAATGTGCGCGTCTGGTTCTGCCTGCAGCCAGGCTCCACAGTCTAGGCCTTGACAATAGAGGGAAATGGGTCACTCAGAGAAATGGGATCTAGGCTGGCTCTGTCTTTGCCTTGCTTGGTCACCCTAAGTAAGCGCCTTCTGCTCCCGGACCGTAGGGCTCCCAGTTGTAAAATAAGAGGCTTAATTTGTAGGCTCTATGCTGCCTTTGAGACCAAATGCCCTGTGACGTCAGGAGTCAGAGCTGTATCAGTACCTGCCTTCCTGGGGTGGGACAATGGTAGCCAAGGCCCGGGGCCACCTGGAAGGGCTCCCATCTGTGGGAGTTGTATTCGTGTCTATCAGTATTGCCACCAACTGAGACCCATTCATAAACAAACCACACAGCAAAGGAGTGTCACATTGTTATAACCGAATGACTTTTACCTAGTATGAAGAGCCAGAGATGGGCTCTAAGCTTTGCTTCCCGGCTTGCCAAAGCATAGATCCTGGATCACACCTCAGGTAAGCAAGGCATTGCCCGTGAGAAAAGCTCCCGACACGTCACTCCTCTTGAGCAGCTCGTATCAATGCAAGATTGATTCCACCTAAATCAGAAGCTGTAGCCAGGAACACTGGCCAACACTTCTAACAAGTGTCACCAGGAACAATAAGCAGAGTGATAGTCTTGGAGCAGAAACCTTCCCAGCTGTGGTGATGGGATGAGCTTATACTGAGGCTTTTGGAAGGAGGGAAGGCATGAATGAGCACCCCGGTGGGCTTTCCAGCCCCGTCTCGTCTCTGTCTGGATCTGTGACACCCCATGTGGAGCAGGCAGACTCAGCCAGGAAACCAGGTTCAAGTTCCTAGCCTTCTCCTCTCATAGCTGGTGACCTGGAGTAGGTCGCTACCCTGCCTGGGCCTTAGGCCACTCTTCTAGGGTTCTGCAGGCCCATAAGACATCCCTCCTGCCTCAGGGAAGACCACATCTCTGGGATGGACATGTGTCAGAGGTCACAGCAAGTTGGGCTGGGATGTATGAGCCATCTATGAACCTCGCTGAAATCAGCGCCAGGAGGTCACCCTGGGATTGCTCCTCATAGTCTGAAATTGACCTGTCAAGGAGCCTCGTCTATGCATTCCTGTCCCATGGCTGCCCCCCAGTGGCAAGAGGTGGTAGTGAAAAAATGACAAGTGACTATAAAACAGGAACCTCCAAAGTACACCTGTGTTTTGTTTTCAGATGACCGGGAGATATGAGATGTATGCCCGGGAGCTTGCTGAAGCTGTCAAACCCGACTACAACCCCCACATTGTGAAAGAGTAGCTGGCTGCACCCCTTCCTGCCCTGGCTGTCGGGGAGGGTGCCTCTTCCCCCTGTAGAGGCGCACACGGGGCAAGCTTCGTGTATTCAAGATCTGCCTGATCAGGATGTGGCCCAGATGGGTTTTTCAGTGCTCAGGCAAGGGGAACTGGGATGGGGAATGACTGCTAGATGGGTATAAGGTTTCTTCTTGGAGCAGTGGTAATGCTTTGGGGTTAGATAGAGGTGATAGGGTTGCACAGCATTGCAGATGTATAAAGTACCACTGGATCATACACTTTACGTGTTTCATTTTATGTTATATGACTTCCACCTTGCTTTTTAAAAAATACCCAGGTACTGCGAGCTGGTGAGTTTGAAATTAGATGGGCTGGGTGTAATGGAACACGTCTAGAATCTTGGGAGGCTGAGGCAGGAGAATTGCTATGAGTTTGAGGCCAGCCTGGGCTACATAGTGAGTTCAAGGCCAATCTGAACTACATAGAAAAACCCTGCCTCAACAACAGAGGAGGTTAGAGCGAATTTGCCATCAGCAGCTTGAGGGTCAGCATGAGCATCTGTGTAAAAACTGGAAAAGGGTGAGGGTAGCTGCAGTGACAAAGCCTAGAGCATGGCTGCAGGTGTGTCCACTTGGCTTGACTACAGTCCCTGGCTTATTGCCTAGGCTGGCCTTGAACTCCTAAGTTCAAGAAATTCTCCTGTCTCGGCCTCCTGAGTAGCTGAGACTGCCAGTACACAGAAACATGCCCAGGTTTGTGAGTTTTGTTTTGTTTTTGTGGCACTGGAATTGAACCCCAGGTCTCGTGCATGCTAAGCAAGTTTACCACCACTGAGATATACACCAGCCCTTTTAAAATTTTGAGACAAGGTCTCACTTAGTTGCCCTACCTGGCCTCCAGTTTATAATCTTCCTGCCTCAGCCTCTTGAGTAGCTGGGCTTATAGGGTTTCACCTCCACACCTAGCCTATGTGCTGGTATTTTATAGATTGCCCGTATTTTATAGATGTGATTCAAGTCCATAGCTAGTTGACTAAGAAGGTGAAATTATCATATAACCTGGGCAGGCCTGACTCAATCTAAAAAGCAGACTGGATTCCATGGGAGCAGACAGCACTCTAGCCCCTGAGGAGAGTTCCAGCCTGCTCCCCTGATAGCCTGCCCTTGGGTTGGCCTTGTCTAACCAACCCCTCAATCACTGGCTTCAATTCCTTGCAACAAATCCCACTGGCACTCTTTCTCACTGGGTCTGACTAATGCAGATTGTGGTGCCAGAAATGGTTCCAGAAGAGGGAAAAAAAATTTTTTTTGAGACAAGGTCTCACTGTGTAGTCCAGGCTGGCCTTGAACTCCCTGTGTATGGGGCTGGAGATATAGCTCAGTGGCATAAATGCTTGCCTAGCAAGCCTGAGGTCATGAGTTTGATTCCCAGTACAAAAAAAGAAAGAACTCACTGTGTAGCCCAGGCTGGCCTCAAACTCACAGGGATCCTCCTGCCTCAGGCTCCCAGAGTGCTGGGATTATAGGAGTGTACCACTACACCCAGCTGGGAAACTTCAAGGATGAGTTTTCTGTGTTCTGGGTTTTCTAGAATTCTCTCATTTAGTTGGATTTAAGGCACTAGCGACTCTATTCTGAATGGTAAAGAGGAAAGTGGCGGCCCCTGGCATGATGCAGCCATGGAAATTTATATGTAGCACAGGCCACCAGCCAGTGTCCACGGGCTCCATCCCGCCCTGCCTGACGGCCTGCCCTGTGGGTCTCAGACTTGCTGGATGAGCGCCCACCATCATGCAAAGCAATTCCTGCACTAAGTCTCTCGTTATCTTACTTCCACCCATCCCTGCTGGCTCCACTCCTACAGCTGGTCCTCACCTTCCATATCAGATTAGTCACCTCTTTGGCCTCCACATTTGTAAAAGCAGACCATGTGCATGCCCTGCTTTATGTCACAGCATGGTGTGAGACAGACTGGGTGCGCTAGGGAGCTCCCTGGCGATCGTCAGCGCAGTGCCTGCCTGGGCTCAGTGCCTTACAGCAATCTCAGGGCAAAGATCCAGGCTGCTGGGCCTCAAACAGCAGCTGACGAGGGTGTGAGGGAATAGTGTTCTGTAGTTTCACCCTCACCGCTCCCGGTCAGAGAACGCAGCTTGAGGCCTTCCCTGGCCCAGGAACTGCACGGCATGAACGAGCCCATGTCAGGGCTGGACAGCCCTTGGATGATAAAGCCCGATACAACTGCCTGACCATAACTGTGCTGATTTCCTTAACCTCCCTGAGCTACAGGTCCAGGGTCCACTTTGGAGCTTATTTTTTCATAGAAGAGAGCCCTACAGACATCGTGAGGGTTTGTTTTTTCTTTTTTTTTTGGTGGATGGGTGGGGTTTGTCTGGCCTTTCTGGATCCAAAGTCTTTGTGCCCCTCATTTGTAGAAGGAACATGTAATCAGCCAAATATAGAGGTTTCAATGGCACATTAATGCGTTTATGAGTAATGCGTCGGACTGATTATCCATACAACAGTTAGGCTCATCTCAAAGTAGGCAGACCCTGCACAGAGGGTCTTTCCGGGATTGACCTTGTGCCTGGAACACACAGTGCTCAGGAAATATCTGTTGATGCCAGGCGTGGTGGCACAGGCCTGTAATCCCAGCACTCGAGAGGCTGAGGCATGAGGTTTGCCTTGAGTTGAAGGCCAGCTTGGACTATATAGTGAGACCCTGTTTTAAAAAAACAAAACAACAAAAACAAAAACACACATTTGTTGAATGAACCTGGGGTTAAGGTTTTATACGCGTATTGCTGAGGTCACAGAGAAGGCTCTCGGCTGGGAACTTGCTTTGGTTCAGCGTCCATGGCTTGTAGGCCCACTGGCCCCTGTGTAATCTTGGATAAAACCTTTTGATTCTTCAGTTTTCTCACCTATAAGACAACAAGTCCTCAGAGTTCTTCCAGCTCTGGCAGACAGCCTTCCTGCCAGGCCGCAGCTTTACTTTTAATAAAGCAGCTTCTAGGGATTGACCCAGGCCTTGTACATGCTGAGCGCACACTACTGCCGAGCCAAACAGCTTCACTGCTGGCGTCTGGAGTGGGGTTAGGGTGGCCAAACCATAGTGTACTCAAAAGGAAAAAGAGCGTTCTTGAGCATAGACCATATGCAAAATCACCAGACTGTCTCAGTAAGTTAAAAATATTAAAATTGTATAGTGTGTATTTTCCAGTGACAATGGACTTAACCTGGAAATCAATACAAACAGAAAAACTGGAAAATTGAAAATAGGTGGAAATTATCACACTACTTTTTTCTTCCGTGGTGCCAGAGATCAAACCCAGGGCATTGCACACGTTAAGCAAGTGCTGCTCCACTGAGCTACTTCCCCACCCAGCGGCACCCTCTGCACCACCCTGTGAGTCAGAAAGGAAATCATAGGAGAAGTTAGAAAATATCTTGAGACACACAGGGGAAAAACAAAAAACTGCCAAAACATACGAAATGCAATAAAAAGCAGTGTTAAGAAAGAAACTTATATTAAAGATCTCAAGCCAACAACCAAACTTTACACACTGACAAATTCAGAGCACATACATGTGTGAATGAAACCCAAAAGCAGCAGAAGGAGGGAAATGATTAGAACAGAGGGAAAGAAAAAACAGTAGAGGAGATAAATGAAAGCAAAGTTTATTCTTCAAAAAAATCAACAAAATGGACAACCTGTAGCTAGATTGACTAATAAAAAAGAAGACTTAAATTATTACAACCAGAAATCAAAGGGGGATCCAGGCATGGTGGCATATACCTGTCATCCCAGTACTCAGGAAAACTGGCTATCCATGTGCAGAAGATTGAATCTAGACCCGTATATCTCACCATGTACTAAACTAAAATTAAAATGGATCAACGATCTAATGTTAAGCACTTGCTCTGCTAGAAGACAAAATAGGTAAAATGAAGTCACAGGTATATGCAAGGGCTTTCTGAACAGAAATAG
>NW_004955455.1:7996841-7999000 GCF_000276665.1 Chinchilla lanigera
GGAGCTTTCTTAAATAAAAAGGGGATCAAGAGCTGAAGGGGATAGCCAGGTGTGGTGGCACACACCTGTAATCCCAGCACTTGGGAGACTGAGGCAGGAGGATCGTTGCGAGTTCGGGACCAGCCTGAGCTACAGAGTGATCTCAAGGCCAGCCTGAACTGCACAGTGAGACCCTGTCTCAGAAAGACAAAAAAAAAGCTGGAAAGTGGGGAGGAGGGAGGAAAAGGGGATGGAAGAACTAAGAGGTGTTATGTGCACACACCAACACCCCACAGGAATGTGATCATGATGTACTGCAGAATTGTGCTAATACAAAACAAGATAATCTACTAATAACAAATCCCAGCACTTGGAAGACTGAGGCAGAGGATGGCCTTGAGTTCAAGGCCAGCTTGAACTACATAGCAAGACCCTGTCTCAAACCAAAAAAATGAAAGAAAGAAAATCTGAATAATGTCACTAGTAAGGAGAGGAAATCAGTAATCAGAGATCTCCCAACCAAAAAAAAAAAAAAAGCTTTGGACTAGATCACGTCATTGGTGAAATAATCTACCAAACATTTTAAAAACTAACACCAAGCCTCAGAGTCTTCCAAAAAAATTGGACAGGGAACATGTCCTAACTGACTCTGAGTCAAGCATCATCCTGATAGAGACACTACCAGAAAACTGCGAACAAAAGCATTGTGAATATTATTTGCTCTTTTTTTTTTTTTTTTTAGAAGTGGATTTGTACTGTGGTCCAGGCTGGTCTCACAGTCCTGGGCATATGTGATCCTCTTGCTTCAGTCTCCTGAATAGTTGAGACTAGAATCATGCACCATCACTCTTGGCTTCTTTATAAATATTGATGCAAAATCCCCAATAAAATACTGGCAAACTAGCCAAGTGTGGTGAAGCACCTGCAATCCCAGCATTTAGGGAGGCTGAGACAGGAGGATCACCATGTGTTTGAGGCTAGTCTGGGCTACATAGTGAGACCCTATTTCAAAAAAGCAAATCAAAATTACTGGCAAACCAAATTCAACAGCAAATTAAGAGATAGATAGATAGATAGATAGATAGATAGATAGATAGATAGATAGATACTGACCAAGTGGTGTATATTTCTGGAATACAATGTGCTTAACAAATCAATCAATGTAAACTATTTCATTAACAGAATGAAGGGGGAAAAAATCCCATATGATCATCTCAGTTGATCAAAAAATTTGGAAAAAATGCAAAATCCAAGATCAGTAAAGTGGGATTAGAAGAACTAACACAGTATAATAAAGACCATGTACGAAAATCTAGCTTCACACTCAATACTGAAAGACTCAAGGATCACTTCTCTATTTCTATTCATCATCATACTGAAAGTTCAAGCAGGAAGAATCAGGCAACAAAGCCAGGTGTAGGGGGCTGGGGATATGTTCAGTGACACAAGTGCCTGCCTGGCAAGCGCAAAGTCCTGAGTTCGATCCCTGGTACCACCAAAAAAAAAAAGAAAAGAAAGACAGCCAGGTGTGGTGGTGCACACCTGTAATCCTAGCACTCAGGAGGCTGAACCAGAATTGCTGAGAGTTCAAGGTCAGTCTACGCTACAAAGCAAGACACTGTCTCAAAAAAAAAAAGAAAGAAAAAAGAAATCTCTGTTTGCAGGTGAGAAAATACATAGAAAAACCTAAGAATTCCACCAAAATGAAAAAGCTGTTAGAACTGATAAACTAATTCAGCAAAGTTGCAGGTTACAAAATTAACACAAAGAATTTGTTTCTGTACACTTACAATGAACAATAAAAAGGAAATTAAGAAAACAACTCCATTACAGTAGCTAACACTGAAAAGAATAAAGAGGTGAAAAACATGCACTGCTGGATGTGGTGGCGCTCACCTGTAATCCTAGCACTTGGGAGGCTGAGGCAGGAGGATCGTTGGAGTTTGAGGCCAGCCTGAAATGCATAGTGAGACCCTGTCTCAAAAAGAAAAATATGCACTGAAAACTATAAAACACTTGAAGAAAATTAAAACTTTAATAAATGGAAAGGTAGCCCATGTTCATGAATTGAAAAACAATTTCTTGAGATAGGGTCTCAATATGTAGTACAGGCTGGTCTTGAACCCATGATTCCCCTGCCTACTTCCCCCTCTTCCTCTCCTAGTGCCTTGGAATGGTAG
>NW_004955455.1:7999310-8052811 GCF_000276665.1 Chinchilla lanigera
AGCAAGGCCTGCATAGATTTGGAAGATGAGGGAAAATACATAGAAGGAAAAAGTTCATCTCAAGCCCTCTGCATAAGCCATAGGTAACATTTTGGCAGATTCCTTTTTCAGTGTTTTTTATGTTATTTTAATGTAATTGGGATCATAATGTCTATAAATTGTGGCATTCTTGTTTCACAATATAATGTGAGCATTTCCTGCATCATAAAAAGCTGGCTTTAAACCAGGCATGGTAGTGCATGCCAGTAACTCTAGCTACTCAGGAGGCTGAGGCAGGAGGATTTTAAATTCATGATCAGCCTGGGCAACTTAGCAAGTCCATGTCTAAAAACAAAACTTTTTTAAGGACAGGAGAGGTAGCTCAATGGTAGTGTGCTTACCTAGCATGTATGAGGTCCTAGGTTCAATCCCCAGCACTACCAAAAAAACAACCAAAAAAGTTGGCTTTAAACTATTTTTACCAGCTACATAATGTTCTACAAGTGAACGGTCCAGTACTTGTTTATCTTCCTACACTGGAAATGAAGTCCCTCACTTGGGCACAGCCAGCATGGTGGCGAATGCCTGTAATCCCAGCGCTTAGGGAGGCTAAGGCAAGAGAGGGTCACAAGTCTGACTATCACTTGGGGAGCTTGATGAGATTGTTTCAAAATAAAAAACAAAATGATCTGGGAATGTGCAGAGTCCAAATATTGGGGGGGGGCGGGAATATTTCATTCCTGTTTCTATGACCAGCAAATGATGCTGATATGAACATTTTAAAGGCTAAACTGGTCGTATTTCTGTTGTTCTTGTTGGGATTATGTCCACGAAATGGAATTCACTATATTAAAAGCATAACCACTGCATTAAGAATTGTGAAGAGCTAGAAATTCTACTCTGCAGTATTTGGGAGCTGACAGGTTAGCCTACCATAGTTTCATCAATGCTGGCAGAAGATGCTACTCCTGAGTCAAGGACAAAGTACAGTTTATTGCAGCCATAGCAGTAGCCAAAGTAGCAGCATTTGCTTCCAGCAGTTCCTCAGCCAGTTCCCACCGAGCAACTCAAGAGGGCCCAGGGCTCTGGCACACACGGTGGGTTGCATGGGAGAAAGGAGAGAATTGAGAGAATTTTCCTCTTTTATACTGAACAATTAATGCCTACGCTTTGCCCTGGAGGAAGGCATCATCTTTATTTACCAACGTCACCAGAACACCTGCTCTTAGCTTCTTTTCTTTTTTCTTTTCTCTTCTCTTCTCTTCTCTTCTCTTCTTCTTTCTTTCTTTCTTTCTTTCTTTCTTTCTTTTTTTTCTTTTTTCTTTAGGATTATGTAGCCCAGACTGGCTTGAACTCACAGTGATCCTCCTGCCTCAGCCTCCAGAGTGCTGGGATTACAGGGGTGCACCACCACATCTGGCTCTTGTTACCTTCTAATGCTGTTCACTATAGAGACTTCTTTGAAAAGAACTCCAGGACAAAGGCATTCACAGTTTTAGCTCATGAGGCACACAGAAAAATGTAAGAGACCAGTGGAGAATTATCTCCAACGATGTCCACCCTTCCTTCTATGCTGTCTTGGCTCCTGGCAATTTTCCCATGAATATCCCCCTCTCTTTTATTTTTATTTATTTATTTTTTGTCTTTTTGAGACAAGGTTTCACTATGCAGTTCAGGCTGGTCTTAAGCTCACTTTGTAGCCCAGGCTGGCCTCCAACTCACAGCAATCCTCCTGCCTCAGCCTCCAGAGTGCTGGGATTACAATCATGCACCACCATGCCCAGCTCCCCTCCATTTCTTAAATTTTGAGACAAGGTTTCACTAAGTTGCTATGTGAGACCCAAATTTATGATCCTCCCTGCTTTGGACTCCCAGACTGCTGGGATTATAAGCATGTGCCACCGACAGAGGTTACCACATACCAGTTCAATATGTCTCACGGCATTTAATTAATCAATAGGACTTTAAGCAGCAGAATAAACACAACCTATGATATTTACCACCTCGTTCCTGACCCCACAGCCCTCCACCAAAATTTGTTACCCCTCCAGGGTAAACAAATCTCATAAATCATCGCTGTCTACCTTAGAAAGTCAGGTGGCTTTCTCAAATATTGACCTTTCCACTTAGCCCAAGTCATGAATCCACATGCAGTAGGGTATATTAAATATTGCACAATCACCGTCATTGCACCTAGACAAGGAAGAAGTCTAGGGCAAGATACTCATCCATATGAAAGCTGGTCAGTGAGTTCATGCTGACCTAAATGTCTTCAAGGACCAAGTGGTAACATTGACCAGACTGACTAAAGTCAGAGATGAACGTCACATCACCTTTTCTGATCCGATGACTCCCATCATGGGGATAACTGTCCCCATGGTGCACATTAATAATGGGTCATAATCGTAATGAGTCATCAGTTTAAGAAGTTCCCCTGAAGAACCATTTATCTCCTCCTCTGAGAGACCTCATGGGACCGGGGATATAGCTCAGCGGTACAAGTGCCTGCCTGGCAAGCGCAATGTCCCAAGTTCGATTCCCAGTACCAAAAAAAAAAAAAAAGAAAAAAAAGAGAGACCTCATGTTTGGAGTTCCAATTAACTTTGTTTTTTTTTTTTTTTTTTTTTTTTTTTTTTTTTTTTCTCCGGTACCAGAAACCGAACTCACGACCTTGTGCTTGCCAGGCAAGCGCTTTTGCCGCTGAGCTAAATCCCCAGCCCCTCCAATTAACTTTGAATAATTAAATCTAATCCATGTGTGTTAGTCAACTTTCCATCAAGGTGACAGAGATCCCTAAGCTAATCAACTTATAAAGAGGAAATGTTTAGCTGAGCGTGAGAGTGCGTCCCTGTAATCCCAGTACTCTGGGATGCTAAGGCAGGACGATTGCAAGTTTGAGCCCAGCATATGCAGTTTAGCAATTTAACACCCTGTTTCAAAAAATTTAAAAATGACCCTGGGTTCATTCCCACATACAAGGAGGGGGTTGGGGGGGGCAGCTTATTCTGGTTTATGATTTCAGAGGTTCCAGTCCATGGTTACTTTGCTGCATTGCTTCTGGACCTGGGGTGAAGCAGTACTTCATGGTGGAGAGCATGTGGCGTAGAAACAGCTCACCTCATGGCAGTCGGAAAGCAAAGAGAGAAATGGGCTGAATTCTCATTTTCCCCTTTGAGAGCACACCCTCCCCAACTTCCTCCCAGTAGGCCTCCCCTTTAAAAGGTTTGACAACCTCCCAATAGTGCCACAGGCTGGGGACATTTCGGCTCTAAAGTGTAGCACCTTGTGTTTGGAAGGGCTTCCTCGGGATAATTAGTCCGATCTCTACTGCTTGTCCAGGCCACCAGCTGGGTGACATCTGTCCTCCTCTCAGATAGGCTGAGTGAGGTCTATGAGGAGAGTGGAAAAGACACCTGGTTGTGCTGCAGGTGTGTTTCAGTGGGGGGAGGGTAGAAACCACGGATATCCCTTGCTGCTTCTCATAAATCTTCTGGCCAAGTAATGGAATGATGACCAAACTGTGATCAAAGCCATCTGAGGGAGAATTAGACCCACACTCAAATTTTGGAAGAGGTGCCCCAGATTGTTTTTGTTGACAGGGTTTCAGAGGCAATTCTTTTGGTTTGTTTTTCTGAGGCAGTCTATTCTGTCTCCTTTTTTTCCAAGCATTTTCCTTTATTGCACCCAGACCTTTTGTTTGTCTGGTTCAAAAGAAACAAGGACTTTTTTGTTTTTGTTTTTTTGAAACAGGGTCTTACTATATAGTTTAGGCTGGTCTTGAACTCACCCTGTGTAGCCCAGGCTGGCCTTGAATTTGCAGTGATCTTCCTGCCTCAGCTTCCTGAGTGCTGGGATTAGAGACATGCGCCCACCCTCAGCAGAATCACAAGTTTTTAAAAATAATTCCTTATAACCTTATCCTTTCTTTCTTTCTTTCTTTCTTTCTTTCTTTCTTTCTTTCTTTCTTTCTTTCTTTCTTTTTTTTTTTTTTGGTACCAGAAATCAAACTCAGGACCTTGTGCTTGCCAGGCAGGTGCTGTGCCCCTGAGCTATATCTGCAGCCCAATCCTATCCTTTCTAGAGATGGCTGTGTTCAGTGTCTATAATGCTTTATGAAAGTGTGTGGACCACGGAGAAGTGAGGGAGAGAGAGTCAGAACCTTTTTCAAGTTGATTTTCTGAAGAAGCCATTCTAATGCTCACTAGTACCAGCTGCTCGTGGATGGCAGTGAATAGGAAATACCTTCACTGTCAGCTACTGCGGAGTGGCTTGCTGGATAACAGCTGCACCTCAGTCAGAGTAGAAATGGTCTAGGAAGCCAAAAGCATGACGCAGATTGGTTTCAAGGGCCACAGGTGGTGTGCTCAGAGTTGGCTGATTGGGCTGGAAGTGTCGACAGTGGAGCGGAAGCACCAGCAGCCCCAAGAGGAGATGAGAGGTCTGATGAGTCACTCTGCCATGATCAGGCTGGAGCTATGCCTTGGGATGCCTTCTTTTTATTCTTCTACCTGCTACCACTGTCAAGAAAAGGTGACTCGGCACCTTTTTTGGATTCTGGGTACCAGAGACAGCAGGTGCCTGGGGTGGATATCCTCCTTAGCTACTTATATGACCTATGCATAAGCCCACACCATTTGAGTGAAGCCCAGCTGTACTAAAGCAGACTGGGGCCACTCCCTGTGCAGTGGGCCAGACTTTGACGGGACCCACCAGCCTGTTGTGTGGCGGTAGCCTCTGTGTCAGAGGCAAACTTGTACTTTAAAAATGCCCAGCTCTTGTGGGTGGAAGTGTTGCTGCATCCAGCACAGTGGTGGACGCGAATGTGTAGGGTGCATCAACAGGTGTATTCCCATTAGTCTTATCAGAAAATGGTTCTTCAGAGTCACCCAAGCGGTGCATGCCTCTGGTCCCAGCACTAAGGAGGCTGAGGGAGGACAGTTGTGAGTTCAAGGCCAGCCTGAGTTACATAGGGAATTCAAATGCAGCCTGAACTACACAGTGAGAACCTGTCTCAAAAAAAAAAAAAAAACAGGTGGGGAACATCTGTTATACTCACAGATCTGACCCAGGCAGGTTGATTACAGCCATGGTTTATTTTCACAATTGATGGCCCCAAAGAGGGGAATCTTTAATCTGCCAGTTGAGCTTTTTTTAAGTGGAAGATGGAACAACCAGGCCACTGGCAAAAGCCCAAGAATTAGTGAAAATAAAATAAAGCCTATCGAGTGAGGTATTGGCCCAGGGCTTAGTAGAGTTCTACCTATTAAGTGGAATCACGGCAGTCCTGCTGGTACATTCATGGTTCACTTAAACTGAAACCCGACAGTGTCCTCTCTGCATCCTCAGAAGCAGCCACACAAAACACAAAATGGATGTGACTCTGTTATGGCTTGTGTCTGGAAGTCCCTGCAAAGCCTCATGCAGTCATGGGTGCAGGCTTTTAGGGTTTATGATTGATCCACAGTCCAATGCTGGGATTATGGGTGTGAGTGCTATACCTGCCCTGGGGCATGTAGTTTACATACAGTACATGGGAGGGAAAGAGGCTTGCTCTCCTCGCCCTGCTTCTCCCTTTTTGCTCTTGTTGCTTTTGCTGTTTTCTGCCACCATGAACTGTTGGCTCTGCCATGTGCCACCCTGCCTTGAAGCCAGCCAAGTATGGGCTGAAACCTCCATAACTGTGAGCTAAATAAAACTTGCCTTCTTTAATCCTGGGTGTCAGGTATTTTGTCTCAGCAATGAGAAAAAACAAAACAAAACTCCAGGTATGGTAGCACATATCTGTAATCCCAATACTTGGGAGGCTGAAGCAGGAGGATTGCTGCAAATTCGAGGCCAACTTGGGGTACAAAGTGAATTCAAGGCCAGCCTGAACTCCATAGTGAAACTGTTTCAAAAAGACAAAAAAAAAAGGAGAAAAACAAAAAAGATTCAAGGCTGGGGCTGCAGCTCAGGTGGAGCTCTGGCCTACTGTATGTGAGGCCCTGGGTTCTCTCCTGAATACCCAAAATACATAAAAGAAAAACACGTGGACTTCAAGCCCCGGTTAAGCAGGAGGCTTTAGACGGCTTTGGGAAGTCAGTTCACCAGATCCCCTCAGGCTATTAGAGGCACAAGATTTCACCAGGTACTTGGGGCAGAGCCTCAAGAGGCAGAATCCAGGCAGCCAGGGAGGGGCAGAGATGGGGAGGCCAAGCGGCAGGGAAGAGGGGGAGGAGAAGCCACTGCAGGGGCCGTTGGTCTCAAGTCCATGCTGGTCCCATCACCCGGCCCTGGGGGGAAGGATGACAGCTTGGTATTTCCCTGGTCTTCTCAATTTTGTTCTGAAGCAAGAGGGTGGGGATAAGTCCGTGCTGTGCATCCTTGGATATGGCAGGCCAGGTCGGCTGGGGGCAAGCCAGGGGGACAGCTGAAGGCTTCTTCAGCTCTCCGGCCAGGTGCCAGCCTTTCTACCCGGGGGGGCAGGCTCTTGGGGTCAACAGCAGCCCAGTCCCCGAGTTCTCCAGAACTCAGAGTTCATTTCCTGGTGCTTCTGGCATTGGTTCACCCCTGCAGGGTGCTGGGGTTGCTTCAGACCATGGCGTGGTCTGAATAGTAACAGGTCTGGGTCTTGCTGCGGGCAGTCACTATCCCTCTCTGCGCCTGTGTCCGCCTTTGACTAGACCATTGGTTACCTGAGTTCCAATGTATTTCACAGAATTCCGGTGTTACAGAAAAATAAACTCCGTGGCTAAGTAACGAAAGACACGGTCCCCCTGCTGCAAGATCGCCCGGAGCCTTTTCTGGGTACCCTAAGTCTCCTAGAGGGGACTGTAGCATGCAGTGTTTGCCAAGCTGGCCTGACCAGGGGACTCCACTGTACATAACTTCTCACCATTGGCACTCTGAAGGGCAGTCCTCAGGATGTGCCAGACAAGATGGCCTGCAGCTTTGCTCTGATAATCCACAGAACCACCATTGGCCAACCTTGCGTCTTGCCTCTACAGAGGTATTCACGTCCTCTGTCATTTCCAATGTGTGTTGGATTTACCAATGTAGTCCCCCACCCCTTCAAAATGTTCTCTGCTATACTCTGGGAATCTCAGCCCTTCTACTGGGTTTAGAGCTGTATTCTGCTCTCTGCACCCAACACATGCGAGGTAATCATCTGCCACGTGACCTGGGCCTGTCTATTTTCATTTCATTCAAGGTCAAGGACACACCAGCCCTTAGAGATGAGGCCACTGACCTCCGCTGATACTGGAGACAACTCTCAGCTACTGACTCACTTCTAACAAATAGGACACTGCAGAAGGGATGGGAGGTCACTTCTGAGGTTAGGTTATTAAGAGCCTGTGGCTTCCTTTCTGAGCCACAGAATGGTGCCCTCCACCCCCGCCCCCTAGGACACTAGGACACTCAGGAGGCCTAAGGCCAGCATCCCTTAGGCAGACAGTCCATCCCTAGGACACTCAGGAGGCCTAAGGCCAGCATCCCTTAGGCAGACAGTCCGGGCCATCTGGTGCTGAGAGTATGCAGCCCCAGCCAGCAGCTTGACAGAAATATCACAAGAGACCCTGAGTGGGAGGTACCAGCTCTGCTGCACCCAGATTCCTACCCCGCAGAGACTGTGAGATATTAAATGTTTTTTGTTTTAAACTAAGTGTGGGGGTAATTTCTCATGCAGCAATAGACAATAAAACTGCACGGTGCCTTCTCTAACCAACGTGTGCCTGATTCTACTGGCACAATTGGTTACTTGGAAGCGGTTTTGTGATGTATGCCTGTATCTCTCCCTTCACTAGGTGTCCAGTGCTTCTGGTGACCACTGGTGGTCCTAAGAGGGAGGTGGCTGCATGAGGTGGTGTGTACATAGGCGGGTCACAAGCAACTGAGCAATGGAGTACCATACTCTACCCAAAACCAGTCTTGACAATAGATTAGCAAGGTCAGGTGACAAGTGTCTCCTCTCACCCCTGAGCACTGGCCCTGATATGGCCTTTTGGGCTCAGACCTCTGCTCTGGCCTGGCCCTTTGGTTCCCCGCTGATTTCTTGCTGGTGTCCCGATCGGTGCCCACACTATCCCCACCGTGTACATTCCGGTCAGTCAGCTGCACCCGGGCCTCCCTACTCTACTGTCTTTGCTCTTCATGCTTCAGCATCGCCCACATCCTGTCTCCCATAGTTGCATCTGGTGGCCACTTGGTGCCCACAACCCAAAATGTGCCCATTCAGGATGATGCCCTTCCCCTAGGGTGGGCCAGAGACTCAAGCTGAAGTGCAAAGAGCAAGGTTGCTAGCAGTGTCCACATGCAGCTGATACAGAGAACACTCAGTATGCCAACTGGCATGACCCAGCTGGGCACCTCATTGACTGCTTTGTGCTGCCTCCACAGGGATCAGCTCAACCAAAGGTGTGAGTCCACGGCTGCTCTATGGTTTGGAGGCAAGAGTCCAAGACCTTGGTCAGAACGTCTGTTAATGCATGTCCACACCCTAGGCTGAGTCAGGAGGATTGTGAGTTCAAGGCCAGCCTAGATTATACAGTAAGACTATCCAACAAATAAAATTGAAATTGAGCTGGGCGGGACCAAAAGGGCAGTTAGCCTGAGAACATTAGGTGAGAGGCCAGACCCTACCAGGAAGCTGATGTGGCTCTCTCAGCCCCCTCAAGGGGCTGGGGCAACCCTGAAGCTGCTAGGTCACCCAGAATTTCCAAACACTTCTTTTTCTCAGAAGCGGAATTTTGAAATAAAGTTATCAGGTGAAATACTACAAGTAGTAATGGCAGGTAAGTGTGCTTGGGGGTGGAGGGTGCCAGGAAGGTTGGAGTCCTGCCCAAGAGGATCCTTCCTGAGCCCCACTATCTTTCTCATTCCCTCTGCCCCAGCCAGCGGCTCCTTCCCACCTCTTCAAGATGAGCTGTCTGAGCCCTGAAACCCTCCGTGTGCATTGCCTGTCTGGGCCTCGCACAAGGATCAAGGGCTAAATGGAGGGATTTGGGCCCGGAGAGCCAAAAAACCGGATCCCAGTCCCAGCTAAAACTGGGAATTTCCTATGTGCTCGCGCTGGGAACTTGGGAAGCAGACAGGCATTCTACAGATTAACACTGCTTCACCAAGGTCAGCCAAGGGCTCCACCACAGTGCAGTGAGAATAATGTTTATTGAGAATGGCTCATTACAAACAAAATATATTTATGTATAAAATCTATGCAATGCAAAAGATCCCTTTCATCCCTCCCTCCCCCCGTAGTTAAGAGTGGACAATGCTGCCTACTGTCCCCTGTGGCTTCCAGGGCTGCTCCGGGCTGCAGTGTGAGCACAGGCTGGGCAGCTGTAGACGCGACATGCTGTGGACGAAGTCCTTGGTGTCTGGGTTTCCTCCAACCCCGCTGCTGTGACTTGTGCAAGAATACCGCGCGGTTTCTATCCTGCCTCTGTAACCCTCCTCAGGCAGACGGGTCTTGGGGACAGGCAGCATCTTGTTAAACTGAACGGAGAGGTGGCTTCTGTTTAATTTGTAACTTACCCACGAAGCCATCATTTGGGCCCAGGGACCAAGCATTTCCGTGTCCTAGGTGGCTGCGGCACCGTGACGGCTTTCTGCGGAGGCTACTCCTCCCGACAGCCTCGCCAGCACGTGTGCTGTGCCTTTTTCACATCCAGTCATCTTGGAAGTGTCACTTCCTCCTACTGGTTTCCTCTGTACAACTATTCTCACAGTTTTATCTGAATTTGTCCTGAGGATGCCCACACCCCGCAGCTACCATATGTAGTACTCCTGGGCTTGCAGCCAGAGTTCCCTGGGACCTCAGGCCATCCAGCATTAAGGCCATGGAAATAAGACCAGACTGAAGGCAACCCAGGTTTCTAAAACCCAGGGTGGCTGCCTAGCTAACAGCACCTTGGCCCAAGGCTGCATCTGGTACTGAGGAACAACAGTACGGCTGAGTAGTCTGACAGCCCTTGTAAGCAAAACCCACCTCTGCCTCTCTGAGCTACCACGATGGGGCGGGGGGAGGCTGGCACGTGGGGAAACAACTCACCTCGTCACACCTCAGGCACTGGAAGACCAAGCCCCAGGACTGAAAGGATGTGGGGCCATCGGGGTACAACTGTCTCTTTGCCAAAGGGAACCTAAGAGGGGAAGTGTCCCCAGCCCCTGAGGGATGACCCACTTCCCTTATTTCTGATGTGCAGATCTGCCTTCAAGACCCACTGTCATGGCAGACTGTCCCCAGTCTGGGCTGGCTGCCTGCTCTGTAAAGCAAGGGGCATGGGATTCAGACCACGGGCTAGGCTCCTTCTCTCTGAAAAAGAACAGAGGCTGGCTTACCTGCCATGTGAAAAGAGGTGTTAGTGGTTCCAAAGTACCTGCAATCTCACTATTATTCCAAAAGTGAAAACTTAAAATCTCCATAAAACAAGCTGTGTGCAGTGGTGAATGCCTGTAATCCTAGCACTTGGAAGGCAGAGGCAGGAGGATCACAAGTCTGAGTTCTGCTTGGGCAATTTATCAAGACCCTGTTTCAAAATTTAAAAAAGGGCTGGGGATATCACTCAGTGTGAGGGCCCTGGGCTCAATCTCTAGTACCGCAAAAACAAACTTGCTCTGCCCTCCACCCCCCCCCAAAAAAAAACAGCAAGGAACTAGCTCCAGCCAATGCCATTTGGAGGTGCTGGGTGATCTTGGAGAGGCATTGCTCCTCTCCATCAAGATAAGAGACCCAGTACTCTGTGCGAAAGGTCCTGGCGTGAAAACTCGGGTGGGAGGTGGCCACAGGCTGCCCTTTTCCCACTGAATCAGAGTGCAGGGCCTGGGGCTCTCCACACGTGGGAGGAGGCCTCCCCTGGTGGGATTTAGGCTGGTGTCAGAGGGCCCGTGTGTGGGGGCAATGGGTCTGTGCAGCTGTTCATTCCTGAAGCACGTTCCCTGATGCCAGCCCCCGGGCGCAGCAGCGGATGGAGGGCTCACTACCGAGGACACCCTGTCCTAGGGACACAGTACCTACAAGGCCGTGAGGAGCCCCAGCGTCCCCAGGGCCGGGGCGCTGCAGAGCACAGTGGCTGGGACGGTGTCTGTGCGGAACACTCAGGACCAGAGGCCTTGAAATGAGTCATAGAAACTGGCAGCCACTAAGAGGAAGGAGGCAGTGGTGATGGCGCCCACCACGGGGACCTGGGGCTCTGCAGCACTTGCAGGAGGCCAGGGCTTAGGACAGTACAGCTCCAGGGCTGAGGTTCATCTGTACTCTCGGAACACACAGGCGCGGTCCTGACAAGCGGGCTCAGGTCAGGTGAATTCTCTCTCCAGGTTCCTGAGGTCTGTGGGGGTGACTGACTCGGGCTTCTCCCCTCGCCCTGGGCCTGCACTTCCTCTGGGCCTGACAGGAATCAGGTTTGATGTGCTGGGGGAGGCTTCCCTCCACCGGTCTGAGGATGCCTCCAGCAACCAACAGGTGCTTGGGGTGAGCAGCATGACAACACAGCACTGGGGGGCAAAGCGGGTGTGCCAGGCAGACAGGCTAAGGCTCCAAGTCCCCGCAGCCCCAGGCCTGAGGGTCCTGAGTGGGCCTGGCAGGGGTAGGGTGCAGGGTCCAAGGACCTGGGCACAACAGGTTCCTGGTGTCAGCTATCCAGATAGACAAAGAGGATGTCCTCATCCGTGCCATAGCTGGTTCTGGCTTCCTCGAAGTTACTGATACTGGTGCTGCACATTCCTGCTGGGGACAAGGACAGAAAAGTGGGGTCAGTGATTGAAGAGAGGGTGCTCACCCCACCAGCGCCCATGGGAGCTGACTGAGGTCTGCGTCCCACCCACCTGGCCACTACGCTCAACTCAAGCACTCTACTCCTGGCCTTTTCTGGGCTGCAAAGGCAATTTTCTCTAACCCCTCCCCAGTTGAGCTGATGAAGTAAGTGGGCCCAGAGAGAGAAACAAATACGCTCCGGGCTACATGGACAGACGAGGAAGTAGCCCTTCCATGTGCCCCGAGGGCAGCGGGCAGTTTGGAGCTAAGGCCAGGTCTTGCCTGATTTTCTAATGACTGTGCTATCAATCCTGGGAGGGCTGGGACTGGGACGGCAGCCGTGCAGCCTGAGGCGTGAAGGTGGGACCTGGCGGCGGCGGTGGTGGTGGCTGGCCTGCTTGCCTGGCCGGAGGGGGCGGTCCAGAGGACTGGAGCCCAGGAGGAGGGGGAATGTGGGGCAAGGCGCAGAGGGAGATCTTCGTCACAACAGATTGAATGGGAGGAAGCTGTGGCGTGGGGTACAGAAGACAGTGAACGCAGACTGCCCTGGCCCAGCCTGCTCCCAGCACTCACGGTCCGCGTAGGCTGGGTTGTTGTAGAAGACGCAGCCAGTGGCCCTGTTGTAGCCGCGCAGCACGATGAAGTGGCCCTGGTAGTCTGGGGTGCGACAGAAGCAGCGATGTCCGCTGGGGGCGAAGCAGCAGTACTTGACGGGGCTGGAGCACAGGTCGCAGTGCAGCACCCCCGAGTTCACCAGCACGATGGCTACGTGGCCCTGAGCCAGGTGCGCCTGGATGTCCTGGATGCTCACCGTGCTGTGGGCGGGACGGGGTCTGCTAGTGGACACGTTTCGGTTTGCAAGCCCTGTTCCTCTGTGATATGAAACTGAGGGACCTGGCTTGTCTTCCCTCTGCCCTGAGCTCCTTGCCTATGCCTAGAGAAGTCCTTGCTTGTCACTTTAGCCCGAGCTCAGCCCAGGGCCAACCACAGGACCAATGCAGGGGTGGGGTGAGAGGGAGGTGGTGTCTGAGAGAGCACAGGACTGGCCGGGCTCGTAGGGAAGGGCACACAGGAGGTCAGCTCCAGGTGGGTCCAGTTCAGGGTCACCAGAGTAGCAACTGGAACTCCACTCCTGGCCTGGATGGTGAAGTTCTGGGCCAAACTCTCATCTCCTCTTTACCCCAAATCCTATGTGGTTTACACTGGGATCGCCAGCCCAACTCACTTCCTCAAATCTGAGCCAAGCTTGGCCAGCCAGATTCCCAACCAAATGATTTTCTAAAAGGGCTATTTTCTTTCTTTCTTTCTTTCTTTTTCTCTCTCTGTCTCTCTCCCTCTTCCTCTCTTTCTCTCTCTCTCTTTCTTTCTTTTTTCCCTAAGGTTCCCTGTAGCAGAAGACACCACTCAGACTGCGCTGGTTGGCAGCACTGACCGAGGAGCGGCCCCTTCAGCAGAGACACCCCTGGAGGCAAACTCATAGGAACGGCCCTGTTCTGTATACCCCAGCAGGCAGCAAATCCAAGTAAAAACTGAAAAGGGACAGAAGGGGCTTGAGCAGGGCGAGGAAAGGAGCGGCCCCATTTTGCTGAAGGGCTCCCCAGCTGGGGCCACCTTCATTAATTGTCTCTTCAGGACGAGCAGCAGCCTCGGCTGAGTCACGTGGCAGTTCGCTTTGCCGCCTTGGGCGAGGAAACCTGCTATTTTTTCTATCTGGAAGAGCTGGCAGTGTGCCCAAGAGGTACAGAGGGGAGCATTTCAGTTATGGGAAAAATGCAGGAGCCGGCTGGAAGGGAGGACTGCCACTTCGGGAAATAGTGAGCTAGGATCACACACCGCCGCGTCCTCTCCAGTCAGTGAGACAGCAGCCGCAGAGGGCCCTAAATGAACACTCGCTGCCTCTCCTTCTGACACACGCTAACATGGTCAAAGCAGGAGTCTCCCTGTTTTCCAAATCGGTCACGCGGTGACATCATGTTAGTCATGAAAACATGAATCCGCACCATGACGGAAAAATCTGAGGTACAGCCAGGAACCCCCGAGGACTGGCCACACTCTGTCTCGCTCACCTGTCCCTCCAGCACCTGCTCAGGAGCCAACTCAGGCCAGGGCCTGGGTTACACAGCCCCACTGATCCCCATTTTATAGATTGAAAAACCAAGGCTCAGAGAGGCAACTCGGTGTACCCAGCTACCGGTGTAGGAAACCCCAGTTCTGCCTGACTCCAGAGCTGCAGTCTTTTCCAAATGCCATTCTGAGCGGCCTTCAACTGCAAGTCTCCCCAGGGTTAGTGGCCGTGGAAGGAAGAGTGGGCGGCGGAGGGCTCACCATTTCTCCACCAGCACCTTGCAGGCCTTGGCTTGTGCAAACAGCTGGTTCACCCGGGTCTCCTCTGTGTCAAAGTGCTTCCTATAGAAAGACTGGACAGAGAAAGACAGGCTGGAGTGAGCACCACCCGGCTACCCTCACGCCACCAGGATGTAGCAGAGTGCGTTACAGAAAGAGAGACGTGGGCAGCCAGAGGAGCCTGCTGCGGGGCTCCACATCTAGTCAGAGAGCTATGTCTGTCCCCCGCCAGGGAGGGCACAGGAGCACACAGAGGAATGCAGAGGACACTTGAGATGAGCGGCCAGGCTCAGGCCATCGTCTGGCAAACATGGACAAATATGAGCCTGAGGCAAATGGAGGCGCAGGCCCCAGCCAGGACGGCTTAGCCAGGCATGGTCCACTGAACACACTCTATCTGGTACAGGGGATTAAGTGGGCCAGAGCCCCTGTGGGGAAGGTTGAAGAGACTCTGCTTCTCAGGCCCATGTCTCTGCCCAACCAGGCCTTGTTTATTAGCCTTCTTCCCGTGGGCTGGCGGGTTCACAGGAGAGGTAGGCTGATTTGGCCCTGGCCACCACATGAAAGCCTTCTGTCCGGTAAGAACAACAGTAACTCCGCTTTGCCAAGTTCTGAAGCCTGGGCCAAGATCTGCTTAGAGGCAGGTAAAACTGGCCCTAGCTTTGCATGGAGATAGAACACAGTGGTATGCTGGCACAGCCATCGAAGTTGGTATTGTTTTTCTTTTTTTTTTTTTGGTCTTTTTGAGACAGGGTTTCACTATGCAGTTCAGGCTGGCCTTGAGCTCACTTTGTAGCCCAGGTTGGTCTTGAACTCTCAACAATCCTCCTGCCTCAGCCTCCTGAGTGCTGGGATTATAGGTGTGCACCACCATGCCTGGCTTGGCATAATTTTTCAATAATGGATAGAAAGAAAAAAAGGAAGACAGTATTGGCTTTTATTTCAGAACACCAACCACCAAGCTTAGAGCTGGCTGTCCTGGTGAGAAGGAAGAAAAGAGGCAAACATGCCAAGCACAGTTGCCTGTGCCTGTGATCCCAGCTACTCAGGAGCCTGAGGCGGGAGGATCGTAAGTTCAAGGTCAGCCCAGACAATCTGGCAAGATCTTGTCCCAAAGGAGAAGGGTTAGCAATACAGTTCCATGGCAGAGCACTTGCCTAGCACGAGCAAAGCCCTAGGCTCAATCCCCAGTACTACAAAACAAAAACAAAAACAGGCAAATGATGGCCACGTGAGGTCAGAGTTATATGCTCTGAGACCCTCAGCCTGCCTTGTGCTGGGCAACAGCAGGAAGAATGCAGAAAGGCAGACGGCCCTCTGCATGTCCCCTGAGCATGTAGGAAGGCAGGCAGGAGCCAGGACTCAGTGCTTAACGCTCCAAATGCACCAAGGTCACCTCTGACTGGCTTGCAAATCCTGCTAATAGCCCATCTGCCACTGCCCCAATCTCTGCACTTGTGGATCCATTTGGATGCCCTGGCTTTGACCACCCTCTCTGGTAACTGCTACATCTGCACAACCTATGCCCCTCCGTGGCCCCCACTAAGAAGGCCCACTGGCCGGCTGCTCACCTGGTTCTTGTAGCCCTTGTCAACACCCAAGGTCTGGGTACAGAAGCGGTGCCTCACGCCAAAATGGCGCATCAGGTAGGCTAGGTCAATGGTCCAGATGCTCCTGGTCAGCCGCAGCTCCTGCAAGGCACTCTCAAACTCTCCATCGTCCAGCTGGCCTAGGTACCTGCAGACAGACAAGCTGAGGTCAGCTGGCTCTTGAGGAGAGCTGGGCCAGGTCTCGTTCTACCCACGGACCTGACAGCCACTGTCAGAGGGGCCTGTCAGAGGACTCTGTTCTTCATGAAACTCTGTGGCCTGTCCACGGCTGCCTGAGCAGCTGAGGACTATCAGGCTACCTGGACACTGTCACAGCCTCGGAATCAAGGGCCTGGATTCTGCTCCTTATGTCTCTTGGGGGCTATGTGACCTTGGGCACAAAGATGCCCTCTCCGGGTGTCACTCATTTCATCCGTAAGATGAGGCCCTTGCATCATGTCAGTGGTTTTCAAAGTTTTAGGCACTGAACTCTTGTTGATTTCTATCTTTCCTGGGAATTCTAGTACGTAAAACAGGCTGTCTGAGATTCCAGACAGCAGACTGAAAACTCTTATACAAGGTGATGGGTGTATCCCTTCCAGCTCTGATGGTTAAGGCTCCTGTAATATTCATGCAGCCTCTCAGGAGCCTGGGGCCAGGAGGCGGGAGGTCCCCCTATTTCAGCCACAGAGCTTGTCTGTGGGGCAGGACTGTGCCCCTAGGATTTCCCTGACCCCTGAGCTCCCAGGCATCATCTGAGTAGAGATTTGGGTGAGTTAGCTCACCCTCTACTCACATTGGCAGATGGGACATGACCCGTGGGAAGCTGGTCCTCTTGCAAGCCTTAGCCAAAGACAGCTGTATGGGTGATGACTCCCACCCAGGTCATAGGAGGTGGTATGGTTAGGGGAGGCCTGGAACCCCCAGCCCTGGGCCCACCCACTCACCGCAGCACCATCCTGGAGCAGGCTAGGCCACAGTCCCAGTGGTAGAGCTGCTGAATGATGGGCACAGGCAGCTGCACGAAGTCCCCTGCATGGAAACAGATGAAGCTTCAACCCTCAGGACAGTGCCGACCACTGCCACCCACTGAAGACACTACCACTGCCGCCTGCGTAGATGCTGTCGGGGCTCACAGGCCTTCCCACGCTCCTCCCCTCTCCTTACACCACCAGTGATCTCCCAAAAAACACCAGCCAGAGCCAGTCCGTCCTACCCAAAAACCCCCAGTGGACCGTCTTTGGACAACACCTTCAGAGCTGCTGGCCCAGTACTTCCTGCTTCCTCACCACCCTCTAGGTAGAACCGGCACCTGTCACGATCCCTCACACCCAGGGGGTCTTTGTATACCTGCTCCCTCTGCCTGGACGCGGCTGGCTCCAGCCCTCACTTCTCTGAGGGGTACCTGGCCCCCCACTAGGTCTACTCAAGTACTCATGCCTTTCCCTCAGAGCTCTTCTTTTAGGAGGCAGGGACATGGGCTATTTTGCTTCCTGCTCTCAGACCAAAGCTGACACACGGGCTCATTCAGCAGGTTAAAGTTCGCAGTTTCTCAGCAGGTTTGCCTAACTAACTACCAACGTATGAAGGTCCCAGCTAGAAGGAAGAGCTGTCATACGAACTATACATGTGGACTATTCCTGGGAGCTCCATCACCACTGTCCCTGGGCAACCTCCAGGTCTGTCCTTGGCAGGCTGTGAGGTGGAACAGAAAGGGCCTGACCTGGGAGTTCCAGTGCCGGCTCTGTCACTGGCTGGCTGTGGGCTGGGAAAATGACTTCCTCTCACGGAGTGTGACCATCCCCGAAGTGGAGACCTTTGATCTGATCTGGTCATTGGACTGACAAATATTTTCCAAGTAAGGACCTGGTATGTGCACTGCAGTGAAGTGCTGAGTGAATAAGGTCCCTGTCCCGGTGGCAGCAAACACCAGCAAATTAAGAAATAACCACCATGTTTATAGTGGCACAGTTTGCAATAGCTATCATGGAAACAGCCCAAGTGCCCATCAACTGACGACTGGATAAAGATGTGGTCTTTTTATATGATGAAGTACTACTCTGCCATAAAGAAGGATAAACCTGAGACATTTCTAGCTACATGGATGCACTTGGAGACCATACTCTTAAGTGAAATAAACTGGGCACACATGTTTAAATACCTCATCGTTTCGCTGGTGTGAGAAACCAAAAATGTAAATAAGGACCAAAAGGCATAACGACTATTGGGAAATGGGAAGAAAATGTTCAAATAAGAAGGGGAACAAGGGAGGGAGGAGAAAGGAAGGAACAAGAAAAAATAGAAGGAAAAAATAGAAACAAAGTAATGTTTACAAAGTCCTTTGTAAATAAGGAGGGGGAGAGGGGTTGAAGGGAAGGGAGAGGAATGGGGAAAACAAAGAGAATCATGATATACCATGTTCAGGTACAAATTCCCTATGATGAATGTTATTGTGTATATCTACATTGTACCAATAAAATTTTTTAAAAAGCAAAAGAGAGAGAGAGAGAGAGAGAGAGAGAGAGAGAAAGAGAAGCAGCAGCAGCCTAGGCTGGGAAAATGGTGGAGGCTTGCCCAGAAGGGTGTGTGGGGAGCACAAGGCAGACAGGGAACAAACAACCCCACTGAGGCCCTCGGGCCAGGGTGAGCTGGCACAGGGCCTGCAGGATCTTCCTACTCTGCTACCCCAGGAATCTGGACAAAGTTCAGAGTCTAAAAAAACCCAAGGGACTTTCCTATACCGGTCACCACTCCTGCTTACTGTGACAGCTACTCAGCACTTGAAGACCCAGCGCGCCCTCGTTTCTCCATCTGGACAGTGTGACTGGCTCTGCGCAGAACCACCCCAGGAGGCCAGCCCAGGCCAGCCGGCCCCACTGCTCCCCAGCGCACGCAAACCCAGAGGGCTACTCAGCAGCTGTGGAGTCTGTGCTGCCCGTTCAGACCTCTTGCCTTTGTCCAAGTCTCAGACTCCTACCCTCCTATAGCGAACAGTCCTCGGAGCCAGGCTCAGGACGTTCTCCGATCCCAGGCCGGCCAGGCCTGTCCCTCGTGTATATTCCTCCGGGCCTGAGTTCACGCTTCGGCTCACAGGACAAAACCTTTGCATGAAGTCTGTCTACGTGCTGGTGGGAGGTTTCTATGTTTCTAGGCGGCAGGGCCCTGTGACGGATCCTGGCTGCTCCTCCCCTCCCAGGGTGTGCAGCAGGCTAGAGGGAGGCAGGCGGGCATGGGCAAGGCAGGCCATCTGCTAGCTGAATCCACTGACTTCTCCGTGCTTCCTTCCTCCTCTGGAACGGACCGCTGTAGATGTGCAGGGTGCCGTGAGCACTCAGGACAACAGCATGCACAGCCCTTGGCACTGCTGATGTGACCCTTCCTCCAGGTGGGACCTGGTGTGCTCAGCCCTGGCAGAGTGCAGGCTTCATTTCCTTCCTCTTACCCAGACGCCTCTAAAAGAATCAGGTTCTTCATTCATGGCCCTTGCACATTTGCTTCCTACAACTGCCATGATTTCAGTCCTGCCTGTCCTCTCCCGAATTCCACCCCTCTTCTGTCTCTGCACAGCAGCCAAAGGAATCTCATCCAGTTTCCCACTGCTTTTACAATAAAGGTCTCACTTCTTACCCGAAGGACCGAGGGCCTGCAGGTCCCTGCCCAACCTGGGTGTACCAGACTTATCTCAGCCCTCAACTGTGTTCCAGTTACTCTGTAAACCCAGATGCCTTCATTCTACCCCAGGGCCTTTGCATGAATGGCATCTTCTGTCTGCAACTTCTCTTCCTTCTGCTGTTCTTGCCACTCAAGCCCTAGCTTAAAATCTGGTATCTTTTGTGAATTTTTTTTCTATGCCTTTTGAGAAGTGAAGAGGCCGCCTCCACGTTTAGCAAAAGTAATGACCACAGAGGATACTGTCTTCCCAAGGGACTAGGGCAGGTACTATGGTCTGAACACATTTCCCCAAAATTCACCCCTATTATAGTAGTATTAAGAGGTAGAGTTTTAGGGGTAAGTGATTCCGTGTGAAGGCTCTGCCTTCATGAATGGATTAGTGCTTTATAAAACAGTCAGAAGGAATTAGCTTAGGCCTCCCCCCTACAACCTCCCTCCTCCTCCACCATTCTGATCTGGTACGTGAGGACACAGAGTTCTTCCCCTTTCTAGTACTTCCCACCGTGTAAGGACACCTCAGCAGAGCTATCCATGAAGAATGGGCCTTTACCACACACTGAACCCACAGGCACCTTGATCTTGGACTTCTAAGAACTGTGGAAAATTAAATTTCTCTTGTTTACAAACGACTTTGGCCTCAGGGATTTTGTTACAGCTACGCAAATGGACTAAGCAAGGAACATGTTGTTCGCTGTGACTCCCAGTGTCGGGTGCCTGATGTTCGGTAGTAATTCAATAACTTACTACACGTTAGAAGAAATGAACTTATTAAGCACTCACTGCGGGTTAGGCTCTTGGCACACAAATGTGACCAAAGACTGACCCAGCTCTCCAGGAAGTAATATTCTAAAGTAGTTCCCCACAGCAGGCTGAGTGGAGCTCTCTGCAGGGTGTGGCACTATCAGGGTGGGTGTCTTCCCTTTCCAGAACCCCTCACTGTGGCTATAAATAGCCTTGTTTTTCTCTCCTGAGGTAGATTACCCTCCAGCCTTTGCTCTTGCATAATCTAGCCCAGAAGGTTGTCCCCCTATCCAGGAACATTCAAGTGTTCCAGTCCCTCTCTAAGAGCCTCTCAAGGTGACATCTGCTTTCCCCACTACACAGACTGAGGACTCTGGCTGCAGGTGGGAACAGGCCTGTTTGTCTCCTCCAGCCCACAGCAGACATTCAGTGTTGTTTTGTTTTAAGATAGAGTCTTGGCTGGCCTTGAACTCAGGGTGATCCTCCTGCCTGGTGGTATAGGGAAGACAAGCCTATGCCACCATGCCTGACTCACAGCAGACATTCAGAAGTGCTTGGTGAAGTGTTTTCCAAAAAGGCCTTTTCCCTTGAGATGCCTGTCACTGCTTGTCACTGCAGCGCCTCTTGTCCCAGGCTTCCAGACTACGACCCTTTGTTGGAGGATCTTTCCCTTCTCTGTGGCCTGGCCTCTGGCACTGGACTACCTAGGCCACCCTCCGCTGGGCTGTGACCCTGTGCATGCCTTCCTTTAAGCCTAGCTAAAAATGGGTACAGGACAATTGCTCTTTAGGGTCCCAAGAGAATCAGCTGCCTCTCCTCTTCTTGCCCTGAGCCCTAGAACCCTTTGATCCTAAGGCCCCACAGGGTAAACATCCCCATATGGCCATCCCAGTCTTGGCTTGGGCAGACCAGCCCATGTGCAGATGTCCCTGCGGGAGGTGATAGCCATAGGCGAGACCTTGGCATTTGTCTTGATGATAAAAACTCTACTCTTCCAAGCCCAAAGCTGCCAGATGTTGATCCCTGGACCCAAGGAACTACCCCACTAGAGAGCTAGTGTTTGCCTGGAAGGCCCTGGCCTGGCTAGAGTTGGTGGCTGTCCACCCACTGTCCCTGGACACTTAGCCCCCCTCAGCCTTGCTCTGCTGTTCTGCCAAACTGCATATAACACCAATCACCTACCTCACTGGGTTGTTCTGAGGTTTAATGGGGCATGACATATAAACAATTTAGCCCGGAACCTGCCTCAAGGAAAAGGTCCCTACAAATGTGAGCCATTACTCACTCCCCCAAGGCTCAGGCAAGGCAAGAACCTTGTCAATAACAATGTTAGATAATTGGAAGAGAAGGGATGCGGTTCCCAATATAGCGTCGGTACCTATACCATGCTGCAATCACAAGAGACCACAGCCTGGGTGTGACGCCATGGTCCCACTGACACCTTAGGTTCTGGGTCCCACGCGCTCTTGACCTCTCCCGGAGCTGGCACCTCATCGCTTTACTGTTTACTAACAGCCCTGTGCCTTAGCACAGCAGGAACCACGACTTCCTCCTTCTCCCACTTCTTGGACAAGCAAATCGAGGCCCAGGACTGAACGTCAGTCTTGGTCTCTGCCCCAAAGGAGATCCAGCGTGACTGCCCCCCTTTCCCCACTTCTAGGGGTGGGGAGCAAGGGGCTCTGTCTTTCCCGGGGCAGAAGTAAGGACAGTGAAGAACTTGCAGCAAGACTCGGGCCTTCCCACGACGGGGTGCTCTCAGGCAGTTTCCTCCCTTTCTTGGCCTCAGCTCCTCCACAGGGACCTCCCAAGGTGGCCCCAGGACTAATAATTTCCAGGGAAGACGACGACCCTGCCACCCAGACCCTCCCTCGTGACGGCTGTGACTAGGGTCCCAGCCCCGGGAGTACCAGGAAACCCCAAATGAAGACGGGGGGGGGTGGCTGGGAGCCGAGGTGGGAATGTCCACCAAGGCAGGTTTCGCTCCAAGCTCACAACCTGGGCTGCGGCGGCAGTCAGTCCAAGGTCGCGCGCAGCCGGACCCTGCCCTACGCTAGGGCGGAGTCCCACTCGGTCCCCGGGATGAGGGCTGGGCCCTCGGAGAGGCACTGACCGGGATCGAGCTGCGCCCTCGCTGCCTCCGCCTCCGTCCTCATGACCCGGGCAGCGCGGGGCGCCCATGGCCCCGGTCCGACCCCGTGTGCACCTTCGACTTCTGCTGAGCCGGCAGCACAGCCAGTGCGAGCCGAGTTCCTCCGCCCGAGTCGGCAGATGGGCCACCCCAAGCCCCGCCCCGTCCCTTCCAGCTCTGGGACGCGGAGGCCCCGCCCCTTTGATAAGCCCCGCCTCTCCCTTCTCAGACTTCAGTTTCTAGAGGCCCCGGCCATTCGCAGTCGCGGCTTTTGGCGGCCCCGCTCCTCTGCGCCGACGCACAGGTCCTCCCCCGACGTGGTCCCCAGAACTCCGCCCCTTCCTCTGAGTCCCGCCCCGGAGCCCCGGCGTAGAGCGAACATTGGGTCTTGAGACTCTGCGCCTTTGCAAGCTCCGCCTCCGCCCGGCCCGGCCCTTTGCAGCCTCAGGTGTTAGCTCTGATCCCGCCCAATGCCTCGTAGAGGCTCCAAGCAACCCTTTCCCGACTCCCTTTAAGGACTGCCCCGGGCCGGTTCCTCCTCCACACCTGCTTCCTTCCCTACCTATAGGAGGCGATACTTCGCCTCGCTCAGGGA
Organism: Chinchilla lanigera; assembly: GCF_000276665.1. Lineage (NCBI taxonomy): Eukaryota > Metazoa > Chordata > Mammalia > Rodentia > Chinchillidae > Chinchilla > Chinchilla lanigera. Next base: position 8,022,089 of record NW_004955455.1, read on the forward strand.
CCCCTTACCTGGCGGTGATGGGATTCCAAGGTTAAACTGTGAGAGGAGGTTCCACCCCTTCTCCGCACTTCTTGCTGCTTCCGATAAGAAGGCCCAGGACCCAGATCTCCGCCTGCCATCAGCAGCCGGTCTTTGATATGGGTTGCTTGGCAGTGTGAGCCCCCGACCTACCAAGGCAGCTCAAGGGTCGGTGTTTCCGGCGGCTCCCGGGCCGTCATCAGCCTCCTCGCTTCCTGTTCCGGAACTATAGTACCAGAGCGCTTGTTTCCCACCCGGCGGAGTGAGGAGGAAGCGGAGATTAGACTGCGTTTACCACTGGGGAAAGGAAAGGGCCGAGCGCTGCGCACGGCATTTTGGGAACGCGTGGTATCCTGGGAGCGCGGGGTCCGCCATTCGCCTTCCGCGCGCCTTTCCCGTCGTATCTCTGCTGCTAGTTGCTTGCGCCGAAGAGGAGGAGGAGAAGGAATAGGAGACCGCAGCCGGTACAAAAAGTCTTAAGGTGCGCAAGGGGAGGCCAAGGTGCCCGTGAGTCTAAAGAAGGCTTCGCCGCTGAGGAGTCCGGGGGACTGGGGAGGGAAGAGAGCGGGAAGCCAGCGCCACCCAAACCTCAGCTTCGCCTCACTAGCGCTGTTAGAAGTCATTACTTTTCCCCGAAAAGTAAACGGCTTTCACTTTCCGTAGCTCTCCATGTAACTGTTTTGCGAAACATTCAGACAATAATCTTGAAGTTATTTTTCTATAATTACTGCTTTCCCAGAAGCCCTAGCTGGGTCATCCTTTATGGCGTTCTTGCATCTCTGCCTCCAGTCCCCTTTCTGGCGGTGGTCTCATGCTTTCCACACTGCAGGAGTTTTAGTAAGTTTCTTTATTTTTAAGCTGTACGTTCTATTCGTTTTGTACATGCTTGATTCTTTTCCTACTTATAATTCTGTGGTAGCTCCCCGCTGTCTTCAGCATAACACGCAGAATTCTATAGCTGAAAGCCATGGACCCTCATCAAGGGAGCTTGTCTTTGCCAACCTCGTCTTCATTCTCTTTTGTCTCTTGTACTCATGTAATGTGCTTCCCCTTATTTTTTTTTTTCTTTTTGAGACAGGGTCTCGCTAGGCAATTCAGGCTCGCTTTGAGCTCACTTTGTAGCCCAGGCTGGTCTGGAACTCACAACGATCCTCCTGCCTCAGCCTTCCAAGCGCTGGGATTACAGGCGTGCGCCACCACGCCCGACTGTGTTCCCATTTCGAGTCCGGTATCTCTTTAGAACAAAGTGCCCTACTTTGGTATTTTCTTTTTAGCCTGTAAAGTAAGTGGAGGTGCAAATAGCTTCATTGAAAGCACCCTTCTAGATTTGTCTGGGTCATTTGGTCTGTCTCTGTGTCATTTAGTACCACATCCCCTAGCCACATGTAGTTGTTGAGCTTTGAATATGGCTGGTGTGACTGAGAGCTGTATTTTTTGTTTTGTTTAATTTAAATAGCTATATATAGACAGTGACCACAGCTCAAGTGTATATCGTGATTCTCAAACTGGAGTTGCCCACAACTGTGGATTGACAGATATATTCTGCAAATGTGTACCAGTCCCCACCTGTGCAGCATACGTGTTGGTTAATGGTTTTGATAAAGGGACATACAGTAGAGAGGGAGAAGGGGGACATTCTTTTCTTTCCTGTTAGCTTTCCCCTCTTCAGCCTACTATCCTGCCCACATCACATTTTGTATGTTTTTACCATAAGGGGTTCTCCAAGTCAGGAACTGACCTTCTTCTATAGAAAATAAAGCCTTGGTGTGTTAAGTGTTTGTTTGTTTTTGAGTCAGAGTCTCACTGTGCAGTTCAGGATGACCTGGAACTCATTATGTAGCCCAGGCTGGCTTCAAATTTGCAGCGATCTTTCTGTCTCAGCCTCCTGGTACTGGGATCACAGGTGTGTGCCACCACACCCGGTGTGTCTTTTTGTTTGGCTCATCTTTACAAAGTTTTCTGGAATGCCAAGCTTTTTCAGCCCTCTCAAAGATGAACTGATTTTTGTTTCTCTCACTATAGAACTCTCTCCCGTCAAGATGTCTATTGGTGTGCCGATTAAAGTCCTGCATGAGGCGGAGGGCCACATTGTGACATGCGAGACAAACACTGGCGAAGTATATCGGGGGAAGCTCATTGAAGCGGAGGACAACATGAATTGCCAGGTACTCACTAAGCTTTGCACCTGAGGATGTGGGGGATTTTTGACCAGTAGCTCCAGACAGAAAGGTGCTGATGGGAGAGCTTTATGAAGTTGTTCTCAGTTATTCAGTGAATGCCTAATGTGTGCCGGGCACTCTTAACAGGTTCGGGGACTTTATGCACAAATAAGAGACAATCGTAAGGCAGAAAAGCCATTTTCAGGAAGTCCCCAATGTACAGGTATTCAAGTTTCCTGGGTATACTGTATAAGATTCACTTTCCTGAACTGCATAACGAGACCCTGTCTCAAAAGGACCAAAAAAAAAAGATTCACTTTGTTGGACTTAGGAATGAATCCGACTTAGGAACATTCTCCTGGAGTGAAACTCATTCATAAGTTGGGGACTTACTGTATTAGATTTTGTCTTTAGTTTTTCTTCATCCCATTATCATTTTAGGGGTCTATTTGAGAGAAGTGATTATATTTCCTTTGAAATGGTTTAGAGCCATTATGCACTTACACATACTTTGCAATTAGCAGAATCAATTCACAGACTGTATTTGCCTTTTTTCTTGAAAGAGAATCTCATTTTTATTATTGTATGAAGTGAATAGGTTTATCAATAATCTTGCAATCCATAAGGGAAGAATAGATGGACTTGGGCTGAGCTCAGTAGTAGAGCACTTGCTTAGTGTACATGAGAACCTGTGTTCATTCTTAAAAAAAAGTGAGAAAATGAGATTATAGGACTCATCTACAGAGTGTCAGTCTGCTGACGATGGAGCAGCTTCCTCAGATGAAAGTTGTGCTACTTTGTCTTCTGTATAGTCATGTTAATTTTTATGGCATTGCTTTGCAAAGTGTATCAGCACATATTCCTTGTTCTTTAAATAATTGGTTAAGAAGTTGGGCTTTGGAGTCAGAGAGATGTATGTTTGAATCTTAATTATATGACCTTGTATTAATCACCTCAATTTCTTCAGTAAAGTGGGGGTGGTGTTATTTTGATATTCTGAGGTGCAGATGCCAGTTCAGAGTTAGATATGCAAGAGATTTGTTAGGAAAATGGCCAAAAAAAAATTGATAACAGAGCAAGGGAGCTAGAGTAGGCAGAGGAGCTGGGATGCAGATCTGACTGGGGAAAGGGAAGAGGGATTAGCCTCAGGCTACATCGTAGCTCTGAGGAAATCTCAGCCAAGCAGAGATTGCCGCTGTGAGGAGTCTAGAATGGGCAGAGATAGCCTTGCTCTAGCACTCCCATTTTGCACTCAAATGCTCTACCACTGAGCTATACCCCCAGCACTCCCACTTTGATCAATCACTGGTTGGTAGCCTTGGAGAGCAGCCTTAGGGTGAATACTGTGATAGGTTCCAAAGGTGGCACCTGAAGGCTGTCAGCTCCCTGCAGTCCTCACACCCTGTGGTCTCTTGAGGGAAATCTAAGCAGTGTGCTCCCAGGACTGCCCCAGGAATAGACTGAGGCCCTGGGATTGTTGTAAAGATCAGATAAGTTATGTGTGTGCAGCAGCTACTTCTGTGCCTCACACAGTAGAAGTGTCCAACATATAACATCCATTAAGAAAACAAGGGCTGGGGATTTAGCTCAGTGGCAAAGCGCCTGCCTGGCAAGCGCAAGGTCGTGAGTTCGGTTCCTGGTACCAGAGAAAAAAACCAAAAAAAAAAGAAAGAAAGAAAACAAGTTGGAGAAGTCAAGTGCCTTATCCAGGGTCACACTGAGGATCAGATGACCTCTTGTTTTACAGGGTTCATTTATTTGTGATTTTTCTATAGCTTTGAGCATACATGGCCTTCCTGCCAGTTAACTAGCTCAGGCAGTTCCCTGGCATGCAAGGAGGGGGCTATCTGGTAACTCACATTTATCTGATCGATGTCAGTTTTGTAGAGATAGATGGTGTGAGCTTTCTGGAGGTCTGTGTTACTTGATCTCCTGCAGAAGGGCCCAGTGAGGTGTAACTGGCTTTGTGGTGTAAAGGTAGGCCTGTAGTACTCCTTGCCTTTGTAAAATGCCACTTTCATAGATCCAGTCCTCTAGCTTAAGGCATCCTCACCAGCCCTTTTAAATTTAATTTAATTTATTCTGAGGCAGGATCTTGCTAAGTTGCCCAGAGTGGGCTCAAATCTATAATCCGCCTGCCTCAGCCTCCTAGGGTACTGGGGTTACAGGTGTGTGCCACCATACCTGGCCTGGGTAGTGGTGCTTTATATGTTTATTTGAGTACTTAATTTATTTGAATAACTTACTTCATGGGCCTCAGGGCCTCAGATATCCCATCTATGATGTGAATGTGTCTGACCAAGAAACCATAGTGGTCTCAGAACCAGAGCACACTAATACAGGTGCACAGACCTTGGCATTAGAAAGACCTAGCATTAGGTTCTTGTGCGCCACCTAATGTTATTTGGGATGAACTTTATACTTCTCTCACCCTCTGTTCTCTAAGTCAGGGATAAAAATAGCATCTTGGCTGTAACCCATAGTACAGAGGAAATGATTAGATGTGTATCACATGCTGGACTGCTGGTGGGGACCAGTCACCTGCCTCCCTCCCTGTATTAGTTTGCTAGGACTGCCACATCCTACAGACTGGGTGGCATAAACAACAAAAATCTGTGTTCTCACACTTCTGAAGGCTGGCATTCAACTCATTGTGTTGGTAGGGTACGTTCCTTCTGAGGGCCATGAAGGAGGGATGTATTCCAGCCTCTTCAGCTATAGATGAGGTCTTCTTTCTATGTCTTCACATTTCTGTAGCATCTCTGTCTTCCCTCTGTAACATCTCTGTCCAGATCTCTTACAGTTACAGCAGTCATATTGTATAATAACCTCACTTTTAACTTAATTGTAAAGATTCCCTAAAGGTGCTCACATTGTGAGATACTGGGGGTTAGGACTTCAACATGTGAGTGTTTGCAAGGACACAACCTGAATCAAGTTTGTCAGGCTAGACTCCTAAGTAGCGACTGAGACCACCAGACAGGCAGGATTGAAGCGAACAGTGATATTTCAGGTTGGGTGCAGCCTGGCCATGGGCGAAAAAGCCGTTGGCCCTAAACAAAGGAAGGGGGCCTACTTTATAGACTATTTTAGGTATGGGAGGGGGGAAATTCCACTGAGGAAGGTGGAAAATTTAAGTTTCTCAGGGGTAATTGGTGGGTCTGGTGCCTCTGGGGGAGGAACGTGCTGGAGGACATCGTTATGTTACTGATTTACAGCGTCACATTCTGTAGACTTACAAGGTTTCCTGTAAGCCTGAGAACTAGGCCTGGGAACTATCCTGATAAACAGATTTACTTTAGTCTCTGAGCTGAGTGAGGGGCCTTCTGTTTGAACAGACTGACTGTCAGTGTTTATTTCTTCAAGTTGGGTGAGGTACAATGTGAGGGACCTAACAAAGATGATAAGGCTTTGCTGAGTCTACCAGAACCTAAGCACATTGACTGAAACCCAACAGACTCTGTAGAGCTAAACTGGCCGTAGGTGAGCACTGAGCACTGCATTCTCGGGGACTGTGAGACTCATGGCTCCCTGCTGGTTTTCCTTTCTGGCCTGTCACTCAGCCCTTTGGAAATGAGGGCATCCTTCCAACACTTTCCCTGCTTGTTCTATACCAAACAGTTTAGTGTTTGACATTTGAGTTGGGGCTGTTGATGGTGGTGGTCTTTGGTTGGTTGGTTGGTTGGTTTGCTTTTTTGTTTGTTGGTTGGTTTGGTTTGGTTTGGTTTGGTTTTAAGGTAGAGTCTCTAACTTGCCCCAGCTGACCTAGGAGTTTCAGTCTTCCTTCTTCAACCTCTTGTGTAGCTGGGTTTACAGGTATGCACATGTAAATTGGCTTGATACTGGTTTTTTTTTGATACTGGGTTTTAATAGAAAGTAGGTTATCACATTATAAAAAGTTGGAAAATACGCCCACTATTGGCATGGACTTTCCCTACATGTACTTTGGTTTTTGATGATGACTTTATAAATACTTTGAAAAGAAGTTAGAGATAGCTTACATAAATTTTGTGGTAGGATTTTTGGGGGTGGGGAGGCAATGCTGGGAATCAATCCCAGTGCCTTGGGTATACTAAGTGCTCTACCACTGAGCACTATACCTCACCTCCTTTCCATGGTGGTTGTAGAGGTAAGCTGGACTGCAAAGTAAAATGAAGTCAGGCAGTCAGTACCCAAAAATGAAACCTGAATCCCTTTATATTTAATAAAGGTACACTCAGGGGTAAGGCCAGGCAAAGGAAAATCATGATTCTGAAATGTGTAGAATTTATAAGATAAATACAGTAGCAGTTGGACAATATTTCCCTGGCATTCAGATATGAAAGACTCTTAAGATGAAGTACTCAATGACATCTGATGCAAAATATACCTTCTTTTAGGGCCAGGTGGGTAGGTGGTTCCTGTGTGTTTGTATGTAGATATGTATGTATTTTTCCTGGGACTTGAACTCAGGGCCTCACATATGCTAGGTGATTGCTCTTACCACTGAGCTACTTCCTCAACCCTTTGTATTTTACTTTTTGAGACAGAGTCTCACTAGACAAGGCACAGATTGACTTCACTTGAAATCCTCCTAGCTTAGTTCCCAAGTAGCTCAGATTTTAAATATGTGCCACCATACCCAGCTTCTATTGGTGGTTGTTTAGCAGCATTGGAGATTGACTCCAGGGACTGTGCACTGAGCTACATCTCCAGCCCTCTTATTTTGAGACAGGTCTCAATACATTGTCTAGGTTGGCCTTGACTTTTTTTTAATTTAATTTTGTTTGTTTATTTTATTTATTTTTGAGGCAGGGTCTTGCTATGTAATTCAGGCTGGCTTTGAACTTACTACGTAGCACAGACTGGTAAACTCTCAGTGATCCTCTAGCCTCAGTCTCCCAAGTATTGTGCAGGATTACAGGCGTATGCCGTATACCCAGCTCCTTGGTTATTTTAAAGATAGGTTTGGTTTTTTTTTTTTTTTTTTGTCTTTTTGAGACAGGGTCTTGCTGTGCAGTTCAGGCTGGCCTTGAGCTCACTTTGTAGCCCAGGCTGGTCTCAAACTCACAACAATCCTCCTGCCTCAACCTCCCGAGTGCTGTGATCACAGGTGTGCACCACCACACCGGCCTAAAGATAGGTTAGGGCCAGGGATGTAGCTCAGCAGCACAGTGCCTGCCTGGTAAGTGCGAGGCCCTGAGTTCGATTCCTAGTACCAAAAATGAAAATAGAAAAAAAAAGGGGATAGGTTTAGTTTTATTTATTTTATTTTTCCATGCATGAAACCTGTAAGAAGGTCTCTAAAATGGTATTTTGACTGGGCGTTGTGCACACGCTTGTAATCCCAGCACTTCGGAGGCTGAGGCAGGAGGATCATTGCAAGTTCAATGAAGTAAGCTCAAGAGCAGCCTGAACCGCATAGAGAGACCCTGTCTTAAAAAGACAAAAAATAAAATAACATAGCATAGCATAACATAACATAAAATAAATAAAATAAAATAAAATAGTATTTTGTGAGTCAGAGGTTATAAGTACTTCTTTGTATCTGAGGTTTCGCTAGGAGGGCAGTAAGCTTTGCACTCCTACCCACCAAACCTCACAACTTCAAGACTAGTACAGTCTAGTGCCCGGTACTGTAGGTTGTGATGTTGGCTGTGAGTTAGTGCCCTTCTTTTGTCACTGTGAGCAACCCCTAAGGACACCATGATGATGGTGTTTGGCAAGGGCCCTTGTGACTCCCCACGAGGTTCTTTTTAGCCTGTTTTTGTTGGTAGCAGAAATGAAACATCACCAGTCTTCTACCCAGCTTGGGGATAGAGGACTTAGAGGTCCCCAAATGAAAGTGTTTTATTTGGGCTGGGTTGGGTTGGGTTGGGTTGGGTTGGGTTGGGTTGGGGGATATGTGTGTATGTGAGGCAGACAGACAGACGGACAGAGTCTTGTTATTAGTTCAGGCTGGCCTTGAATTTATAGCAGTACTCTTGCCTCAGGCCCTTAAGTGCTGGGATTACAGGTATGCACCACCACACCTGGCATGAGGAACTTTTTATTCCTTCTCTGTACTCACTATGGATGAGCCTGAAACATCCTGTCTTTATTAAACGACAGAGCAGAACTGACACATTTTTCTTCAAACTCATAAGGGAAAAGTTTTTTCTACCTGAATGTAATGGTGCATGCCTGTAATCCTTGTTATTGAGCCTGAGACAAGATCCCAAGTTCAGTTGGTGATTTAGCAAGGCCCTCTTTCAAAGTAAAAATGGGAAAGGGTCTAGGAATGTAGCTTGGTGGTAGAGCAGCAGCATATGTGAGGCCCCAGGTTCACTCCCCAGTCCTGAGGAGAAAAAAAATCTACTCCGATGTTTGGTAAAATATTAAAAATCATAAGTGCTTGAAGGTGAGGAATGATGAGTACAAATAACCACATAATTCTGTTTGTAGTAAACCATACTGATGTAGCTTTTGTGGGGAAACTTCATGGCTATAGTTTTTTTAACTTTATTTTATTGGTACATTTTAGATGTACATACTAACATTCATCACAGGTTATAACTTGTTTCTTTTTCTCCCCATTCTCCTCCCCTCCCTCAGCTCCTCCTCTGCTCTTGCAAAGGCTTTGTTTCCATTTTTTTCCCCTGTATCTCTTCTTTCCTTCCCCCTCCCCCACTCCTTTGTTTGCTTTCTCCTTTGAACATTTTCTTCGTATTTCACAGTACCTATTATACATTTTGGACCTTATTTACACATTTGGTTTCACGCAGCAGAGAAACGATGCAGTATTTACACATGTGTATCTGATTTATTTCACTTAAGAAAATACCCTCAAGGTGCATCTATTTAGCTAAAAATGTCTCATGCTTATCCTTCTTTTTGGCAGAGTAGTACTCCATCATATAAAAAAATGACATCTTCTTTATCCATTTACCTGTTAATGTGCATTTGGGCTGTTTCCAAGATTTCCCTATTACAAGCTACCAATATCGGAGGCTGGGGATGTAGGTCAGCGGCACAGCGCCTGCTTGGCAAGCGCAAGGTCATGAGTTCGATTCCTGGTACTGGAAGAAAAACAGAAACAAAAAAACAAAATAAAAACAAAAACAAGCTACCAATATAAACATTAGTATGCATAGATCACTGTAGTATGATGCTTTTAATTTTGGGAGGGAGATATCAAGAAGGGAAATAGGTGGGTCAAATGGAACTGCTAGTCCTAGTTGTTTGAGGAATCTCCACACTGATTTCCACAGTAGTTGTACCAGTCTACACTCCCACCAACAGTGAAGAAGGGTTCCTTTTTTCCCAAAGCCCCACCATTATTTATTATTGGTTAATTTCTTCTTTTTTTTTTTTTTTTGTGAACCAGGCTGGTTCACAATGATCCTCCAGTTCACAATGATCCTTCTGCCTCAGCCTCTCAAGTGCTGGGATTATAGGCATGCGCCACCACGCCCGGCTATTGGTTGATTTCTTGATGTTAGCCATTCTTTCTGGAGTGAGATGGATTCTCATTGTTTTAATTTGCATCTGTTGAATGACCAATGATGTTCAACATTATTTCATATATTTATTTGCTGTTTCTACTTCTTCATCTGAGAAGTGTCTATTCATTACAGATGCCCATTTTTGGTTTAGGTCTTTAAATCTGGGGGTAGTGTGATTTTTTTTTTTTTTTTAGTTCTTTATATATTCTAGACAGTAGTCCTTTGTGTGAGGGAGGAACAGCTGTCAAAAATTTTTTCCCAGTTTGTGGGTTGTCTTTTCACTATGTTGGTGGTTTCTCTTGCTCTGTGAGGGCTTTTTAATGAGATCTCAGAGGCAGGAAGATTGCTGTAAGTTCAAGGCCAGCCTAGGTTATGTAGTGAGTTCAAGGCCAGTCTAAACTACATAGCCAGACCCTATCTTTATTTTATTTTATTTTATTTTTTGCTCTTTTTTTTTTTAATTTTAAAGAATGAAAGAAGGATAACATAATAATAGGCCTATCTTTATTTTAAAAAAAAAGATGCGATCCCAGTTGTTCATTCTTTGTTATAGTTCTTGTGCTGTGGGGTTCTGTTCATCAAATCTTTGCACCAAAGTCCCTTCAAGAGTTCTACCTGTTCTATCTTCCAGCAGATTTAGTGTTTCAGTTTTAATATTTAGATCTTGATCCATTTTGATTTTGGTTTAGTACATAGTGAAAAATATGGGTCTAGTTATAATCTTTGGAATGTGGAAAGCCAGTTTTTGCAGCACCATTTATTAAAGAGGCTGTCTTTCTTCCAGTGAAGGTGTTTGGCTCCTTGTCAAAGATTAGGTGACTGAATATGTCTAGAGTTGTTTCTGCATCTTCTAATCTGTTCCATTGATCTCTCTGTTTTTTTGCCAGTATCGTGTTGGGGTTTTTTTTGGTGTTCTGGGGTTTTTGAGGAGTGGGTATCAGGAATTTAACTCAGGACCTCACACTTGCCAGGAAGGCACAGCTCTACTGAGCTAAATGCCGGCCGTTTGTTTTCAGTTTTTGGGACAGGGTCTCCCTGTGCAGTTCAGGGTGGCCATGGACTAACCATGTAGCCCACGCTGGCCTCGAACTTGCGTCGATCCTTTTGTCCAAGTGCTGCTATTACAGGCATGCAGCACCACACCCATCAATCATGCTATTTTTATCACAATACCTTTGTAGTATAATTTCCAGGAGTGTGATGCCCCCTGCCTTGCCTTTGTTGCTCAGAACTGTTTTTGCTATTCTAGGTCTCTTCTGGTTCCAGATGAATTCTAGGATTGTTTTTTCTAATTCCATAAGTTATACTGTTGGTATTTGGATCCAGATTTTATTAAATCTGTATAACACTTTTGGAAGTATGGCCTATTTTACTATATTCTTGTTACCCAAGAACAAACGATATTTCCAATTTCTGATACTCTCTTCCATCTCTTTTTTCAGAGTACTATAGTTTCCAGTGTAAAGGTCTTTTACTTCATGAGATTGATTCCTAGGTATTTCATTTTTTTGGATGTTAATGTGAAAGGTGTTGTTCCCCTAATGACTGTTGCCATGAATTTGTTATTTGTATACAGGAATGGTATTGATTTTTTGAGTGTTGACTTTGTATCCAGCTATGTCACTGAATTTGGTTATTAAATCTAGGAGACTGGGGGCTCGGGATTTAGCTCAGCAGCACAGCGCCTGCCTGGCAAGCGCAAGGTCGTGAGTTTGAGTCCCAGTCTTGGAAAAATCTAGGAGACTTTTGGTGGAGTTTTTGGGATCTTCTATGTAGAGTATCATGCCATTAGCAAATAATGATAACTTAATGTCTCCCTTTCCTATCCTAATTCCTTTTATTTCTTTCTCTTCTCTAAGTGCTCTGGCTAATGTTTCCAGAAGTGTATTGGATAAGAGTGGTGATAGTGGAAATGCTTGTCTTGTTCCTGATGTTTCCTTTTTCTTTTTTTGGTTTCTGTTTTTAGAGTGAAAACTTTCAGTTTTTGTCCATTTACTGTGATGTGGCTGCTGGTTTGTCATAGATGGCTTTAAAGACGGAGATAAAGACCATCTATTCCAATTTTCTTCAGGCTTTTTATCATGTATGGTGTTGGACTTTATCAAATGCTTTTTCTGCATCTATTGAGATATGGTTTTTGTCCATGGCTCTGCTAGTGTGGTGTATTACATTTATTGATTTGCCTATGTAGAAACATCCCTGTATGCCAGGGATGAATCCTACTTGGTCATGGTGTATAGTCTTCTTGATGATTTGCTGCATTCTCTTTGCCAGTATCTTATTGAGGATTCTTGCATCTATGTTCATTAGGGAAATTGGTCTGCAGTTCTGTTTTTTGGTTGGATCATTTTTTGGTTTTGGTATCAGGGTGATGTTTGTTTCCAAGAATGAATTTGGGAGTACTGCTTCCATTTTGATTTCTTTCTTTTTTTAGGTTTGGTTTTTCGTTTTTTTTTCTTCCAGTACCAGGAATTGAACTCATGACCTTGCACTTGCCAGGCAGGCACTATGCCACTGAGCTAAATTCCCAGCCCCCATCCCTTTTGATTTCATTAAAGAGTGTGAAAAGTAGCAGCATTGGGTCTTCTCTAAATTTCTTGTAGAATTTAGCAATGACTCTCAGTGCTTTTCTGTGTAAGTTTGTAGTTACGTCTTCAATTTCATTGGCTGATAATTGGTTTATTTACAATTTTTATATCTTTTTGATTCAGCTTTGGTAATTCTTATGTATCTAGGAATCTGTCCATTTCTTCTATGTTTTCTATCTTATTAGAATGCAGGTTTTTGAAATAGATATTGATGATCTTCTGGATTTCTGCAGGATCCATTGTGATATCACCCTTCTCATTCCTAATTGCATGGATTTGCATCTTTCCTTTCTTTGATAAGGTTGGCTAAGGGTTTATCATTTTTATTTAATCCTTCAAAGAGCCAACTCTTGAATTCATTGATTCTTTGTGTTGTTTTCTTAGTCTCCATTGCGTTAATTTCTGCTTTGATCTTTATAATTTCCTCCCTTGTCTAAGATTTGGGCTTGACCTGCTTTTCTTTTTCTAGAAGTTCAAGGTTCCACATTAGGTTATTTGAGCTTGCTGTGTTTTTCTGATAAGGGAATTCACTGCTATACATTTCCCTTGTAGGACTGCTTTCATTGTGTCCTGTAAGTTCTGCTGGGCATTTTCATTTGATTGTAGAAACTGTGTTCTTTAATTTCATCTGTGACCCACTGGTTGTTCAGGAGGGTGCTGTTTAATTTCCATGTGTTTGTGAAGTTTTTATAGTTTCTGTTGCCATTGATTTCCAATTTCACTGCACTATGGCCTGATAATATGCATGGGACAATTTTAATTCCTCTTATTTACTTAAGCACATTCTATGAGCTAATATGTCGTCTGTTTTGGAGAACATCCCATGTCCAGCTGAGAAAAACCTGTATTCTGATGTTATGGGGTAGAACACTGTGTGTCTCTACTAAGTATATTTGTTCTAAAGATTGGGTTTAGTTCCAATATTTCTTCTTGATTTTTTTTTTTTTTATCTAGTTGATCTGTTTGTAACAGTGGGGTGTTGTGGTCCTCCATTACAATTTTACTAGTGCTTATTTGATTTTTCACATCTGATAATATTTGTTTTATATCATTGGGTGCACTGGTATCTGGTGCATATGTATTTATGATTGCTATCTCTTCCTGTTGGATTGTTCCCGGTACAAGGATGTGGTGACTTTGTCAATCTTAATCAGTCTTGGCTTGAGAAATCTAACTTGTCCACAAATAAAGGAGCTACCCTTGCTTTTTTCCGGGTTCCTGTTGCATGGAATGTTGTTTTCCATCTTTTGACTTTTCAGCCTGTGAATTTCTTTTTGAATTAAATATGTTTTTTGTATGCAGTGTATTGTTGGATCTTGCTTCTTGATCCATTCTGCCAGTCTGTTTCTTTTGATTGGTGAATTAAGACCATTTACATTGATGGTTATAACTGATATGTATTGACTTATTCTTGTCATTCCTGTTGTTGGTTCCCCTTTTTAATTGCTTGCCTTGTCTGGTAGATTCATTGTGTTGGAGTTCATAGAGTTGCAGTCCTTGTTATCTCTTTCTAGAATGTCCTTCAGAACATTTTGGAGTACTGGTTTGTTGGTAATGAATTTCCTCAGGTGTTTTTTGGCATGGTAGTATCTTATTTTTCCTTCAATTTAAAAGAGTTTTGTGAGATACATCAATCTGGGTTGTATGTTGTTTTCTTTTAGGGCTTAAAATACTTCACTCCAAGCTCTCCTTGACTTGAGGTTTGTGTTGAGAAATACACTGTGATATTGATGGGCTTTCCTTTATAAGTGATTTGCTTCTTTTCTCTAATAGCTTTTAATATTCTATTCTTGTGTTGAATTTTTGGAATCTTTACTATGTTATGCCCTGGTGTAGATTTTTTTTTTAATTATGGCTAGTTGGCATTCTAAATGCCTCATTTGTGTGTATATCGAACTCTTTTTCCTTGCTTGGGAAATTTTCTGCCATGACTTTGTGAACAGATTTTTTATGTCATTTGTGCAGTCTCCTTTTTCATTGACACTAATCAATTCTTTGTATCATCTAACAGCTGTTGAATTGATTTTTCATGATCCCTTGCTATTTTTAAGAAATCTTTCTTTTCATGGGCACTAATGACAATCCTGTCCTTTATATCTGAGATTGTGTCCTCACATTGGCTCATTCTGCTGCATATACTTTCAGTGGAATTTTTAATCTCCTGGATATCTGTTTGAATCTGGTTCATAGTTTCCATTTCTTTCTTATGTTGGGCATTCATAGTTTTTATCATTTTCCTAAGTTCCTCTATTTTTTATCTGTATCTGCTCTAGAATCACTAAGCATGTCACTATCTCTAGTTATCTGAGAAATTATTTGATTTTTTTTCTAGAGCCTTATTCATCTGCTTTACTTCTGCTGTTATGACCTCAGAGAGGCCAAGTGGGTGGCTTTAGAATTGTCCCACCTCATTGCCCCCTCGATTTGCCTTTGGTGAGCTGGAAGTCTGGAGTTGCATCTTGCTTAAGTGTCTTCTCATTTTCTTTTCTTTTTTTTTTAAGTTTAATCCCTGGGTTGATGCTTGTAAATTGATTATGTCAGGTAGCTTTAGTATTTAGAACCCTTAAGAAGTGGCTACTTCTTAGAGGTGTATTTCAGGTGACCTGGCCTTTGGGTTTTGAGTCTGTTGTAAGATCCTGCCTCTTTAATTTATTGGGGTTGAGAAGTTGTTCCCTATTTGGCCCAGCCCCTGGTTCTTTGGCACTGGCCTATAGTATATTTTATGACACTGAGGCAATCTCAGTCTTGGCGTAGCAAGAAGAACAACTGATTAAAACAATTATGTCACTTGGCTACAGTAGTACAATGAGCAATAACAATAGCATCAAACAGCCTAGAAAATGGCAAGCCGTGGTAACTATTAATTTGCCACTTTAACCATATGACCCTGAGATTTGTGGTTATGTAACAGAATATATAAACAAAACAAAATTGTATGCAGTAAAGAAGCCCTCACAATGGAGATTTTACCCTCAGGGGAGAAAATTTAAAAGGGACTAGAGGGGAAAAGTAGAGAAATAAAAGGAAGAGATTAGAAACAAGGCTGGAGGAGAAAGGAATATTGTACAAATTTTGGGAAACTGGTGAAGAAGACAGGAGGGAAAGAGACAAGGAAGCAGTAAGAACAAGAACAGAACAACAGCAAAACTTAGATACCATGTTTATACTCATATAAAAACAAAACCAGTCAAGAAAAGATAAAAGCAAGAAAATAACAAGAAAGGAAATAAAGAAAAAGATGTCCACTTCAAGGTGTGTCTCTGCTGTCACTGGTAGACAACATGGGCAGTATCAGATCAGCATGATTAATTCCAGCTATAGCTGTAGTTTTATGGTGGGGTAGTGGATAATCCCAGCAAGCCTTTAGTTCCACTGAAATTCAGGCTGGTCTCCAGCTGTGGGACTGAATCCCAAGTTGTTCCTCCTGTAATGGTCCATGTGCCTCCTCCTGGCTTGAACTCAGCTCCCTGACCTCCTGCTAACTTGAACTCAGTTATACCTCACTCTCACCCTGACATTGGGATCTGCTAGATGCAGTCAGCCCACAGATGTGCTGAGTTCTGAGCACAGTTGGCCCCTCTCCAAGGTGGCTACCAGCCAGTCACCCTCTCCTGGGGGGACATCTGAACCAGAACAACTCACCAACCTCTGCAGTCTGATGAGTCCACTGCTCCATTCCACTAACGTGTTTCTCTGTGGAACCCTCTGAGGTCACCAGTAGCCACCTTTGTGTCTCCAGGTTCAAGCTGCCTCTTCCACACAGTGAGGCAGGGCTCAAGGAGAAAGCACCTCCTACCACTACCTCTTCATTGAAGTCTTTCTCTTTGCCCTCTCCACGGACTTTAGTTCTCTCTTCAGATCCTTCTTGGGTCCCAGGGACCCACTTCCCTTCTCCTTTTCCTCATGTTGCTATATTCCAGTAGTTGGACACCAAGTCTCAGACTGTAGATTTTATTACAATTCTGTGAATGGTTCCCAAAAGTTCTTTTATAGATTCTCAGGAGTCTACTGACCCAACTGTGGTCAGTGTTTATAAACACTTAGGGCATCACGTAATTTTTATGATAAAGGTTATTATATTTAATGGATAGTTTTTACAAGTCAAGAATGTTAACTATCCCAATTTTAAGTGGACTCAGTCATAAAATGGATGATTCACAGAAGAAAAAATGGATAAATTGCCTTGGGCTGGGGCTTTAACTGTGTTAGAGTACCTAGGTTCAATTCCTAACAATGAAAAAAAAAATTTATAATAATCAGACATGCAAATTAATAGAGTATCTAAAATTTAAAATAAGGCTGCCAAGTGTTCTTTGCTACACTGTCAGTAGAAGTGTATATTATATTCTTTCTGCAAATGCATTAAACATATGCCACTGTAGAAGTTTGTGCCTTTTCTTAGCTTTAGCATAGCTGTTTATTAAAAAAATGGTGTCTGGATAGAGTTTAGTATTCTGATTTACAAAAGTGATAACACAAGAAAAGTTTGCCCATAATTGGTTTAGTTAAAAAAAAAAAAAAAACTGCCTGTAACTAATATCAGAAAAGTTTTTAAAATTTCTGAATGTGGTGTCATTGAATTTCTTCAGAGACCTAGACCTTTAGATTGAAGGAAAATCAGTTTTTAATCTATATACATTTTTAGAACTGTTTTAGAGTAGATTACATTCATCACATTCCTTTACCTTGTAACACTTTTTCTTCCTTCCTTTTTTTTTGGTTGTTGTTGTTTATTTATTTATTTTTGAGACAGTGTCTCACTGTGTAGTCCAGGCTGGGCTTGGACTTGCAGCAATCCTCCTGCCTTACCTCTATAGTACTTTTATTATGTTTCCTAAGTGCAGAGATAGGTAGCTGACATGAACTGATAATTCCATTAAATCAGTGGCAGCTGAGTGGGTATCTGTAAGTGTACATGTATGAAATTGTCCTAAAAAACGTGTACATTTTTAATGTGACAGTCAGGAGGCCTCTGAAGGAAAAACCAACTCACATTCAGACTCAGTCTCTCCTCCTGTACTCCCACAACTTCTGACACCAGCTTTTTTCCACACCATATAAGCTATCTGTTCCTCAGCGTTCACCTGTTGTGTGTCCCCTAATTTAATTCCATTCTGGCACTATGTGGAGATGTTGTCAGGCCCCACAAGGGCAACGGCTCAGTCCCCAAGACTGTTCCTCTCCTTTAGAGGCCAGTTGCAAGCCCCAAATTGTTGCACCTATTGGAAACCCACCAGCTGTAGATTGACATTCCCCTCCCCCTTGTGGGTTTGACTAATTTGTTCAAGCAGTTCACAGAATTCAGGGTGCCCTAAGGTTTGTTGGCTTATGATAAACGATATTACAAAGGACATAGATGAAGAAATGCATAGGGCAGGGCATGGAGCTTTTTCTGGGTGTACCACCCTCCAGGAATCTCCACGTGTTCAGCCATCTGGAAACTCTTCAAACCCTGTCCTTTTGGGTTGTTTGTTTTGTTTTATCTTGCCTTTTTTTTAAGACAGGGTCTTACTGTGTAGTTCAGACTGGCCTTGAGCTCATTGCAGTCCCTCCTGCCTCAGCCTCCCAAGTGCTGAGATTTCAGGTGTGTGTCACCACACCCAGCCTTTTTGGTCTTTATGGAAAACTTCATTGTATAGTCATGATTGAAGCGTGGACAGCCATGTAGAAAGGTGATTGGACAAAAAGGTTATTTTTAATGCTAATAGAGTAGGGAACCCAGCAAAGCCTTTCTGTTCAGATTCTTCCTGGTCTTTCTGTGCAGCATTCCTTCTGATTGTGTATGAAGCAAGGACACTCTCTGAAATGAGGGCCTTATGATCTGTCAGACAAAGTAGATCATAGAATTGTTTTATAGCCAGCTCTTGGGACAGAAATGCAAAAGAACATAAGTTTCTGTGGCCTGCCTTACATGGGGAATTATGAGCCAGGAACCATGGGTGAAAATAAGTATCCCAACATTACTTCACAACCCTGGACCTAGCTTTTCCCTCTTGGCCCTAGGTTTTCATTTCAGTTGGGTACCTGGCTTATGCTGTCTGTGTTTTATTTTGGTTATTTAAGAAAGTTGATTAAGCCTGGTTTTCCTGCCTTTTATTAAAACGTAGGCCACTGAAAAGTTGCCTTTGGCTTAATGATTGAAGCACAGCATGGGTTTATTAGTACTCTGTGGAGGAGTACTAATAAGTATTCCTCCCGTCAGCAGGACTGTCGGGCCACAAAGTATTTCTCTTCTGGTGCTACAGCAAGCATGAGGGCAGCAGTGAGCTGTTGGAGTAGGAGTCAGGTAATGCTGGGGTTCCCTGTTTAGCCAGGACATGAGCCATTTGTGAAAGCACCTAGGTTGTCTTGTTGGGCCTGCGCTGACAAGTCTCTGAGATTCTCAACGCTAGGCAGGAGGGTTATGACGGGAAGGAATGAGATGTACCAGTATGTGCTGTAGGTGATGTGGTTTAGCAGTAGCACAGCCACCAAATAGACATTTTAACTATCAGTCAGATTTGACATTTCCTAAGTGTTTGTTATATGTTAGGCAATTGAGACAGCATTTCTTCTTGGAAGTAAGTAGTGGTCTGTTGGCAGTGGTTAAGAATGTGCATTTAGGCCAGGGGGATAGCTCAGCAGCACAGCACCTGCCAGCTCAATTCCCAGTACTGGGGGGAAAAAAAAAAAGAATGTGCACTTACAGTCTGGTAGACCTGAGTTCAAACACCAGGCAGGCTATGTAGGGGCAGGATGGCCTTGAGTAGGGTATGGCCCTTTCAGGGATACATCTGCCTCTGAGAGGTTGTTCCACTTCATATCTCCAGCAGGGATCTTTGGTAAGCTTTTGTAGTATAAAATAAGTTACTGTGGGGCTGGATGTGATGGTACATGCCTGTAATCCCAGCATTCTGGGAGGCTGAGGTCAAAAGTTTGAGCCCAGCCTGATCAACATAATGACTTAGTGAGACCCTATCTCATAAAATAAAAATAACCATGGGAAATCAGTCACCTGGGATAGTGCCTGGTGTCTAGTTAGTGCTCAGGGAGTGTTGGTTTTGTTGTGCTGTATTTTCTTACTTGTAGGGAAAAGAACTGACTGAGGCTATGAGAACTCTGGAGACATACCCAGGGTTACACCCCAGACAGCAGAGCTGGAGCTCATTTGGAGGCCCTCACCTGTTTTTTGGTCTTCCTTAGAATCATAGGTGTGTTGTACCGGGGGGTCCTGGGTGGGATACAGCATTCTCTCTTGGGTAGTCTAACCATAACTGTGTTCATTGTGGTACCAGAGGCTATGGTATTCTTCAAGGGAAGAACAGGATGGCGAGGGCTTAGGAACTGTGAAAATTTAAGGAACTTGGGGCGTGGAGCCTGCAGCTGAATGTTGACGACAAGCTGGAGTTCTGTCACTCTCTGAAAGTAGAACAAGAACAGTAGGAAGCTCTAGAAACCATTCCAGTTATGCAGATAGAGCAGGGACATGATGGCGAACCCATGGCAAGTGTGCTGCTACTGCTGTTTATCATTGAGAGCTCTAAAAAGGTTCCCACAACTGGTCCAGAGGTGTGCTGCTCTTTTTTCACTCTGGATGTTCAAGCAGAGATTACCTAGCCTGTTAGCACTTGAAGAAAAGGGCAGGTGAATGTGAGCTGGCGACAGAAATGGGAGAGAGCACATCTCTGTGAGGAGGGCTTGACCACTTTAAATATAGCCGTCTGTCTTCCACCTAGAACATTCATCAGATAAGCTACTTCTTACAGTAAATGTGATACCTGTTGATTTTGGTACTGGCACATTTGTGTCACTTTCCCATGCCCAGCAAGTCCCCCTGGCTGACTTCACCTAGAGAGTCCCTCTGTCCTGCCTGTGTTGCCACATTCGCCTTGCCAGAGCAGCGTTAACCCTGTCTGCCCTTCATCCACATAAACTTGAATGACTCGCTTAAGTCTCTGAAGTGATAGCCCAGTCCTTGTATCTTAAGTGTTCCTGAGTGCGTTCTCTTTTCCCTGTGAAAACTCTTGCAGGCCCTGGGAGGAGGCCCTGCTGTCTTTGTGCCTCAGTCCTTTGTCATTAGCCTTCTAGAGTGAACGCTGTGGGAGAGTTGGAACAGCACCCAGCACACACTGCTGCTTTTCATGGTACCTTTGCATTCTGACTGTCAGGCAGATACAGGCAAGGACACAATTGGGACAAGCAGTTTGAAACCATCTCAGTTAGAGTTTGTCCATCAACAACTCTGCACATGCTGACCCAGCAGAGATGGGGCTGTGGGTCAGGCCAGCTATTTCCAATCTGGAATCCTCCACATTCCAGTTGTTGGACCTTAGACATGTGCCTTGGTACGTTTTTTTGTTTTGTTTTTGTTTTTGTGCTTGTGTTTAATCTGAAAAAGTGGGAGAGTGCACATCTACCCTGGAGGTGTTAATTATATAAAGTGCTTAGCACAGTCGTCGGTGCCATAGTAAATGCCAACCACTGTTGTAAGTCACCCGTTTTGCCTCACTCTTTCCTGTTTGCTTTCTAGACTTCCCTCTCCTACGAGTTAAGGTTCCCTCTTTGTGCAGCCCTGTCCTCTGCTGGTACTATTGACCCTTACTGATAACTAATACTTCCCTTCCAGATGTCCAACATCACAGTCACGTACAGAGATGGCCGAGTGGCACAGCTGGAACAGGTATACATCCGTGGCAGCAAGATCCGCTTTCTGATTTTGCCTGACATGCTGAAAAATGCACCCATGTTGAAGAGCATGAAAAATAAAAACCAAGGCTCAGGGGCTGGCCGGGGAAAAGCTGCTATTCTGAAGGCCCAAGGTAGGTGCTTCTGTACTGATGTTTAAAATCGGGCTTATCTTGTATTTTTTAGGAAAAGGCCCTGTTATTGCCTGAGGACAGAGATAGACTTGACCTCAGCTCTCTGCACACCGTGTCACCCATCTCCCCACAGTCCTGGGAGATCCTGTGAGGCGTCAGGGGCCTTGTCTTGCTGGTTTTTTTAATCTCATTTGATCCCAGTCATAGGGCTTGTGCAGAATTCAGAGTAGCTTCTGTAAATAGCTGGACTCCCTGTCTTAAATGAAATACTTAATAATTTATAATGAATTTCTGGAAAGTTCTTCTTTTCCAGAGGTTTTGTCCAAGATGCTTGGGGCAGCTTGCTCTTGTCTAGTTTGCTGACATACACACCATGATGTGGATAGGCTGACTCCTAAAGCAGCAGGGCAGCATTCCTAGGGAGACTCCGTGATGTGTTTTGATACCCAGCCTGTACTTGGGGAGATGCTGACAGTGGAAATCCCTTTCCAGATATAAATAAACAGGTTTGAGCCATCTTTACCCACTAATACGAGCTGTACTTACAGTTTTAAAGATTCTTGTATTTGAAAACAAATCCCTTATTCAGCACACTTTATGAGACCACCCTGTCCCTAGTGACCAGCCTGTCTGTTCTTGTTAAGAATTAGCCCAATCAAGGGTAACTGTGAGTTTGAGGCCAGCCTGAACTACATAATGAGACCCCGTCTCAAAATAATAAAAGAGTTAGCCCAGTCAGGTTATTTACTTGGGTCCCGAGAAGTTCTGTCACATTATTAGATAAGAAAGCAGTAGTCCTTAGAAACTTTCCTAGTGTTGGGGGTAAGATGGGGCAGGGAAGCCAGGTATGGTGGCACATGCCTGTCATCCTAGCACTCAGAAGACTGATGCAGGAGGTTACCATGAGTTCAAGGCCAGCCCGGGCTACATAGCAAGGCCCTAGATCCTCCACTGGTATCTTCAGCCACATATTTTATATGTGAGGTAGCTTTTGAGTTCAAAAATGCAGCAGTATAATTCTTTAAAATGCCTCGAATGCTGCTCTCACTGTCAATGCTGCCCTCGTTGTCTTAGTGAATTTGCAACATTTTCTCCAGCTGTGCATCAAAAACTAGGTGGCGGGGCTGGGGATTTAGCTCAGCGGCACAGCACCTGCCTGGCAAGCACAAGGTCGTGAGTTCAATTCCCGGTACCAGAAAAAAACAAAAAAAAAAAAAGAGCTTAGTAAAACTAGGTGGCAGTGAGTTTTCCCAGACCCAGTGAGTTCTTGAGCCATTTGTGCCTCTCCCAACCCCTCATCTTTTCAGCAGGTGGGTGGGTTCTTGCAGGACTTCTCTCCGTCTTCAGCATGGCTCCAGGCTCTGGAACAGCTGAAAAGAGTGAGGCTCCAGTTAGTGACCACCAGAATATTTTGATCTGTCCTTCAGGGGCTCTTGTCCTCTCCTTAAACCTTTGGGTCGCAGGAACAAAAGTTTTCTTAAAAATGTTTTTTGGTTATGCTGTTATGAAACACTTTTTTCATGCAGAGAACTTCAAAGAATGATTAAAAACCCTTGCCCAGAATTAACAGTTAACAGATGCTACTGCTTAATTATATTTGTTTCAAAATTTTTAAAGTGAATTAAGTTAATTTTGTTTTTTTGAGTGAATTAAATTCATTTGTAATATTGTATTAGCTACCCCGGCCAACCCTTAGGAGTTCATCTTTTCCGTGATTCTCAGACAGCTTTTGTTTTCCACGCTGCTGCCCAGCCACTTGAGAGAGCAGTGGTGGCCCCTGCTCTGATGCCAGGCACCAGTGCCAGGCCCGTCCTTCCTC
Source organism: Chinchilla lanigera (assembly GCF_000276665.1). Taxonomy (NCBI): domain Eukaryota; kingdom Metazoa; phylum Chordata; class Mammalia; order Rodentia; family Chinchillidae; genus Chinchilla; species Chinchilla lanigera. The sequence goes on from NW_004955455.1 coordinate 8,044,934, forward strand.
AGTCTCCATCCTCACTGTGAAGTGTGATGGGCCAGGGTAATACTGGACCTGGTGGCCTTTTAGGGCTCCCTCTGAAGTGATGTCCCAGAGCTCCAACTGCTCTGTACCATGAGCGTTCGCTGACCGTGCTGACCTATCTTCATCCTTTCCCCTCCTTTTCAGTGGCTGCACGAGGAAGAGGACGTGGAATGGGACGTGGAAACATCTTCCAGAAGCGAAGATAACTTTCTCTGTTGAACAGAACTGTCCCTGCGATTTTTATTTAGGATGTCTTGAGTTCATGGGGCGTGGGCACTTGTGTGTGTGTCTTAGGTTTTCTTTGACATCTTTCTCTTTAGATCAGAGGAAATGTTAAACTAAATAAATCTGGTTGTTTTGTTTTTTGGAGAAAATGAGGGCTGTGTGTTCATTTTGGAGTTTTCTCTGGCAGCAGGTTAAACTTTTGACACCTTGGGAGGATGCCAGGACTTGGAGGTAGCACAGATATTCATGTAAAGTTTGAGCTGCTATTCTAAGAAAAACGCACCTCAGAGAAGCTCTGGAGGTCCACGCTGGGTCTCATTCACCTTCAGACACTGCCGCATCGTGAACACTCTGTTCAGATAAAACTTTGTGGAAAGGTCACGAGCTCAGCTGCAACAGCACAGCTCATTCATGCTGACCGTGAGACAGTCCAGTGCTCTGCCCTGTGTAGTACGGTAACTGCAGTGATTTTGCCTTTAGGGAAAACAGCCAAGGTACTGAAAAGTAATTCAGAGGATACTAGTTATCCACACCTGTGGCTCATCCTGGCCGTACAAGCAGTTTTGTGATCATATGAGCACCTCTGCATTAATTGGCACATTGATTATTAATGTGGAAAAGAGAACTAGGATAACGTGCATAAAGTGAAAATTGTGACAATGCAGAAATTGGGAAAACAGCCTGAGGCATGAAAATACTGAAATCATGCCAGGGATTCAGTAAAGGATAACCTACAGCATAAACCTTCAAGAGGGGGCTGGGGATTTAGCTCAGCGGCAAAAGCGCCTGCCTGGCGAGCGCAAGGTCATGAGTTTGGTTCCTGGTACCGGAGAAAAACCAAAAAAAAAAAACCTTCAAGAGGATATGAGATCAGTTATTGACCCTTAAAATGTAGCAAGAAAAACAGGGCTGCTCTAGGCAAACAGTTTCTGAAGCCTTATTTTTAAAATGGCTGTTTTGCAGGGCGTGGTGGTACATGCCTGTAATCCCAGAAGGAAGATCACCATGAGTTTGAGGCTAGCCTGCGCTAAATAGTGAGTTCAAGTCCAGCTTGGACTACTTAGCCAGACCCTGTCTAAAAAAAAACAAATGTTGCTCAATGAACAGATTGTTCAAATAATGAGAGAAGAAGAAGAAAATAGAACAAATTAGTTAAGCAGACATTAAGTAGCTTTCTGACAAGCTTTGTCTTGTATAAAGAACTTTTAAGGATCAAGCATCAGTGAGTTGATCAGGTAAAACAGGCACCCCTGCTCACCTGCAAGGTATTTTCCCTTTTGTTATAACCAACACCCAATACCTGCCTCAGCTTCCCAAGTGCTGGGGTTATAGATGAGTGTCGCCACACCCAGATCTGTGGATACATGGATAGGATACCTTCAGAGGATCTGATGGGTCAAACAACAGATGTGTATACGATTGTGATTGCTGTCTCTACATTAACTTCCAGAAAGTTCACCCAATTCACATTGCGAACAGTGTGTGAAGAATTCCTACTTCCTTCCATCCTCAAGCATACTTTATCATCCCTAACTCTGTCCAACCAAAGGATGAAAAATACTACCTTGTTTTAATTTGCATTTCTAGAGAGGTTGAGTGTCTTGTCATATAATTCACCTGTGGATTTCTTTCTTATGAATTGTTTTTCCTACCCTTTGTCCACAAAACAGGCATTTTTATTTTTTTATTTTTTTGTCTCTTTTTTGAGACAGGATCTCGCTATGCAGTTCAGGCTAATCTTGAGCTCACTTTGTAGCCCAGGCAGGTCTTGAACTTGCAACCATCCTTCTGCCTCAGCCTCTTGAGTGCTGGGATGACAGGCATGCGCCACCACGCCCTGCAAAACAGCCATTTTTAAAATAAGGCTTCAGAAGCTGTTTCCCTAGAGCAGCCCTGTTTTTCTTGCTCCAAGTGCCCCTGACTCCTTTGACACATTTGGGGGACATGGGATTGGCGCCCTCTGTAAGCAGTGCTGTTCCATGGATGTGCTCTGGGGCTGGTGGTCATTTTACATGAACTTACTATGAATGGAATTGAATAATTTGTATTTATTTGGCTGAGAGTTAAGTTGCAGTTAGTATTTCTGGCAAGAAAAGAAGCTTGTGCACTGAGTTACATATACAGTGAATTTCTTTGAAGTCTTTACAAGTGGAATTCTTTCAGGCAGAAGCTGTGCTACCCAGTAGTATCTGCTTGGATTACTTTGTTTCTTTGCTGCTGGTGATCTTCATTTGCAAACATTGATTTATTGACTTCTGTCAATAAATGAATGAAGCCCACTTGACCATTAATACCCTGAGTGAGCACTGGTTTTCACCACCTACTACGTAGGGATCATGTTAAAAACAGGTACCAAGGCAGGCCCCAGGATCTGCATCTTAAGCAGTGCCTTTGTACTCCTAAGTGATTCTTATTCAGTACATCTGAGGCCAAATTTTGACCGTGGACTGAAGTATGTTATTTTATTTTATTTATTTTCTTGAGATGAGCTCTCACCATGTTTCTCAAGCTAGCCTTGAACTCTTGGGCTCAACTGATCCTCCTACTTCTCCGCTTGAGTAGCTGGGCCTACAGGTGAATGCTACTGTACCCAGCTCTGTAAGTTATTTAGTATAATCACTTTAATTTACTTTCATAGTAGATAATGCCTTAAACAGTAAGATAGAGCACTTAATAGTAATTAATTGCATCTTGGATCTGAAAGGCTGACTTTTGAGCCTGTAGTCATGCAGGAGTAACCGGTTTTGCCTGATCTCCACGCAGTGGAATCTGGCTGTAACCCTCCTAGACCCAAAAAAGTGAAGGGGCTTCTCATTTATATAAGCTATAAAGAAAACCTAAAAGAGATTTGTAAACAGTTTATTTTTGTTTTTTTGAGAGTCTCAGTGTAGTTCAGGCTGAGTAAAAGGTTTGTTTTTGAGGGGTTTGTTGGAGATAAGTTCTTGCTACGTAGTTTAGGCTGGTCTTAAACTCACTATGTAGCCTACGCTGGTCTCAAACTCAGCAATCCTCCTGCCTCAGCCTGCAGAGTCCTGGGATTACAGGGGTGCCACCACATCCTGCTGACTAAAAGTTTCATATCCTGCATTTTAGGGGGAAATGCTGGGCGTGGCGACACATGCTTGTAATCCCAGCATTTGGGAGGCTGAGGCAGGAGGATCGCTGTGAGTTTGAGACCAGCTTGAACTGCAGAGCAAGACCCTGTCACAAAAAGACTGAAAAAAAAAAAAAAAAAAAATCAGTTACCATGTATTGAGAACAAATGGTCCTGCAAAGTTTGTTATGAAAACAAGTGGTTCTCCTGCCCTTCCTGCTGCTCTTCCTTATTTTTCCCTGCTTCAGGAGAGTCCCTTTCAACTCTTGGCTGCTTTGTCTCAGTTTTAACATGTTCCCATGGCTAGTCCTTGCTTTTTCAGTTTTAGGCATTCTCTTTTGAGTTCTCTTCCTTTTGCCTATCATGTATGTACTCACTGGCTGTCTTCTGATTATAATTCTGATTTTTAATAATTCACAGTATTAAATCATGACTGGTTAAGCTATCACTGCTGAACCATTTAGAACTCCAATTAGCCATGATGAAAAAGAACTACACCAAGGCATATAGTAGTCAAGATTCAAGAACAGAATATTAAAAGCTGTTAGAGAAAAGAAACAAATCACTTATAAACAAAAGCGCATCAGAATCATAGCAGACTCAACACAAACATTCGAGTCAAGGAGAATTTGGAGTGAGGTATCACAAGCCCTAAAACAACCTTCCACCTAGATTAATGTACCTTACAGAACTATCGTTCATAATTGATGGAGAAATAAAACACTTCCATCACAAAGAACACGAAGAAATTCACAACCACCAGATCTGCACTCCAAAATATGCTGAAGGACATTCTAGAAAGGGATAACAAGGACTACAATTCCATGAACCCCAACAGAATTAATATACCAAGGCAAGCAATTAAAAAGGGGAGCCAACAACAGGAAAGTAACATGACAGGGATAAGTCAATACATGTTACAACCATCAATATAAATGGCCACAATTCACCAACCCAAAGAAACAGCCTGGTAGAATGGATCAAGAAGCAAGATCAAACAGTATGCTGCATACAAGAAACATATTTAATTGAAAAAGAAATTCATAGGCTGAAAGTCAAAGAATGGAAAACGGCTCCTTGGCACAGGAACCTGGGAAAAAGCAGGGGTAGCTCCTTTATTTGCAGATAAGCTGGATTTCTCAAGCCAAGACTGATTAACAGAGACAAAGTCACTAGATCTTTGTACAGGGAACAATCCAACAGGAAGAGATAGGAATCATAAATAACATATGCACTAGATAGCAGGGTACACAATGATATAACACAAATATTACCAGATGTAAAAAATCAAATAAGCACTAGTAAAATTGTAATATATACAGATCAACTAGATAAAAAACAATCAACAAAAGAATCAAAACTGAACCAAACTTTTGAGCAACTTAGTATGTCTACAGAGTGTTCTACCCCACAATATCAGAATACAGATTTTTCTCAGCTGGACATGGGATGTTCTCCAAAAATAGACCACATATTAGCTCATACAATATGCATAGGTAAATGAAGAGGAATTAAAATTGTCCTGTGCATATTATCAGGCCATAATGCAGTGAAATTAGAAATCAATGGCAACAGAAACTATAAGAACTTCACAAACACATGGAAATTAAACAGCACCTTCCTGAACAACCAATGGGGTCACAGATGAAATTAAAGAACACAGTTTCTACAATCAAACAAAAATGCCCAGCAAAACTTATGGGACACAAAGCAGTCCTACAAGGGAAATTTATAGCAATGAATTCCCTTATCAGAAAAACAGCAAGTGGCTGGCTAGCTTCCTGCCTCATAGGCTCCTGGAGGGAGGGCCCCCAGCGCACGGGGAGCCTCGGGCGGGGAGCGCCAGTCTTCGGACCGGTGGCTCACTCCCGGCCTCATAGGCCCCCGGAAGGAGGGCTTCCGGCGCACAGGGAGCCACGGGCAGGGAGCGCCGGTCTTCCGGCTGGCTAGCTTCCTGCCTCGTAGGCTCCCGGAGGGAGGGCCCCCAGCACATGGGGAGCCATGCGGCGTCGAGTGCTGTTGCGCGCCGGCCCTTAGGCCAGCCACTGCCGCTCAATTGAGATCTATCATGACACAGAGAAACAGTGACACAATTGGCCCACCATGCATCGACTGCAGTTGCCCACCCACGGATGTGTGTGAATCATTCAAACTTTGAACAACCCCTGGGAATACATGGCATACAACGGGCCACTCTTGCTCCTGCCATTGAGAACCAGAAAGGTCCAGAGCCAGCGGAGGAGCAGCTGCTGAACAAGGACTCAGAGAACATGAGAATGCAGACTAAGCCCATGGAGTCAGAGGTCCAGTGGACTGGGGTCACGAGAGCTGCTCGGAAGCTGTAAACCAGGAGGACCTTGCACAATACCTGCAGAGACTCCCTGGAAGCCATTCTTCCCCTGACAGTACAGGCTGTGGTGGAGCTCTGGAGAAGTCTGCAGCAGGATTCCTGCTGCCTGTGCTGACAGTTGGGGAGAGGACACTAACTGGTTGTGGGGTCCCAATGCAATGGGAGGCTGGAGAGAAAATGCTACAAAAAATGGCTTTCGCCCCAGACGACTCACTACAACCCTTAGGCTGTAACTACTTGTTAGGTCCTTCTTGTGTATTTCTGTCTTCCTGAGAAACCACTTTGAAGATACCACCATGTATTACAGCAGTCAATGATATTTTCCTACTAATCTATCCATAACTCTGTAATGTTTGTATTGTTCCTATCCTATTTCATAAATGGATCCATGTTTACTATTATGTGTTTCCTACAACAACCATTGAGAATTATTGAATGATTATTCAGTAGGTCACTCATGTATAGTTCTATTTATATTCTTTAGAAGTCACTTTGAAGATACCTAAGTATAGTACAACAACTATTGATAATCTCATACCTCTTTTGTGTGTAACTCACTATCATTTGTCTATTTGTTTTCCTGAGAAACTATCTTATAGATAACAATATGTAAAACAATAAACATTGATAATTTCCTACCACTTTATCTGTAATTTGGTAAGCCCCTCCTATTATTATGTTATCCTTCTTTTACTCTTTAAAATAAAAAATAAAAAAAAAAAAGAAAAACACAGCAAGCTCAAATAACCTAATATGGAACCTTGAACTAGAAAAAGAAGAGCAGGTCAAGCCCAAAGCTCAGACAAGGGAGGAAATTTTAAAGATGAAAGCAGAAATTAACGCAATGGAGACTAAGAAAACAACACAAAGAATCAATGAATTCGAGAGTTGGTTCTTTGAAGGATTAAATAAAAATGACAAACCCTTAGCCAACCTTATCAAAGAAAGGAAAGATGCAAATCCATGCAATTAGGAATGAAAAGGGTGATATCACAACGGATCCTGCAGAAATCCAGAAGATCATCAATATCTATTTCAAAAACCTGCATTCTAATAAGATAGAAAACATAGAAGAAATGGACAGATTCCTAGATACGTAAGAATTACCAAAGCTGAATCAAAAAGATATAAAAATTCTAGATTTTTATCACCAATATCAGCCAATGAAATTGAAGATGTAATTACAAACTTAACAACACAGAAAAGTCCACACTCTGAGGGATTCACTGTTAAATTCTACAAGAAATTTAGAGAAGACCCAATGCTGCTACTTCTCACATTCTTTAATGAAATCAAAAGAGAAGCAATACTCCCAAATTCATTTCTGAAAGCAAGCATCACCCTGATACCAAAACCAGAGAAGGATCCAACCAAAAAACAGAACTGCAGAGCAGTCTCCCCAATGAACATAGACAAGAGAATCCTGAAAGTTTTCACTCTAAAAAATAGGAACCAAAAAAAAAAAAAAGAAAGAAAAAGAAAACATCAGGAACAAGACAAGCATTTCCACTATCACCACTCTTATTCAATACACTTCTGGAAACGTTAGCCAGAGCACTTAGAGAAGAGAAAGAAATAAAAGGAATTAGAATAGGAAAGGGAGACATGAAGTTATCATTATTTGCTAATGGCATGATACTCTATATAGGAGATCCCAAAAACTCCACCAAAAGTCTTCTAGATTTAATAACCAAATTCAGTAACATAGCTGGATACAAAGTCAACACTCAAAAAATCAATACCATTCCTGTATACAAATAACAAATTCATGGCAACAGTCATTAGGGGAACAACATCTTTCACATTAACATCCAAAAAAATGAAATACCTAGGAATTAATCTTATGAAGGAAATAAAAGAACTTTATATTGAAAAACATAGGGGCTGGGGATGTAGCTCAGCAGCACAGCGCCTGCCTGGCAAGTGCAAGGTCATGAGTTCAATTCCTGGTACCAGGAAAAAAAAAGAAAGAAAGAAAAGAAAACCATAGTATTCTGAAAAAGGAGATGGAAGAGAAAATCAGAAAATGGAAAAATATCCCTTGTTCTTTGGTAGGAAGAACCAATATAGTGAAAATGACCATACTTCCAAAAGTGTTATACAGATTTAATACAATCCTGATTCAAATATCAACAGCATAACTCACAGAATTAGAGAGAACAATCCTAAATTCATTTGGAACCAGAAGAGA
>NW_004955455.1:8053841-8060524 GCF_000276665.1 Chinchilla lanigera
AAATGGATCAAGATCTAAATATTAAAACTGAAACACTAAATCTGCTAGAAGATAGAACAGGTAGAACTCTTGGAAGGACAATGGTGCAGGGCAAGACTTTATGAACAGAAGCCCACAGCACAAGAACCATCACAAAGAATGAACAACTGGGATTCATATTATGAAAAAGCTTTTGCACAGCAAGAAAACCACGGACACAGTGAAGAGACAACCCACTTTGTGGAAAATATTTTTGCCAGCTGTTCCTCAAAAGACTAATATCTAGAATATATAAAGAACTTTTAAAAAGACACCCCCACCGAAATTTAAAGACCCAACACGAAAATGGGCATTTGAAATAGACACTTTTCAGATGGAGAAATAGAAATAGAAAATAAATATACAAAATATGTTCAGCATCATTGGTCATTTGAGAAACGCAAATTAAGGCAATGCTGAGATTCCATCTCACCCCAGAAAGAATGATTATTAGCAAGAAGTCAATCAATAACAAATACTGGCAGGGCTATGGGGGACAAGGAACCCTTCTCCATTGTTGGTGGAGCGTCGACCTTTGCATCCACTGTGGAAATCAGTGTGGAGATTCCTCAAAAGACTAGGACTAGAGGTTTCATTCAACCCAGCTATTCCCTTTCTTGGTATCCTCCCAAAAGAATTAAAAGCATCATACCACAGTGATATATGCACACCTATGGTTATAGTGACACAGTTTGTAGTAGCTAGATCTTGGAAATAGTCCAATTGCCCATCAAGTGATGAAAGAAAAAAGATGTCTTTTTTTATATGATGGAGTACCTCCCTGCCATAAAGAAGGATAAGCTTGAGACATTTCTAGCTAAATGGATACACCTTAAGGGCATTCTCTTAAGTAAAATAAATTGGACACACATATGTAAATACTGCATTGTTCCTCTGGTGTGAGAAACTGAAAGTGTAAATAAGGACCAAAATGTATAATGACTATTAGGAAATGGAAAGAAAATGTTCAAATGAAAAGGAGAACTAGAGAGGGGGAAAGGAAGGAAGAGACAAAAAAAGAGACTAGAAGAGAAAAAGATTTTGTAAATAAGGACAGGAAGTGAGGCTGAAGGGAGGGGAGGTGAATGGGAATAACACAAGCAAGTTATATCATTTACAGGTATAAATTCCCCAGATGAGTGTTAGTACGCATATCTAAAATGTATCAATAGAAAAAGGAAGACAAACAAACAAAAAAAAGACAAGACAATAAAATGCCTCCAAAAACTCCCAGCTCCCCACAGCTGTTCCACAGTGACCAACGGAAGGAAATAAAAATCCACGCAGCTAAATTATTCAAAACGAAGAGAGATTAAAAGATAAACAATAAGGCGCTCAGCAAGCACAAAGCACATATAGCTAAGTAAATAATGCACTTAATAAACAGACCAATCAGCGAGTTTACAAAACTCACTAATAAGAAGTTAGCTGAGCTAGATAAAACATGAATGAGCAGTTTAGCAAAGAATTAGAGAACATGAAAAGTACCAAACGGAAACCCAGGATTTTAAAAATTCTATCAAGGGAGCCATTTCCCCCACGGACTGGTGGGACCCACGCCCCTGCGGACCAGATGGAGATGCAGCCTTGGCCCCTAAGCAGCTCTGCCTTTGCATTCTGCAGCCTGGCCGGCGCTATCAGCCAGTTCCAACTGGCTCTATGCTTTCTTTCCCTTGGCATGGGGCTAGAGAGGCACAGACTAACTGACCTACCTGATCCCGGAGGAGGTCAACACCCAGGGATACAAGGTAAGGCTGGAGCTCAGCAGGCCCAGGGAGAAAGCATAGAGCCGGCCAGCAGCTTCAGAGATTTCAGCCGAGTGACTGGGTGAGAGACAGCCAAATGAGACCACCACAGAGGGGAGCAGGTTTGATACAAACCCCTGAGAAGTTTACTGTCAGACAAGGAAGGAAAGGGGCCCTGCCCTCCGTAGTGAGACACAAGACCTGGTGAACGTTGGCTTTAAGTCCACCTATCTCCTTGAAATCAAGCCCTACGGCCTGCATCCAGCAGAGACCAGAGGACTGTTTGCTTTTCCCATCTGCCCATTTAAGCAAAAACATTCTTTGGCCTGGATGATTACCATATTCTGGAGTGAATGGACAGAGGGGCCGCTAGGGCACCTCACAAATCCACAGGTCCTAAAGATAGCGGAGAAGAGTGTGATTTGCTGGATTCCAAGACTGCAAATCCTGGAAAGAAAGTACTCATTCAAAAGCACAGAGGAAAGAAAGAAAAGAGTAAAAGCCAAAAATTAAGAAGAAAGAGGGAAAGAGAGAGAGGAAGAGAGGGAGGGAGAGAGAAACGAGGAAAACTGGGGATGGTGATACATGGCCATAACCCCAGCACTTGGCAGGCTGAGGCAGAAGGATTGCCGCAAGTTTGAGGGCAGCCTGGGCTACATAGTGAGTTGCAAGCCAGCCTAAACTACTTAGTGAGACCCTGTCTCAAAAAACAAAAAACAGAGCCAGGCATGGTGGCGCAAGCCTGTAATCGCAGTACTTGGGAGGCTGAGGCAGGAAGATTGTTGGTAGTTCAAGACCAGCCTGGACTACAAAGTGAGCTCAAGCCCAGCCTGAACTGCATAGCAACACCCTGTCTCAAAAAGACACACATACACAAAACAACAAAGAAAAGAAAAGAATAGAAAAGAAAAGGAACCCCAAACCCAAAAACCATATGCTCACTTTGCTGGTATATATACCAAAACCCAAAATAAAAAATCACAGAGAAATTTTTTACATACTCTTGATTTTATATTTATTTTTGTCTTTTTGAGACAGAGTTTCACTATGCAGTTCAGGCTGGCCTTGAACTTACTATATAGCCCAGGCTTACCTCGAACTTGCCGTGACCCTCCTGCCTCAGCCTACCTACAGCTTGGATTACAGGCATACACCACTGCACCCTGCAATCTTGTTTTTAATTTTTAAATGTTTTATTATTTATCTCTTCATCTATTTTGTAGGGGGTGGGGTTTTCTTTCCACCCTTTTTCTCTTTTAACTTTTTATATTTTTCTTCTTCCTTTTTATTTCCTGTGTTTTGTTATTTGTTGTTCCTTTTTTATTTTTAAAAATTGTTTTCTGTGACTGTCTTCTAATAGTATTAATTTCCTTTTATTCTTTAATAGCATCCTCTGTCTCATTTTTCTCTCCTCCTTCTCATCTTCCATTGATCAATTTTTCAAATCTTGCCTTTTTAGTTTTCCGGTGTGCTATCCCCTCTACCTTTACTAGTATAATAATTAAGTTTTATGAATCTTTAGATAACTAGTTCACTCTATAATATTGCTGTTGCATACTTTTTTTATTAATGGAGGAAAGGTTCCATTTCGTAGCTATTTATCTTAGGTCAATGTTTGGTTTTTCTTAGTGTTTATATTGTAATCATAGGTCTTATTTTTATGGTTAAGTGTGTTACATGATTGGTTTGTAGCATTTATCAATACCCAGTTTATCTTACATGCTATTATTGTTCCTGATTTTATGAGTACAGCCAAAGTGGTACAATTGTTGGTATTAATTGGTTTTCTCTGAATGCTGATATCCTTAACAATACTACTACAATCCATTCCCAGACAACTGGGTTCTGAGCCAACTACATTGCTTCCTCCCCTCCCAAATGAATGCAGGTGTTTGAGGTTTGGAATAGAGGTAGGGGCCTGTACTTAGCCACACCCAGAGGCATCCCTGAAAAGCAGACATTTACAGAGAAGGTCTCCATATTAGCAACAAAGCTTTCCACTATAATTCAACCTCAGCACACACAAAAAACAAAAAAGCAAAATATAGAAACACAAGAAGACAAAGCAAGACAATGCCTCCCAAGACTACCAACTCCCCCAAAGCTGATCCATCAAAGGAGAGGAAATCAGAAGCCATATGGCCAAACTATTCAAAAAGATAACAAAGGAGATAACAAAAAATCAATAAGGTGCTTGGCAAACTCGAAGGTGTAACTAAACAGATAATGAACCTAATAAAACCATCAGCCAAGCCAGGTGTGGTGGTGCACGCCTGTAATCCCGACACTTGGCAGGCTGAGGCAGGAGGATCATTGCAAGTTCGAGACCAGCCTGGGCTACAAAGTGAGCTCAAGGCCAGCCTGAACTGCATAGCAAGACCCTGTCTCAAAAAGACAAAAACAAAAAAACCAAACCAAAACAAAATAAAACCTAAGAAAAACTCTGAATAACCTAATAATAGCCAATTAAATTGAAGCAAAACAAAACCTACCAACTAACAAAAGCCAGTGACCCAGTGGACTCACCACTGAATTCTATAAGAACTTTAGGGAAGATTTAACATCAATACTCCTCAAATTCCTTAATGAAATTGAAAGAGGAGTACTCCCAAAGTCATTCCTGGAAGTTAGCATTACTCTGATTCCAAAACCAGTCAAAGACCTGACCAAAAAAGAGAACTACAGGCCAGTGTCTTAATGAACATAGATGCAAAAACCCACAACACACCAGGCGTGGTGGTGTATACCTGTAATCCCAGCACTCAGAAGGCTGAGGCAGGAAGATCACTGGAATTTCAAGCCCAATCTGGGCTACATAGTGAGTTCAAGGCCAGCCTGAACTGCACAGTGTGACCCTGTCTCAAAAAAAAACCAGGCAGCATCACAATCCTCAGTAGAATCATATTACAAAGTTACAGTGATTAAAAACAGCATGGTATTGGCATGAAAATAGACATGTGGGTCAGTGAAACAAGATAAAGGATGGAGAAACAACCCCAAGCACATTTAGCCATCTGATCTTTGATGAAGGGGCCTGTGGGGAACTGCTCAGACTGCTTCAAAGCTCAGGGGCATCTAAGGACACCCGAGTACATGACCCCACTTGTCCAGCATGGGCTCACAGTGGGATACAGTTATGAAACCATGACTTAGCACAGGTAAACACACATGCACTGGTTACAGCACTGTGCAAGAATGTAAATATGAGATAACAACCTGTATAAGAGTTATACAATAAAGACACAGGTGGCTCTGACTTTTGCTCCTGTGCTCTGCCCTGCTCCATGCTACCTGCTGTTGTTGCTAATGTCTTGCCCTTGTGCATTCTTTGACCTTAGGACCTCACCCTCAAAAATCTCCCTTGGGCCCCCCAAGTGGGCTGACAGCCAGCATAGTGGGTGGGACATTGAGGTGAGTGATCCCATGGCGGCTGTGGAAACAGCTTCTGAAGGCGAGGGAGAGCCCCAGGGATCGGCTGATACGCGCCCCTGGCCTCTCCATGCCTACGTATAGGCACCTCCTTGGCAGCTTGGAAGGACCAGGAGAACTGGCAGTCAGTCCATTTGGGGCCCTGGGATGTCTTGCAAGCCTTGGAAGTGATAGACAAACAAATCCTGCCCTCTCACCGTGAAATGGCGGGGCGGGTGGCTTGGCTTTTCTTCACTCTCCTCCACCACATTAATCAAGAGGCGGATGGCCTCATCCGGCAAATAGACCAGCTACAGCAGATAGAGGAGGACCTTGAGCAACACTGGCTGCTGTGGAGCTAATGTTTTGAGGTGTGGGAAGTACTGCCTCCTCCAGAAATGTCTCCAGAAGCCTAAGTCCTCATGTCCAAGAAAACCCCCAAGAAAATCCCCCGGTTTCGCATGCTAGGCCAGCTATTCATCAAAAAGTAGAGGCAGAGGAACCCCTAGCGGAGGAGGAGGACCAGCAGGGCCACCTACCTCTACCCAGCACACAACATACACAACCTACACAACTGTGGAGCTGTAGGAGCTCGCAAAGCAAATAAAGCAGAAGGTGGGTGAAATAGTGCCACTGTGGCTGCCACGTCTGTGGGGTGATGTGGCTAACACACAGTTAAACCCACAGGAGATTCCCAAATAGCCAGAACAGCCAGCACCCCTCTATGAGACGAGTTCTGCAGAATATGCAGAAGACGGCCCCAGAAGCTGGTAGTCAGACTGTGATAAGTTGGTTGATGGCAGCGGCTTGCCTGGTTTGGGAGAATCCAGGCGACCTGCCTGAGTAAGTCACTAAATGGACAACCCATCTAGACTTGATAACTGCGCTATGTGAAATGGGCATGCGGCAGATGATGTTTGCGCTGCAGTACCGTAGCCCAGGTGAGAAACTGCTGATGGCACGCATGAAGGACATGGTTCTCGCAAGCAGGCCAGCTGGCACGTTCGGGTCAGTGGCTGTCCTAACTTCCTTACGGAGCACCTGATCCATGATGCTGTTGATGCCTTGGCCAGGCTGGGAGACATGGAAGTAAAGCACCAAGGTAAAGTGAGATCTGTAAAAACCGTACCAGCAAAGAAAAGGTAGGGGGTCCTCGAGCGGGCAGGGCCGTCCCCTCCATGGACAGGCTGTGGGGCCCCTGAAGGTCGGTTACCACACACTGCTGACTCTCCCACAGGCCACGTGGGTTGTGTGTGTGAAGCAGTACCTGCTGGCTGCTGGTCTAGCTGCAGATAAGTTAGACGGGCAGCCTTTGGATGTATTTCTGACTCTGTGGAGGCAGTTACGCCCTGAGCAGCAATACCGGCTGATGCTCCAGGACCAGAAGCCAAAGCAGCCCAGTGAAGCAGGAAGATGTGAAACCGGCTTCCTTTTACCCCGATTAGGAGGCAGGCCCAGGTACCCAGGTCTTGGGGGTCCTGCTGATATACAGCAACCCAGACCATTTTACAG
>NW_004955455.1:8061469-8074399 GCF_000276665.1 Chinchilla lanigera
TTTTTTGGTTTTTGTTTTGTTTTGGTTTTGGTGCCTGGAACTGAGCTCAGGGCCTCGCACTTGCCAGGCAGGTACTGCGTCACTGAGCTACATCCCCGGCCCTGTCTTGCAGATTTCGCAGCCACCATGCACAGTCTGAAGGAAGCTTTGCTGATATGGGTGTGGGCCATGGACAGAGACAAGGTCCAGGGAACTGGTTTGTCTGTCAAATTCCTGGGGGTTATATGGTCGGGTAAGACCAGACCCAGGACAGTATGCCAGTTACAGGCTGGGTATGCTGTTTTTGGCAGATGTACTGCACCTAGCTACTCTGCTGTGCCCTTTGTACCAGGTGACCAAAAGGGACACAACACGGAGCTAGACAGATGCAGAGGATGCTGCTTGCTGGATAGACGCAGCAGAAGCTGCTTTTCAGGACTCAAAGAGAGCTGTCGCATAGGTGCAAGCCCAGTGAGTCATTGACCCTACCCTGCCATTTATCCTAACAGCAGTGTGGATGATGACGGCTTTGGCTGAGGCCTGTGGCAAACACAGGGAAGCGGAAGCAAGCTGTTGGGTTTTGGTCACACTTGTGGAAGGGAGCCAAGATCCAATATTCCCTGGTTGAGAAACCTCAGTGCTGTATACTTCTCTGCATGCCTGTAAGGGATCATGAGACAGATAGAGGGCTGGGTACAAAGCCAAACAGCCCATCCCAAGAGCAGAGCGGCACAGGCCCCCACTCTCATGCATGGGAGGTGTGCCTCCAACGGTGGGCCTTCTTTTTGGCCAGCCTGTTGGCAGGTGAACTGGCAACAGTTTGGGGACCCATGAGGTACATGGCCCAGAAACCCATCCAGGAGGATGGACTATAGGACTCGATCCCTAGTTCCTATGCAGAAGGGAAAGAGGGACCTCTGACGGATGCCAGACATACTGATGGGTCTAGCCGTGGCACAGCCCTGCAATGGACAGCAGTCACTCTCCAGCCCAGCATGGACGTACTCTGGTTTGGAACCAGAACAGGCAGGTCAAGCCAATGGGCAGAGTTGCAGGCAGTGTGATTGCTTGTGTTGCTTGAAAAAGGCCCCCTACATGTGTGCATGGACAGTTGGGTCATCTTGAGGGGGCTGATATTCTGGCTGCTGGCTTGAGCAACTCAAGAGTGACAGATAGGGCACTGTCCCTTGTGGAGTGCCGACCTGTGGTGAGACATACGGGAGCGTGGCCAAAAAGCTGACCATGTGGGCTATCATGGTTCAGGACATACGCCCCTCCTCCCACCGGGAAATGACTTAGCAGATGCCATGACCGGGCATTACAGTAGCTGACTGTTAGGAATAGAGTGTGACCAGAAAATCGACGGCATATGGGATGTGGCCAGGGGTAAGGACCATAGACCTAGCCCTTCAGATTAAAGCCCTTGCTCAACATATGGCCCAGGCCTTGAATGTTATATGCCAGGATTTGCTGTTGCTCATGGGTAAAACTTCTCAAATGAGAAAGTGGTTTTACAAAACCATATGGTTCTTGATTTGTTAACTATAAAGCAAGGAGGTACTTGTGCCCTGTTACATATAGAATGTTACATTTACACATCCCCGACCTTTGAGGGGGTGGGATGTAAGGAACCACTCAGACTGCTTCAAAGCTCAGGGGCATCTAAGGACACCCGAGTACATGACCCCACCTGTCCACCACGGGCACACAATGGGATACAGTTATGTAACTATGACTTAGCACAGGTAAACATGCATGCGCTGGTTATGGCACTGTGCAAGAACGTAAATATGAGATAACAACCTGTATAAGAATTATACAATAAAGACACAGAAGGCTCTGGCTTTTTCTCTTGTGCTGGGCCCTGATCCATGCTACCTGCTGTTATTGCTGATATGTTGCCCATGTGCATTCTTTAACCTTGGGCTCTCACCCTCAAAAATTTCCTTTGGACTCCCCGAGTGTGCTGACAGGGCCAAAAACACACAGCAGAGGGAAGATAGCTTCTTTAATAAATGGTGCTGTGAAAACTGGCTATCCATGTGCAGAAGATTGAATCTAGACCCATATATCTCACCATGTACTAAGACAAAGTAAAAATGGATCAAAAATTTAAATGTTAGGCCAGGTGTGGTGGCACACACCTGTAATCCCAGCACTTGGGAGGCTGAGGCAGGAGGATTGTTGTGAGTTCGAGACCAGCCTGGGCTACAAAGTGAACTCAAGGCCAGCCTGAACTGCATAGTGAGACCCTGTCTCAAAAAGACAGAAAACAAAAAAAAGAGATGGAAGGAAGGGGGAGGGAGGAGAGGGAAAAGGGATAAAAAAGGAATGAAGAGTGTTAGGACATGTGCCAACTCCCCACAAAGGAAGTAATCATGTATTGCAAACATGTACCGACATAAACAAGATTTCAAAAATTTAATAGCATTATAGAAATGCAAAGCTATCAGAATAGTGCCTGGCCAAGGGCTTGGTTTTTTTGTTTGTTTGTTTTGTTTGTCTTTTTGATTTTTTTTTTTGTCTTTCTGAGACAGGGTCTCTCTATGCAGTTCAGGCTGGCCTTGAGCTCACTTTGTAGCCCAGGCTGGTCTCGAACTCACAAGGATCCTCTTGCCTCAGCCTCCCAACAGCTTGTTAAAAAAGTAAATGGGGCAGGGGGGCTGGAGAAGTAGCTCAGCAGTAGAGCTCTTGCACAGCCATCCCAACACTGCAAAAAAATAAACGAATAAATAGGCCTAGGTGTAGCTCATTTGTATTAGTCAGCTTTTCAGTTGCTGGGACAAAATACCTGACACAACTTGTTCTTCAGTTTTTATCTTTATTGGTACATGTTTGCAGTACACAATGATTACTTTCCTTGGGGGAGTTGGTACATGTACTAGCACCTCTTAATTCTTTTTTCATTCCTTTTCTCTCTCATCCCTCTCCCTTCCTTCCATTTCTTGATCCCCTTCTCATTTTAAAAAAAGCTTTATCGCCCTATTTCCTATTATATATCTTTTATTTTGCTCTTTATTCAAATTTTGATTTTCTCATATAAGAGAAACTGTGTGATATATCTGCCTCCATATCTGACTTATTTCACTTAACATTGTGGTCTCAAGATACACCCATTTTCCTACAAATGCCTCAAATGTATCCTTTTATGGCAGAGTAGTACTCCATTGTTATGGCTTCGGGGTTATTTTGCAAGGGAAAACAATATAATACAGGACACAGTTTATAAGGTGGTTTATAATAGTCACCCAAAGAATCATATACAAGAGAGTGCAGGAAGTCAGTCCACACACTAAGACCAAGAAATCTAGCTGAGGGCTTGGGCCTCCCATACCCAGCACCACGCTCACTCAGTTTACCAGTTGTCAATCTACTACATCCACTATGTACAAATATCACATTTTCTTTATCTGTTCATCTGTTGAAGGACCTATAGACTACTTCCAAGATTTAGCTATTATGATTTGTGCTGTGAGAGCTGGGTGTGGTGGCGCAAGCCTCTAATCCACCACTTGGGAGGCTGAGGCAGGAGGATCTTTGTGAATTTGAGACCAGCCTAGGCTACAAAGTTCTTATGGTTGATACATTGTGTCATCTTGAGTCTAGAGGTTTGGCTAAGTGACTCAGCAGGAAGCCAGGGTGCTTACTTTGTATACATCCTGAGCCTGTGGAAGAGGAGGGCATGGAGATTATGTGAGAGGTACACGCCCCTTAGGTGGGGGTAGCCTGTTTACAATGTAAGGCAGGGAAAGAAGTTGCTTGCCGCCATTCCTCCCTTTTGCTCTGGCTACTTTGCTGTTCAGCTGCCATTGCCCCTTTGCTCTTGTTGCTTTGCTACCTTCTGCCTTGGAGCCAGCCAAGTATGGACTGAAACCTCTGCAAACTGTAAGCTAAATAAACCTTTCCTTTCTTCATTTTGGGCATTAGGTATTTTGTCTCAGCAACGAGAGAAAAGTAACTAAGACAAAAGTGAACTCAAGGCCAGCCTGAACTGCATAGCAAGACCCTGTCTCAAAATGACAGAAAAAAAAAAATGATTTGTGCTGCGATAAACATAGGTATGCATGTATCACTGCAGTATCATGTCTTTAACTCTTTGGGGAAGGTACGTAGAAGGGGAACAGCTGGGTCAAATGGAATTTCTGTTTTTAGTTTTTTGAGGGATCTCCAAACTGATTCCACAGTGGTCATGCTGGTTATATTCTTACCAACAATGTAGGAGAATTCTTTCCCCATGTAATCTTTCAAATATTCATTATTTGATTTCTTAAAGACAGCCATTCTTTCTGGAATAAGATGGATTCTTCTTTTTTTTGAGACAGGGTCTCATTAGGTAGTTCAGGCTGGCCTTGAACTCACTATGTATCCCAGGCTGGCCTCAAACTCCCAGTGATCCTCCTGCCTCAGCCTCCCAAGTGCCGGGATCATGTGTATGCACCACCATGCCCGGCATAGTTTCAGCGATTTCAATCTATGGTTGCTGGCTCTAGGGTAGAAACATCACAGCAGAAAAGCATAGCAGAAAAAAACTGCTTAAGTGATGGCAGCTTGAAGTGAAGCAGCTCTCAGCTCAAGTGAAGCAGAGAGAAGGGGGAAGAGCCAGAGAGAAAGGGGCCAGGGACCAGATATAGTCACCGACGTCACGCACCCATGACCCGCTTCCTCCACTAGCCCATGCAGCTGTGAACTAACTCATCCATGGCTTAACCAGTCTTGGAAGCAAACATACCTAGTCTTGGTCCCAACCCCATCGCTCAAGGGAGGCCCAGCTGCCTGCCGCATTTTCTGGACCTGGGGCGGGAGCAGTTTCGGCCGGTGCTGTCTGTCCCACCGGGCCGCAGGAGGCAGGCTGCAGTTTGAATAGCTCCCCCAAAGCGCCTGTGTGGGAAACTCAGCCCTCACTCAGTCTGGAGAGGTGAGGCCTTTAAAGCGGCTCTCTGGGAAGTGAGGGCCTGTGTTCTCACGGACAGATTAATCTCATTTATTGCCACAGTGGCTCTGTAATAAAGGGGAGTCTGGCCCCCTCCTGCCCTCCTGAGTCTCTCAGCATGTGACATTTCACCACATGCAGCCTTCAGTCTTGGACTTTCCACCCTCCAGATACTTGAGCCAAATAAACTTCTGTCGTTGATCAGTGACCCAGCTGCTCTAATCTGGTATAGCAGCACAAGACAGACTGAGACAAGGCCCAAGCCCTCACTTTCTGCAGTGTTCCTGCCCGGAGAATGGCCTTGCTGGTGGTCATGAGGATCTGTGAGCAGCTCTGGACACCTGCCTAGCAACAATGCCATCCTTCCCTGGGTCTCTTCTGCCGTCTCATGCTCCGTCCGGCTCAGCCACAGTACTGCTCTGTGTGTCTCTGGCCAAACGGCGGAGAGGTTGGGACCATGGGCTGCCACCTGCACTCTTCTGGAGCCTGCCTGGTTCACCCGACTTGGGTCCTCTTGAACCATCCTCACAGGACTCTCTCCGAGCAGTAACATTTGAAGGTTTGTGGGCTGGCTTCGGGCCAGCCGTGGGCAGGGAGCGAGGAGGACGGGAGGAACGTAGAGAGCTTGGCCCTTCTCCAGCAAGGAGTTGCGGGGAACGTTCAGCTGCCTGCGCATGTGACAGGTTTATCAGCCTTCCGGCCCCACGGCGGGCCCTCCCTCCCTTCTCTCTGCTGGTCCACCTTCCATCCCACTTTGCCCTGCTCTGGGGAGCTCAAGCCCTTGTTCTGGGGGAAGCTTCCAAGGTTCCGAGCCACGGGGGAAGCCCATGTCTTTAACACAGGGAGGGTGTCAGGACCCCAGGAGGAAGCGTTGAGAGCCGGGAGACTGGAGACAGTCTCGGTGTAACAGAAGGAAGAAAGCTGGGAATGAGGGCCGGTGAGGAGAAGGGCCTGCTCCTCTCTAGCCCGTCAGAAGCAGAGCCAGTCTGGACCCTGTGTTCTTCCCACGGCCTCCTGATAAGGAATCGCCAGAAGCCGTGAGATCTGTGCGGCTTGAGGGTAAATCTTTGTCCTTTCCCTTCTTGGCTAACTGCCTACGGCCCGGGAGGCTGTGGTGCATCCAACTGGTCTGGGGACATAATGGGATCCACGTCCCATGGGGGATGGACGTGCCACTCACACCCCTGGAGGCCCTCACCCTGGCCCTCTGACCCTAGAGGGTCAGTGACATGAGGGAAGGTCAGGACTGGCGGGGCAGGGCGCGCAGGCCCAGGGGAATCCTGCCTTCTCCTTAGCCCTGGGGCCCCCTTCTCTGCCAGGTCTCTCCTTACCTAGCCAGAGCCCATGCCCCCAGACCCATGTCCTGGCTCAGCCCTGGACCCTCAGGCCACTGGCTGTCCCACTCTGGGCCTCCATTTCCCCTTGGGCATCTCTAAATATTTTTCTTGCTTGTCCTACCTGTCTGCTTGTTGGGCTGAGCTCTAGCTCCTCACATAGAAGAGTGAGGGTGATCATGGCATTAGGCTCCTGTCGGGAGCCCACCTTTTGGGTCCTTGAGGAGAGAGAGAGTGCCACCTATGGGCGCAGCCTTAGGGTTGTTGTACACCTCTACCCCCCTGCTGTTCAATGTGCTTACCTCTACGCCTTCCCCCCCACCAGTGTACTCTTTGTGGGGACCCCAGGCCCTGAAGGAAATGCATAGCTTTTTGTCTCTGGCCAGATGCATCTCCTAACCCTGCTGAGTTGCCTACTCACCATAGGCTTGGGGGTTGGAGGGTGTGGGCGGCACTGCCAGCCCCAAGTCCTCCCACTCCAGTCAGCGATGGCCTCGCCCCAGTCAGCGCCGCCTTGTCCCCAGCCCAAGGGGTCCTGAGGAAGCATGGGCTCACATGCGAGCTTGCTGTGGGCTTCCATGCAGAGTTCTGCACCCCACCTCAAGCTCCCAGCCTGCTCCTCCTCAGCTCCCCTACTTATAGAGCCCAAACCCTGCCGAGGAGTGAGGGCCTCCTCTAAATGCCCAGCCTGCACTGTTGGGCTCGTGACCGCCACACCTGGGTCTCCATACGGGAACGCCGGTGGGGAGGTCAGCATGACTTTGGCCCCTCCCTTTGGCATAGACAGGGGCTGCCCCACCACAGCAGCCAAGCTGGCACTTTGGGGACCTTCAGGTCTGTGAGGAAGAAAGGCTGAGGCAAAGGGGGGGTCATCACTTTATTGTGGGGTCTGGGCTGTGGGTGCCCGGGCCCCTCTTGCTGAGCGAAGGCTGAGCCTCCTAAACGGGCTGTCTGGCCTCCTGGGAGACCATTTCTCATCGCATCCCCGCTTTCCCAGGCTACGCATTTTCACCGGTTCTCTGGGGGCCTGCGGTACCTCCACCACCTGCTGTTTCATGTGCTCGAGGGCATCCTCCACCAGCAGTACAGAGCGAGGTGAGTGGCGGGTCACCTGGCACAGCAGGCCTGGGGCTCAGGCCCCGGGTCAGCAGCTGCAGATCCCCAAGTAGAGGCAGCAGTGGGGCACCCAGCTGTGCCATCCCCAGCCTCCAAGTCCAGCCCCTCGTAGATGGTGGGGAGCGAGGTGCGCTGGCTGAGCCGCCGGCGCAGGCCGACTAGCAGGGGCTGGGGCAGTGAGGCCACATCCACGTTGTTGCCCAGGTCAACCCAGGCCAACGCAGGGAATTTGGCGGTATCTTTGACGGCCTCCGTGAGCTCCCGGGCAGCAGCCCGCGTCAGCCGGTTGCCGTTGAGCAGGAGCTGGGTGAGGCGGGGTAGCGTCCACAGGCCGGGCAGCAGCAGGTGCAGGAGCTCATCACTCAGCCCCGTGAAGCTCAGGTCCAGCACCGCCAGCCCGGCCCCGTGGCTGCCCAGGTAGCAGGTTAGATGCTGCACATCTCGGGCCGACAGCGGGATGCCCGAAAGGTCCACCGTCTCCCCGACCAGCAGAGTCTTCTGGAGGCCACTCTTGAGGCTGCGGGAAGATTGCAGGTGGGCTGGACTAAGCAAGGGCCCCAGGCCCAGACAGGACCCTAGTGACCATAGACAATGACTCACGAGAGACTCTGTCTGGTAGTCAAGTTCCAACTGCCACTTTCTAAATGGGTGGCCATGGGCAGTTCGGGAACCTCTCTGAGCTCAGCTTTCCTGGTGAAAGAGGACAGGGTTGCTGAGGAAGGTTCCACGCGTGAACTATCACAATAAGCCCCCGATTTACAAACGTTCGAGTAGTGAACTTTCACAGATTCATATAAGACTCATTTTGTCAGACTTATGAATGGAGTCATTTGTAAGTCGGGGGCATTCTACTGAGGAGCACACTGATGCTCAGAGAGGGGAAATAACTCCAACGAGCACACATCACTAAAGGGGACCAGGTCTCCCCCGTCAAGGTGCTCTGACTCCTTAGCCCACATTTTCCCCCTGAGCCTGAAGTCAGGCCCTTCAGGGTGAGGAAAAGCTTTCTAGGAGGAGATGGAGTATCGGGCTGGCTCCCGTGGCCTTTGGGCAGTGAGAGAGGAATTTCAGCCGGTGTGGGTGAGGACTTGTCCAGCGGTAGGCGTCCCTGTGTGCTGAGTTGGGAGGACACTTAGGGACCAAGGAGAGTCTCTCTTGCCCCCTTCTGCATTTCTCATTCCCTCACTTCCCTTGAGCACAACCCACCAGGCAGATGGGTTTGACCGGGGATCTGAGAGCAGGGAACAGGCCTCCTGGGTGCCCACCCACCACAGCAGGAAACAGTTACATGGGCTCCGGATTCTTCTTGGGCCATCAGACGGAAGGAAGGAGGTAGGGGACATGTGCTAAAGTCTATTTCTGGCCGTGGTTCTGGGGCCCCAAGCCCGCAGCTCCCTCCAGGCTGGGCCTGTATGCCTGCGGCTGTTATGGAATGATGGGGGAGGGGCACCCAGCAGTGAGCTGTCTGGTAGCCTAGAGGCCTCAGCTTCCGGCAGCCTGGTGCTGACGGAATTCCCAGTGGGCTGCAGGACAATCGGGAGAGTGTGGTCTTGGCCAGACTTTGCCTCTCTTAGCCTCAGTTTCTTTCCCTGTCCGACGGCAGTGGTGACACAGAACCTGCCTCCCTCACCAGTGGTTGTGAAGATTCACCTGACCTGTGCGGAGTGTTCTCAGGTGGTGGTCCAGGCCCTGAGACAGGCTAGGGATGGAGGGATGAGTGAATGAAGGGAAGTGGGGCCATCCTGGAGGGAACGGAAGGCATTTTATACAGAGAGGGCAGCTTGGCTTGGGGTGCGTCTGCCGCCATGGCCAGATGGGCTTCCAGGAATGGAGACTCAATGCAGAGGAGGAGGAGCGACCGACAGGGTGAGGCTGTAAGCAGCAGACTCTCAGGGACAGAAGGGACACTGCAGACGCAGTGAAGAGGGGCTGTGGCGGGGCTCCCCTTTCCAGCTCCCCTTACCAGCTCTGGGTCTTCCTCTGGGGATGGCCGGGCCCTCGCTGCCGCTTGGAATGAGGGGTGAGGTGGTAGATGAGTTGCCGGCAGATCTTGTCTGAGGATTTCCAGAGCTCGTAGTCCTGTGGGTTTGCAGGCAGCGTTGTCAGGGTGAGACTCAGCCCCTCTCACCCCCACCCTGGCTGGATCTGGCCCGGAGCCAGGGGAGGCTGCCTGCTGGGAGCAGGACAGGCTGGTCCAAAACCCGCAGTGCCCGGCGGGAGGAAGCCTAGACAATGGGCCCTTGTCCCCTGTTCTCAGGCCCAGGGCCAGCGGCTCTAGCTAGCAGCTGGTGGCCTGCACACCCTCGGTACCCCCAGGGGATTTGCCGCAGGAGAAGTCCAGACTAGGCCCCTCGAGGGAGCCCTGGTCCACTGACGCCAATCCCAGGGATAGGAACAAGCCAGGTCAGCACGTTCTTCTTCCTCTCGTTTTCCAGGCTACAACCTGCCTGTGAGCCTGGGTCTGGGCTGATAGGGCTGGGGTTTAATGTTTTACAGCACTACATCCTGACTCTCTCCGTCCTAACTGGGCCCCTACAGAGGCCAGGGGTGGAGCACAGGCTGAGTTTTCCACAAAACTGGCACCAGTCACGCTCCACTACCTGGAATGTTCCTCTATACAGTTCCTCTGTGAATAGCCCCGGGAGTATACGATACACACAGGGACAGCAAGTCCTGGTGGTGACTGTGACAGCTGCAGGTAGCCAACTGTATGCAGACGCCAGAGTGGGCAGAGCCTGCAGTGGGCACCCTTGTTTCATGTAGGGGATTCACTGTGACCAGGGCTGCTGGTCCACACAGGCTGGGGCTGTGTCCGTGCTCATGGAGGGACATCAGCAGACCCTGTCAGGGCAGGCAGTGGAGGCTGCAGGTGACAGACTGTAGCTTAGCATGAGGAGGGACATGCCTGTGACCCAAGCTGCCATGGGAGGGACGCAGAGAGCACCCATGCCTAAGGCTGTTCACGCAGGATAGAGAGCAGTAAACGGGGGCTCCAGCCTAGGGCAGCTGGGACTCTGGGGCTGTAAGTCCAGTTCTTTTAATGAATTTGTCACAGCAGGTTGTGTCCTACAGAGTCCCCACGTGACTTCTGCCCAGCTGGTGTCCTCAGGCCTGGGGCAGAGTGATGCTACTGTGGAGATGGGTCTACCCTTACCTTCTTGGGGCACTGCAGGTCCCGGGCCAGGTTGACCAGCAGGTCATGGGAGATGGGGTCCACCAGGTTGAGGAAGGTCACATTCCTGTAGAGGATGTCAGTGAGGAGGGTCCCCTCGAGACCCAGGTCCTGCGGGCGATGCAGAGGTAGGTGTGTGAGCCAGACAATAGAGCCTTCCTTCTCGGGGCTGGGCAACCAGATCCCCTCTGGCTGGTTCCTGTGTCCCCATCTCCCTCCCCGAGGCTTGCTGGAGTCTCCCCAGGGCAGTGATACAGCAGCAGCTGGACCCTTCAGATGAGGAGGGGGTGGCAGACCACGGCCCTCGTGGAGGCAACAGGCAGATGGAGGTGGTAGAGTGTCTTGCTGTGGCAGCTTTCCTATTTGATGACCCCTGAATGGCAATGTCCCCAGGATTCCTTTTGGGCCCTGTACCTTCCCTGGTATCGCTGAGGTCTCCTGAGCTATAGCTACCACCCTGCCCTGTGGGGCTGGGTCTCTTTCCCAGCTCAGATGCTCCAAAAACACAGCCTCGTCACATTCATCCCCTGCCCTGAGGCAGGCCTCATGTCCTGTGTACCAGCTTAGTGCAAGGAGGGAGGGGCAGCCTTGCCCACCTTCCCAGGAGTCACTCAGCACTTTTCCCCTGCCCTCTCTCCCCCAGCTTACTTAGTGGGTCTACCTTATCCTTTCTACTGCTCCTGGCGAGGTCTCAACCCTCAGCACCCACCTCCCAGGGTTCACAGCCTCCTACAACCCTCCAGCCCAGGGCTGCCAGAGCACCTCTATGAAACACACACCTGAACTCGAGCCTGAACCCCTTTGGTGGAGATCAAGTGCTCTGGAAATGAAATCAGAGACTTACACAGTTGGCAGAGTCTCTGAACTCCCTGTGCCAGCCCCTTCTACCCTTCGATCAGACCTATGGTCAGGGCACTGGCCTGGCCTTCCTGCCCTTGTGCTTTGCTTGCTGCTCTCCATTCCTATAGGGCGAGGCATCCTTCCACAGGGTGCATTTAGAGGGTGCACTGACAGCTAAGGGGCCAGGCACAGCCAGGAGGAACCTCCAGCCTCTGTGTGTGCCCTCCCCAAGCCGAAACAAATGACATGCCCTGCGCAGTAGTCCCGGGAACAGAAAGGCAGGACAGCAGGAGCAACCACTCCTGCTGGTTATGGGGCAGAAGAAGCCCCTTGCTAAGCCTCAAATCTCAACCTCTGGGTGATCCAGGTAGTTTCCAAGTGGCCTTCTCTCTCTGATGTTTCCAGGGAAAATGCCCAGCTGGTGCCTTAGGCTCCAGACACCATCCCACACAGCAGTCTGTGCCTCTGGACAGACTGGCGGGTTGGGTGGTGCACTGCTGTTTGTATTTTCAACATGGTTCGAGCCTCAGCTAGCAGCTAGGGAGATTCCAGCAGGAAGAAGAGGAGGCTGGTGAGTCTGGGCAGACCCAGACAGGGCCCCAGACTGCACTCTGCCTTCGCTGGT
Organism: Chinchilla lanigera; assembly: GCF_000276665.1. Taxonomy (NCBI): domain Eukaryota; kingdom Metazoa; phylum Chordata; class Mammalia; order Rodentia; family Chinchillidae; genus Chinchilla; species Chinchilla lanigera. The sequence goes on from NW_004955455.1 coordinate 8,073,466, forward strand.
CTGGACAGCTCCTCTTAAAGGGCCAGCTCCATCCTTTCCAGCCCACTGAGCCCAGAGAGAGGGAACCTGCGGCTGGAGGAGCAGCAGGCCTGGAAGGGCAGGCTCTCATCCTGTCTCCCCCTCTCCCAGTTTCCTCTGTGGACCCTGGGCTCACCACTTCTCTCCCTGCCTCCATTCCCCCGTGTCCACTCATCTACCTCCTGGAGCTAAACACCTGCATGCACAGCTGATTTCAGCTCACAGGACTGGGCAGGAGGTGGTGGCAGCCGCTGCAGGGGATGGGAACTAGGCAGAGTGAGAAGTTGTTCCCCAGGGGTGTTGGTGGAACCCACATCCCTGTGGCTCAAGGCTCAGGATCTCAGGCTAGGGTACCTGATGTGTGTGGAACCAGAGCCCTCATTTGCCCAAGAGTGTCACTGTGATGTACAGACACCAGACTCGTGTGCTCAGTGGGCACCAGCTGCCCGTTAGGGGCATGCATGCCTTGTGGCTTTGTCTGTGCTGCCATGGGGTCTCGGTACGCGCCCGCAGACCAGCGGGGCTGCCACTTCCCAGGCTCCAGGGATTCCCCTCATCTTACCGGAGGCCTCTTCCCATTGTCCTTCAATAAGAGATGATCCCCCACCCCACCCGGCCCTCTTCGTTTCTTGCCAAGGCCTGCATGTGGGCTACGCTCCAGGCCGGGGCACCCTCACGCAACAGACCCCAGAGCCCTCACATAGCGGCCCCCTCCTTCATACACAGTCTGCCGGCCTCGCCAGCCGTCTCTCCAGCCCGCGCTCTTCCTCAGCCCCTGCAGCCCGTCTCGCCCTCGGATCCACCCTCTGGCAGCCTGCAGCCCCGGCCCCTCCCGGCCCGCGGTCCCCGCCCGTCCCGGCCGCCCGCTCCTCCTCTCGCCTGGCGCAGAAGGCACAGCAGCTGCCGGGCGCGCTCG
>NW_004955455.1:8074674-8128219 GCF_000276665.1 Chinchilla lanigera
TGGCCCGGGTGCGCCGGGTGCGGAGCGCCGGGTCCAAGGCTGCACGCCCGGGCTCTGCGTGCCGGCGCGGGGGCGAAGGGGGGGTCCTCGGTTCAGCAGGGGTGTCGCTGGGGAGGGCCCGTCTGCGTCAGACCTGGCGCGGGAGCTCTTTCTGAGAGCCGCCAGGGGAGACGCTGAGCCCGGCCAGGACGAGGTGGCGTTTGGCACCTCTCTACCCTCTGGCTCCAGTGCTGACTGGGGAAATAATCGCTTTGATCGCTGCAGGCGGGATGGGGGTGCCTTTTGCCAGCACCATTCAAAGCCAGCAGTGGGCATTTGTATCTGACCTGTCCCCCCTGCATCTGTGCTACTGCGTGCCTGATCTTTAATGTCACTCCCTACTTCCCGCAGACAGGCCTGAGCGGGATAGGTGGAGCCCGTCCTCTCTGACCCCCTTCCCTGGGAGGTGAGCAGGCCTGCTGAGGCCCACGGTTAACTGTGAAGCCCAGCTCTGGGCAGGCTGGCAATGGGCAGGCTGCACTGGCCCCGGGCTCCGGGCTTGCCGCCTGATAAGGGCAGGGACAGCCATCAGTGTGACTGTGAGGAGGGGGCGCTTGCTCCTCCAGGGGCCCACCCAGCTTGATGGGGGCTCCCTCAGCAGTCCCTAGAGGAGGCCTGCTGCTCCCTGCAGCCCCCCACCGTGGTTCTGGCCCCCTCACATTGCCGGAGTGGAGGACATTTGTGGCAGTGGCTCCCAGCCCTCCTTGCCCCAGGCAAGGAGTATGTCCTCAGCATTGGAGGCTGGGGTGCCTCCCTGTGCAAGTGTGCATGATGGGAAATCCGCCTGAGGGCATATAGTGACTGACAACGGCCAGGATCCTTCCTTTGGGTCAAGCATTGCCTGCCAGGGATTGGGGGTGGTGGACAGGGTGCCCGGCTTTGTGATCCCCTGGGCTGAGTCTCTTGGGCAGAGGACAACAGAATGCAATAGTGTCTTGATGCCCTCTGATCCTGCAACTCCTGTTGGGCCAATTCCTGTGCCCCCTTCTCCCAAGCAGCCTCCCCCCGCTTGTATGCAGCCGGTATTGTCCTGGGGCCACCTTGGCACGACAGGTTTCCTCCCTGGCAAACCTGCGTGACTGCCCAGTCAGCCCTTCCCCAGGGCCAAGGCGCTGTTGCTGAGTTGACACTGTGATGGGGCCAGAGCTTTAAGCAGCAGCCCAAGTACCCCAGGGACCGCTTGGACCTGTCCGGAGCTGGCTGCCAGGTAAGCCCTCCTCATCCCGGGCATCCACAGGGCGGGAGCCAGACCTGGATGGTTCCCAGCTCCCGACCATGTCGTTCCAGAGGCCGAGCCAAGCTCGGACGCTGTCCCCTGGAGTGTAAAAGACCGAGGTGGGAGGGGGAAATGAGGGGAGGGAGGGCTGAGCGTGAGTGTCAGGAAGGGAGCAACCGAGGCAGTGCCACAGGGGGATGCCCGGAACTTAAGAGTCCTGTGGGACACAGAGCTGCCCCAGTCCCACCGCTGTGTCCCTGGCTAAGAGATTCCTGGAGGACGTTTTTCCAGGAAAGGAGGGAGACTGTCTGGGCACAGATTCCTGGATGGGCTTCCCTTAGCCTGCTGCTGGAGGTGCCTTGGGTGAGCTGGCTCGTGGGGAGTGTTTCTGGCTTAGTCTGGAGAATTGTAGAGTGCTGTCCGCTTAGGGCTGGGAACAGCCTTCCACCCCGCCAGCCTCCATGTGCACTTAAGGCTGCCTGGCCTCCCCTGGGGTTGCCCAGGACAGCAGTTTGTGGAGACCCATGGGGCAGAGGGCACATTTCAGTGTTGTCCTCTGCCCCCAGGGATGACGTGGGGCTTCAGAGCGGTTGACCTGGATCCTTCAGGATAGTCTAGTGACCAGTGAGGTAAGAATGTGGGGGACCTGAGAGTCATATGGGATGGATACAACCAAACCCCAGGCTTTGATGGGAGCCTGGGAGGCCGCAAAATAGGACCTGGCAGCAGAGGTATTCGTGACAGACACACCTTGGGTGTCCTAAACCCCTAGTTACCCCTGTGATGACCCAGTTGGAGTGACGGGGAACCAAGGTCTGGGTGAACTGCAGGTTGGGTAGAGAGCCGTGGCTGCGACTGAAAGTGGACTCACCCCACCTTTGAACCCTTTTTCCATGCAGTTTGTAAGTAGCCAAGTGATACAGAGCTTCCTACTAGTCATGACAAACAAGATGCAGGGTGGTTTTGGGAACCTTCTCTAAAAGGAAGGAGCCAGATAGAAACTCCATGGAGACAAACTTACCCTTGAGCTTGCTCTACAGGGCTGGGCTGTCAGCCTTCGGTAGGACCAAGAACTGCCATGGGGCTGAAGGAGGCATGGGGTGGGGGTGTCACGGGTATGGATTCAAAATCACCTGAGCTGCCCTTTGTTGAGTGTGTGACCTACGCGTAGGTCGCTGTACTAGTGTCCTGTGACTGCTATAACAAATTACCACAAAGTCAGTGACTTAAAACAACAGTTCGGGAAATAAGAAGCCTGAAATCAAGAAACAGGCAGGCCCATACTGCCTGGGGCTCTGGGGCAGGAGCCTCTTCCAGGTCCTGGTCACTCCCGGGAATCCTTGGCTTCCTTAGCTCACACCACTCTCACCTCTGCCTCCTTTGTCACACGGCCTTCTCTTCCCTGTGTGATTCTCCTCCCATGGCTTCTTCTAAGGACACTTGTTACTTGATTTAGGGCCCACCCTACTCCAGCATGACCTCATCTTATTTAATTACTTCTGCAAAGACTCTTTCTAAATAAGGTCAGATTCTGAGCTTCCAAGTGGACAAGAACTTGAGGTGGGGGAAGATACTGTTCAACCTACTATCACCGTAGCCTCGGCAAACCCCAGTTTCGTCATCTGTACAAGGAGGAAAATAAAATGTCCGTCTGGCATAGGTGTCATAGAGCACACTGCAGCACAGCACATTTTACTAACAAATATTCTATGGCTTTTTTTTCTTGTATGGTGTTAGGGATTGAACCCAGGGCGTTTTGCACACTAGGCAAGCCCTCTGCCACTGAGCTACACCTCCAACCCCTCTTCTCTGGTTTTATACTGAATCTTCCCACCTAGCCCATGGCCAGCATCCGTGATGATGAGTGGGCGGCTGTAGGACTCTGGAGACTAAGGCAGACACGAGGTGGCAGTAAAGCTAGCTCACAGGGTGGGGCAGCTGGGATAGGGGCAAGGGAACAGTGCTTCCCACCATGGTAGTAGCCTATAAAATTCCTGGATGGGACGCTGGGTGCAGAGGAATGGGCAGGCACCACCAAGGCAAGGACTTATCTCCAAGGGAAGGGGAGCCTTCGGAGAGGTTTTTCGCGGTGGAGGAACCTGCTCAGGTTTGCATGCGGAGCACTAGGGCTGCGTCAGGAAAACAACAGCAAGGTCGCAACCTGTGACTAGGAGCCAACCAAGTGTCGGGGGTGGTTGAGAGGACTGGGAGAGCAAATGCAACTGAGAGGGGCTTTGCAGGTTGGAACAACTGGAAAGGATGAGCCAGGACTTGGGAATGCTGTGTGGGGCTGGACTATGGCTTGTGTGGCCAGGGAGGCCTGGGGAGGGCAGTTGCTCAGCTCAGGTTTGGGCTTGTCAACCTGTATCCGAAACCTCAGCCAGTGGCTCAGTCAGACTCACTGTTGTAGCAGCCCAGCATCCAAGAGGCCAGGGAGGTAGAGGAGGCACTGCGACAGACAGAGCTCCCTGCAGCTCGGGAAGCCTGGGTGAGCCAAGCAGGGTGTGCATGGCAAGTGCTGGGGAGCTTGAGCATCAATGAAGTCATGGGTTGTTGCGCTTGGCCAGGTGTTGGGGTGTGACCCAAGAGGCCATGACATAGGGGTGGGTTGGCTCTCCTGGAGACCAGGCCATGTGATGGGATGGGGGCTGCGAGACAGACAAGACAGCCTTTCTCCCCAGCGCCCTGGAGCTTGCAGACACCACAGATAATTACCAGGTGATGTAATTATAAAGGCCACCTAGAGAGGGTTTTGTGGGCAGAGAGGACGGAATGGCCAGGATGGGGGACGCTCAAGGCCTCTGCTCTGAGCTGTTCAGCAGGCAGGAACAGAGGTGGCTGCAAACCCTGGAGCCAGCCCAGCCCGGTGAGGCTACAGAGGTAGTGGCTGCCTCGGACGGTCTGTGCATGGCCATCTCAATAAATCTACCCAATAACTTTCCTAGTTAGCCCTGATCTCCAGATAGGAAACTACGGCCAAGAAAGGCAGGGCTTCCCTGATCCTGCTGCCATCAGTGGCTGAGTCATGTTTGAACCTAGGGGCACTAGGACCCACTCCCCTCCCATTGTGCCTCTGAGTTGGGGAGTTGGACTTGGCCTACTAGGTGCCAGGCCAGCCCTGCAGCCCCAGATGCTCCCGGGCATTTACGAGCTGACAGTTCTGGAGGCCCACACACTTGGCTGAGCTCCCGTCTCCATCCTCATGTTAAAGGTGAGTGCTGCAGGAGGGAATGCTACACATGGTGCCAAGGGCTAGCAGCTAGGCGCTAGGGGCACAGGAGCTCTGCCCAAGCTGTACTGCCCAGTGCTTAGCTTTCTATTGATTCCAGATTTTGGGGTGCTACAGTCTCTTTCTAATGGCAGTTTCTAGGTTCTTTCCATCCTGAGCAAAGAATTAGTCAAGGTAAGTACAGAAGATAGTGAGATTTTTACATTTATTAAAAGTAGGAAAATAATCTGGCATGGTGGCATATGCACTTGGGAGGCTGAAGCAGGAGGATCACCATGAGTTTGAGGCCAGCCTGGGCTATATAGTGAGTTCAAAGCTAGCCTGAACTAGATAGCAAGACCTTGTCTGGGGAAAAAAAAAAAAAAGGAAAAGAACCAGGTTCTGCAGAGTGAGTTTTGGCCAAGTAAAAATAGGAAAAGAAATATACCCTACAGAATAAGAGCAGAGTATTGTGAAAGGACACTGCAGTCAAGTGTTCAACAGCGACTGTCCTTTTTGTATCTCCCACTCCTGGCATCAGGTCTAGGCCATCCTTTCCAAACTGCTCAAATGCTCGAGAGAAGACTGTGCAGGGCTTTGGGACCTGTTCTGCACCTGTGTTCTGGGATTTTGCAAAAATTCCTACAGTCATGCCAACTTCCCTTGCCAGTCGGCCTGCCCTAATGTCCTGCCTCACTCTCACCACTGGGTGACGCCAGCTCCTTCAAAGAGCTGGGCTCATTCCTCCATCTCTTCAGTGTGGTCTGTGTGGCTCTAAGAGGCTGTGGCCAGGTAGCCACACAGTCTAGGTGTCCCTGCTTCTCTGCTCTCCAGCTTCAGACCATTAACAGGGTCTGAGGCCAGGCCCTTCAGCAACAGGCTGACAACTCTTGCAGCTTTCAGAAGGCACCGATAGAGGCAAAACGGGGCTTGATGCTGTGAAAAACTTGCAAACCTGCGGTCTTGCTGTCTTTAGAGATGGTGAGCTCCCTGGGGTGGTGGTGCAGGAGTGTAAGTATTTCTGGACTGCTAGAAGACCCGATCAAACATGTGAGGTTCTGTGATTCTAAAGGTGCCTGAGATGCTATGACATTTGGGCTGGGTGTGGTGGTGCACTCCTGTAATCCCAGCTAGTTGGGGGGTTAAAACAGGATTGCCAGTTTAAAGCCAGCCTGGGCAATTTAGCGAGACTGCCTTAAAATAAAATGTAAAAAGAGCTGGGCACGATGGCCCAGTGCCTGTATTCCCAGCACTTAGGAGGCTGAGGCAGGAGGATCACTGTGAGTTCAAAGCCAGCTTGGACTACATAATGAGTTGAAGGCCAGGCTGAACTACATAGTGAGACCCTGTCTCTAAATAAATAAATAAATAAATGTAAGAAAAAAAAGAGGCAGGGGAAAGGATCTGTTCCTTGGACTCAATCTCATATATATATATATTTTTTAAAGCTATAATACTTGGATTTGAAGTCAGTACATCCCACCAGTTTACTAAGTGGAGGCACAAATGTCCTGGATGATATCAGGTTTCCTGACTCCCAAGGGGCTCTGAGATCCTGTCCCAGCAGTTTTGGAAGGAGGGGCAAGTTTGGCCACACTCACTTTGCTTATTCATAGTGAGGCTGCAATTCAGTGTGTCAGAGCTCTATCTCGACCTCTGAGTGGCCCATTCCAGCTCCAGACTTCCTGATACTTCCTGGTCCTCAGGTGCTGTCAGCTTCCTGGGCTCGACAGAGAGGCGGGGCACGGTAGCGCTGCAGTCAGAGAGATGGCAGTTTTGGAGAGTGGTTTGCATGCTTTTCCCCATCTTACAGGTCTTCATCCTCCTGAGCAGCTTTGGGAGGTCCCTTTCCTTCCCAGCCTTTGCATTCTGCGTGGGAGCACATTTCTTCCCCTATCAGAGTCTTTTTTCTCAAATACCGAAGTGGCCCTGAGCCTGTCAGGGTAGAAAGGGCCTGGGAGGCTACTACAAGCCCATTTCTCTGAGGGAAGCTAGGTTGGGTCCTTAGCCTCACCCTAGACAGCCCCTTGACCTCCTATCTGGCCCAGTCCCCTGAGGTGCTATGGGCTGCTGGTGCCAGCCTGAAAGGAATGATTAGGAGATGGAAGGCATTGGGGTGGTGGCATGCGGCTACCCCTACCAGGCCAGCCTAATGCAGGAAATCTCCTCCAGGAGCAAGGGCACAGAAAGCCCGCAGCTCAGCCAGCCCACACCAAGCTGCCCCATCAGCACCCTCTTCCCATGGCCCCTGCCTTATGCCCAAATCTGGAACTGGCTAAGGAGCTAATGGGTACCTACCAGGGTCTTAATGAGTGAGCCAGGGTTAATGGGTTACCCAGCATGGTGACATATTCACCAGCCTCCTAGAGCTCTCAAAGTCCAGGCTGAAGTGAACTTCAAGGTTTAGGCTCTGCCACTTCCTTTTCCAGCCTTGACGCCTCAGGGATCAGAAAGAGCCCCGGAGGTCAAGAGGTCCCGGTTTGCTGCCTGCAGGCTCAGGCGGTTCCTGCGGCCTGGTGTGGCTTTCCCTAAAGCAACCTCCACTCTGATTGGATCTCCAAACCCCTCATTCTAGTGTCCGCCCCGCCCTCAAAGCCCTAGCTCCTCCTCCTCGGTTGGTAACTCTATCTTATCTCCCCCAGGCGGGAGCTCCAAGGAAGAAGACTCTGGAGGGGTCCGGATGGGAGAGGGGAATGAGTGAATGTGTGAATGAGTTTAAGCCCATGCCGTGCTAAGGGTGGCAACGACCCTGTGTGGACCTTAATGTAAGGGCCTACAGCTTTGCTAGCTGTGTGGGACACCCGCTTCAATGGGCCAAAGCCGAAGGCATGGCTGGGCCCCCCTCCCCCGGCCTCTGCTGTCAGCACTGACTGCCACAACCCCGGAAGTGAGGGATTAGCAAAGTCTCTCCTGGGTCATGTGACTCCTTTCAGTGCAGGGGACCAGAATCATAGGAGTGACAGCCCCTACACCCCAGAGTGTCCCCTGGAAAGGGGGGAAAGGGCGTGTTTGGAGAGGCACCCCTACGCTGGAGTTATGGAGGGAAACCCAGGCTCCTTAGACTTTGTGACACTTCAGATGCTCCCAACCCCCATGGCCTGGGCATCTGGCTGTACCTTAGCTCTATGTGAGCCCTATTTGGACCTGCCAAGGAGGGGGAGACCGCCTTTCCCAGGGAGCTTTTGGCTTAACCTTCCTCTCTCTGGCTGAAACCCTGCCTCTTTCAGTTGCATTGAGGTCCCCTGGGCTTGGGTTTCTCATGACGGGTTTTGGGACCCTACGAGGTTCTGAGGGACCTGCAGCTGTTCCAGGTCACAGGGCCCCAGGGATTGGCCCAGCAGTCAGCCTTCTTCCCACCTGGAGTAGTTCTGTACCTTTAAAGCCTCCTCCCACCCTAAGCAGCCAGAGGGAGGGAAGGGAGGAGCTGGGTCACAGCTGGGGATGGGGATTTAGCTATGTGCTGGTGTGGGTCTTGGAGTCAGGTGAGCCCCGGGGCTGTGTGACTGTGAAGCACTCCTCACCCTCTCTGAGCTTCAGGTCAGCATTGTGGGGGAGTGCAGGTTTGGGCCCTTCCAGGAGCGTGTGGAGACCTGGGTGCTACTCCTCAGCTCTGCCACGCTGGCTGTGCTGTAGAGGAGATCCCGCGGGAGCGCTGGTTCACACAGCTGCGCAGCGGGAGTGAGTGAGCCGCCTTCCAGGTGAGGGGCCATGCTGCTGTGGACAGGTCTCTCTCTGGGACTGCCCAGATAGGAGGAGCCCTAGGTTCTTTCTTGCAGCTGGGATTGGGTTTCTTGTCTGATAAGTGGGTTGGAGACACCTTGCCCGGGATTTGTGGCTTGCTCCGCTGGGGCTGTGGGTGAGTATGGGGCTGGAGGAGAGGTACCTAAACCCTCAAAGGACGCCAAGGCTCCAGGAAGTGGACTTGGAATTAAGTGGGAGGGGTACAGCTCGGACACACTGAGCCCCCCGGCAGCGGGGCTGAGCTCTGGAGTGGAGTGGAACTGTGATGGGGCCGGGAAGCACGGGGTCCCCTGGCCATGCTGGCCCTCTGGGCTCTGGCTGTGGCTGGGGGTAGGGCTCATTTTGCAATGAATCGTTACTCAAGTCCAAGGGCCTCTTACCACCTTGAGGTCACCCGAGCCACATGTAGCTCTTTCAACAGATTTCCCGCAAGTAGTGGTAATAAAGCCTTGGTGAAGGGCTGGGTTGTTTTTGTTTTTATTTCCCCTAATTCTCAACCCTATGCCACCTGGTTGGGCAGAGAGGGAGGTGGATTCCAACTTCAGGGCTGGGGAAACCGTGACGGTCTGGAGCAGGGGCACAATTCCATGCCGGGGGCTGCTGGGGGAGGCTGGGCCTTGGGCTCACCTATGTGAGCAGGGTCAGCTGACTTTGAGCAAATCACTTCTGCGTAAGCTTTGGTTTCCTGTCTGTGAATGGGCTTGGGTCTGTGCCCCGTTTTCACTCCTGTAGCTCCTGGATAGTGACACAGCCTTCGAGCTGGGCTGCAGGATTAGCAGAGAAACTCCAGGCTGGTTGTGCTGTCGGCGGCTTCCTTGTGCTTCCTGTTGGTTGTGTCCTGGGAATTGGCTCTGCTCAGCCTGGATTCACTCTGGGGTATGTGTGTGTGTGGGAGTAAGCGTGAGTGTGTGTGCACATGTGCGTTGGGAGAGGATGGTGCTGACAGCAGAGTCAGCACCTCTGGCTGAGTGCGCCGTGCACATGCCTGGGAATGGGGAACTCACCCCCTTATGTACACAGCTGTCCGGGAGGTGGGGAGGAAGCGTGGCTCAGGGAGGAGGGGCGCCGCTTGGCAGATGAGGGTCAAGAGGGAATGGAGAGCGCTGTCCATGGCCCACTGGGCAGAGTCCACAGCTGCTTCTCTTGGTTAGCTGGTCAGGGACATGCAGCAACCTGGGGCAGGTACTGGGTGGCAGCCTATGTGACCTTGGAACCGCTCTGGCGTTCGCTGGCCCCTGCCTTTCTAGGCTGTTCAGGCGGCTTCTCAGGCCTGGGTACAAATGTTCCTTCATTGGCAGTGAAACCCGTCTGGTCACTGGGTCCTCTAGGCCATGCATGTTCCAAGGATGCACCTCTGACGTCTGGTAGCAGGATGTGGCCAGCCTCTTAGGTCCCCACTCTTGTCTGGTGCAGGGGACACTCCTACTGCACTCCCCCGGAGCCATCTCCGGGACACCATGTCTGCCTCTGAGTTCAGATGCTCTGAACAGGGACAGGGTGAGCCAGAGGGACCCCACTGGGGCTCCTGGAGGGACTCACTGGTGGATGCTGCCCTTTGAGGGGAACCGAGTCAGACAAGGGAACTTTTCCCAGGCTCGAAGTACCTCCTATCACCTGCCCAAGGCCCTCCCAGGGCTGATGAACTTTAATCACCTGGTGACAACCCCAGTCGCTGCGCCTCCTTGCTCCTGTGACGTCAGCCTCTGACCATCCTCCCAGCCTGGCTGGACCTCAGGCAGAGAACTGCCTGTTCTACACCCTATTCAGATGCCTCCAGTTGTCCACAAGGATGCTGGGTGCTCCCTAGCTGACCTCCTGCCCCCCTACAACTAGGTAAGCACACGAGTCCTTGGCCCCCACTGCCCCTCTCCTGCCCGTGCACCTTGGAGGTGCCCACCCCCAGATCCTGATCCCAAGCCCGGGGCCCCTGGAGGAGCTCTGCAGGGACCGCAGGCGTGGCTGTAGCTGCACGGAGGGGGGAGCTATAAGGCGGTGGGGGGGGACCCCATCTGTGGCCAGAACTTTCCCAGGCAGAAAATCTGCCTCTTCCTCCCCAGCTGGTGCCCCAGGCCAGAGGAAGAAGGGGCCTCTCTCCTGGGCCTCAGGTAAACCCACCAGGGTTACAAGGAGGGAGGGGTCTGGGTTGAGGCCCAGCACTGCCACTTGTCTACTTTCTGGCCTCAGTTTCCCCTTTGACATTGGTTTGGGTGCGAGCCAGGCTCTTGTCTTAGACATTCTTTTAGGAAGTGTGAAAAAGTTAGGGGTGGAGGGATGGGAAATGGAAGCCTAGTCTCCCAGCAGGGTGTCTTCCGCTGGGCTGGGGACATCTGCTTGTGGGAGGCTAGGCCAACCTTCGCTGTCACAGCGTCCTGGGACACTCCGTGCTGCCTCTCCCTGCACTCCCTGGAAGTCTGAGCCTTGCTGGGTGTCCACACTTGGGTCTGGGAGAGGACAGATGGACAAGGAAGCGGGAATATGTGTCTCAGGGTGTCAGGGTTGGTTCACAGTAGGGCCTTGAGGGGAGCCTCGGCTCATAGCCCCAATCCTGAGAGAAATGAGGCCAGAGATGTCTGGGGTGGGCCAGGGAGGTGGTACCAGCCAAGCCCGGGCCCTGCCCCACTGCTTGTGATGGGAATGTTCTATCTGCAGTGGATGCCACATGTCACTGGTCCAGCTCCTGCGGCTCTTTGGAGTCCCAGGGTGACTTTCTCATGAGGAACTCTTGACCCTGACCTCCTCCAAGACCCAGGGTGTCTGCGTTCCCAAAAGGCTGTCAGGGCTGGTGAAGGGTGTGGGCCATGTTTAGAGCAGGGAGGAGGGCAGGGCTTGGTCCGCAGTCTGGACAGACAAAGCCCTCTAGCCACATTTTGGAGGACTGAGTGGTGGGAGAGCCTAAGAAGGCGGTCAAGTGGCATTCAGGTTGGAATCGTGTCTAGATTCAGGCTCTGGTGCCCAACATGGAGAGGAGGGCTGCTTTGGACCCTGCTGGGGACAAGGTTCGTGGTCTGCTGCATCCCCACTTGCCAGGCCTCTCTGCTTTGGGGCTCAGTGTCCCCTTCTGCCTCTAGAGCTGGAGATCTCTGTTTTCCTACAGAAGATGAGGGGTCCCATGCTGCCACGCTACGCATCACCTCACGCCTGCCGAGCGCTTCCCCTCTGACCTGAGGAGTGCTCCCACGAGTGTGGGGAAGGAGACAGGGATTCCTGCCCTAGGTCTTCTCTGGGATGCTGTCTGTGTCTGGCTCTGGGTCCAGTTGCTCTGAACAGAGACAGGGGAAACCACAGGGGCCCCGCCTGGGGGCCCCCCTGGAGGGGCTCACTGGTGGCTGCTGCCCTTCGGAGGGAATAGCATCTGGGAGAGGACACTCCTGCCTCTGCCACCACATCCCCCTTTCCCTGTTGCGGTCAAACCCCTCACTCGATGCCACAGCCCTGGGGACGCTGAGGCTGCTGCTGTCCTCCACACAGCCTGAGAGAAAATCCACAGGGAAATATAGAGTCAGCAAGAGGTCACTGATGTGCCCCATGCCATGCAGGCATCCCTGGAACATCCCTTTAGTGTAGCCATGTGATAGTGGTAGCTCTCAATTACTTAGCACTCTGTACATTCTAACCCACTTCACTCACTACAGCCCTGACAAGCGAGGCCAGCCACGGACAGAGAAATGACTTGCCAAAGCCCCATAGCAGGTTCCACTCAGAGGGGCAGGCTGGTTCCGGCCCCCCGGCCCCTTTTGTCGTGTGAAGCACCCCTGGGCTTGAGCAGGAGTACCCTCTACCCTCCCCGCTCTGCAAACTGGGCTGCGCCTGGGAGAAGCGCTGGGAGAATTCATGCAGACATGCGTGCTGCTGATAGCCTCTTTGACTCCAGAGTTCAACTGGAGGCAGAAAACCCAGCCAGAGGTGGAGGGAGGTCACATCGAGCCCCCCGGAAAGGGCCGGGCCTGCTTCAGGTCCACCCTTGTGATTTCAGGAGAACGAGGGAGCTGCCTGGCGGAGGAGTCTTTAGAGAAGACCCTGTGGCCACAGGGTCCGGCAGAGCACAAGGGAGACCCCAGTTACTTCTCCAGCTGTCTTCAGCCAAACCTTCTTTGGAGCCACCTTCCCACTTCCTGCTGGTCGGTAAGTTCTGGCGCTGTGGTAGCTGGTTGCAGATTTCAGGAGGAGACTGAGGGGGCCCCCTTGCAAGGCACAATGGATGCTTAGTCGCCCGCTCTGTGCCGGGCTGCCCTGGAGAGAGCGAAGGACAGTGCCAGGTTCTGGGCTGCGCTAAGGAACACAGAAGGAATAAGGCCAGGCCTGTCCTTTCTCGAGCTCCCTGTAAGGCTTGATTGCTGTCAGGAGGTAGAAAGGACACGTGAAGTCTGAAGGGGCGCCCAGGGAGGGGTCCCTGTTGGCCTTGAGGTCCTTAGGGGATGAGCCCTGCAGATTCACAGAGAAGATTTGGGAGGGCAGAGACGGGCCTGGAGCTCCCGGCAGAACAAATGTCCCGGTCAAAGGTCTGGGGCCTGGACACCCGCACATGTTCTAGGAGGCCGGAAGGAGCCTCAAGGCTGTTCTTGAGCGTTGACTTTAGACTGTGCCCTGGGAGGGAGGGACCTGGGAGTGCCCGAGGCTGGACCTGACCCCACTCCTGCCCTCTGCTGTGTGGCAGAGTCATGAAGAAGCAGTTTGTGGTGCTGGGCTTGTTGGCTGTGGTTCTGCTGCTGGTCATCGTTGGTCTCTGCGTCTGGCTGCCCTCCGCCTACACGCACCCCGACCATGTGTATGCCAGGGCGGCTGTGGCCGCCGATGCCAAGCACTGCTCGGAGATTGGGAGGTGAGCGGGACCACCTGACCTGGGGCAGGGTGTCGGGGACTGGTGCCAAGGCCAGGCCCTGGAAGACAACTGTGCAGTAGACCTGGGCAAGACCTTTGTCTCTCTGACTCAATTGCTCTGCCTAAATAGACTGCCTGCACTAAGGGTGCATTGAGCTGCTGCCTTTTCCTTGGACCCTTGGCGTACCTGTCTCTTTGGATTAACCCTGCTATTCTATTCTATTTTCCATTCATATCTCACATTATATACAAAGATCAGTTTTCACTTGAAGACTTAAGCAGAGAAAATATTATCAATAAAAAATAATTAAGCCGGGCCTAGTGGCACACTGCTGCAATCCCAGCTACTTGGGAGGCTGAGGCAGGAGAATTGCAATTTGAGATGAGCTAGGGCAACTTAGTGAGACCCTGTCTCAAAATGAAAAGCAAGAAGCACGCAAAGCACCATTTTCCTTTTTAAAAAAATTAAGTAAGTTATGTGTACTGGTTTGATTAGAAAAGAGGAAACTTAAATTTTTTTTTGTTTGTTTATTTTGAGACAGGGTTGCATTATGTAGTGCAGTCTGGCCTTGAACTCACTTATGTAGCCCATGCTGGCCTCAAACTCATGGTGATCCTCCTGCCTCAGCCTCCCAAATGCTGAGATTACAGGCTTGTGCCACCACACCCAGCTAATTTAAATCTCTAACAAACAAAAAATCTAGCTGGGCCTGGTGGCACATGCTTCTAATCTCAGCACTTGGGAGGCTGAGGCAGGAGGATTGCTGCGATTTTGAAGCCAGCCTAGGCTACATAGTGAGACCTCTTTTTTTTAAAAAAAATCTTACAGCTTCCTCCTCTGTCTCCCTTTGGGCCAGGTGGCCTGGTAGAGATGGGCAGGTAGACAGCAGGGTATGCACGGGGGCTGGGGGCCCTTAGGATCTCACTCTCCTGTGTGCCACCGGCAGGGACGTGCTGCTGGATGGCGGCTCGGCAGTGGACGCAGCCATCGCAGGCCTGCTGTGTGTCGGGCTCATGAACCCTCACAGCATGGGCATCGGCGGCGGCCTGTTCCTCACCATCTACGACAGCTCCACGGGTGAGTACCTGGGGGAGGGCGAGTGGCAATGGGTGTCTGACTCAGGGTGGAAGTACGTGGCCCTGGGCCTCCCTCAGGGGGCAGGTTTGCTCATCCTGCCTACCTGCTGCTTCTTCCAGGGAAAGCTGAGATTATCAATGCCCGCGAGGTGGCACCCAGGTTGGCGTACACCAGCATGTTCAACAGCTCGAAGCAGTCCGAAGAAGGTGAGCCATGTGGGAGGCTCAGGGCCTGGGTGCAGAGCTAGGATGGGCCATGGGGAAGTTGGCTGAGCCACTTGAGCACGACCCTGTCCAGGCCTGGGACGCTGCTGCACTCCCACTGGTTCCTGCGGCCCACACCCGCCGGTGTGAGCCGTCAGGCCCCTCCAAGGCCTGACCCTTTTGCTCAGGCCCCTCCAAGGCCACCCTGCAGTTGTAGATGGAAAGAATAATCACACAGGCCCTCTGGATCTGTGAATGCCACAGCCAAGGATTGGGCCAACTGCAGGTAGGCCCAAAAGAAAGGATTGCACCTGAGCCTGGCACTGTGGTACACACCTGTATTCCCAGCATTCTGGGAGGATGAGGCAGAGGGATCGTAAATTCAAGCCCAGTCTTGGCAATTTAACAATTCAGAGAGACCCTGTCTCAAAATAAGAAATTAAAAAGGGCTGGAGATATAGCTCACTACTTTGGGTTTAATCTCCAGTATGGAAAAAAATTATGTCCATACTGAACATGTACAGACATTTTTGCTTGTCTTTATTCCATACAGAACTATTCACATTGCATTTACATTGGATTTAGTACAATAAGTAATTAGGAGATGATTATCCAACCTGTGACCCAGAAGTTGGGTATGCCATTAAAAATGTTCTTGGGCCAGGTGCAGGTCAATAATCCCAACACTCAGGAGGCTGAGGCAGGAGGACCTTCCCCTAGTTTGAGGTCAGGCTGAGCTACATAGCAAGACCCTGTCTCAAAAATAAAAAATAATCTTTTTTTCAAAAAAACCTTTTTTTTGGTACTGGGAATCAAACTCAGGACCTTGCTTTTGCCAGGCAGATGCTTGTCCCACTGAGCTATATTCCTAGCCCCTCAAAAATATTTTTAAAAGGAAGTTTTATTACTTATATACATTAACTATGTTGTATGTTTTATATGTGGCTCAAGAGAATTCCTCCTCACTCAGTACGGCCAAGGGAAGGCAAATGTTTCCAACCCCTAGGCTGCAGGCTGGACACACGGGATTGGACGCGCCTGAATATGGGAGGGTGTGTGGAGGTGAACTGTGGACACTGCACCAGTTCATACAGGGTGCTTGAGTACCCATGGATTTAGTGTGCTTGGGGTGGGTCCTGGAACGAGTCCTCTCAGCCACTGAGGGACAGCTGCATTATTATTATTATTATTATTTTTTTTTTTCCGTACTGGGAATCAAACTCAGAACCCTGCACTTGCCAGGCAGGCACTTGTGTCCCTGAGCTATATCCCCGGCCTCTTGACAGCTGCATTATTATAACAACTCACACGTTCCTGGGGTCACTGGGGCTGGCCCAGCTTAGTGCTTTTTACCGATGAGCCCCTTGTATCCTCCCTGTGCCCTGGGGGATAAAGAGCGGATCCTGTATTGATTCCCATTTTACAGGTGGTGATGCTGAGGTCCAGAGAAATCATGCCCACTGGCTGAGGTCACACAGCTGGGATATGGTAAAGCAGGGATTGAACACAGGCTGTCAAAATCCTGTGTTTTTAACAGGCAGCTCATTCATTCACTCATCCACTCACTCATTCATTCATTCATTCATTCCTGTGTGAGGCTTGCCCTCTAGAGAGAGGCAGTCTTTCTTTTCTAACCTGAACTTCAATAGAGAGGCGACCCCTAAATTCTTCAGGTAGGTGAGGGGAAACCGGTGGCTCCCGGAAGTGCCACTCAAAGTAGGTAGAATGGGTACAAAGATAAGAGTTCGGAAGGTTGGGATACCACCCCAGTGGCCGTTCTGATACCTCAGGGGAGATCCCGGGTGGTGCTTTCTGAGTGACTTTTTTGGATTCCTCCCCAATGTACATAATCTTTGATTTTTTTTATACCCACTGAGAACTCCAAATGTATAAGGATGAAATTGTTCACTGCATGGAAATGCCGGAATCTTAAGGACTTAGCATCCTGCAGACACTTGGGTCTCATTTTTTTGTTCTTTTTTTGAGACAGGGTCTCTCTATGCAGTGCAGGCTGGCCTTGAGCTCACTTTGTAGCCCAGGCTGGCCTCGAATTTGCAACGATCCTCCTGCCTCAGCCTCCCAAGTGCTGGGATTACAGGTGTGAGACACCATGCCTGGCTCCTGCAGACACTTGGAGTTTACTTGAACCCCTCTTACGGCACTGGCCACTGTTCCCCCAGCCAGGGTATAAAGCAAAGAAAAAACAACCTGTAGCCTGGGCAGCCGGCATCCCAGCTGGACAGGAGAGGCTGCATAGATGCCAGGGCACCACGTGCTGTGGGAATAGCAGAGCTGGGGGGCCTCAGGAGGGGGTTTTACAGAGAGCAGCCTGGTCAGGGAGGGGACATCTGAGCAGGGACCCGGGGGTGGGGGTGGGTGGGTGTAGTCATGTGGGGTGTTGGGAAGAGGGGGAGATCCAACCATCCAGGTGGAATGGGCAGGGACTGAGCCCTGCAGGGAGCCACGGGGTCTGCCGACAGGGGGCGCAGGAGGAGGAGGAAGACACAGGGCCCCAGGGAATGGCCTAGGCCTAGGCTGGGTGGGACCTCATCTGTCACTGTGAAGCTCTTGCCTCTTGTCTGAGTGAGATGGGAGCCCCAGACTGTCTGGTGGGGAAAGAAAATCCACCTTATGGCTAACAACCCCTCGGGCCGCCGTGTAAGGGGCAGGGAGCCAGTGGGACCCGTTAGGCAGTCACGCCAACAGTTCAGGGGAAGCAGAGAGTGGTGGACAGTAGCTCGTGCTGAAAATATTCAGAAGACAGAGCCTGCAATTTGCCGACATTTTGGTTAGGACGCACGTGTGGGGAGTCCCGGAGGACCCCAAGGTCTTTGGGTGCTCCCAGATAAACAGGGTGGCCGAGAAGACCGGCAGGGCTGTGGTTTGAGCGGATGTTCAGCAGTGCTTTGCGGGGTATGGTGTGTCGAGATGCCTGTTTTGAGTGGGTAGGGGGATCCCTGAGTCTGGCAATCAGGGCAGCAGCCCACCCAGAGCGTAAACCTGGGAGCTGTCAATGCACGTATGGAAGCTGAAACCCAGAGCAGGAGGAGATCACCCAGAGAGATGGGAGGTGGTGGAAGACAGAGCTGCGGGCAGGGCCGAAGAGAGGATCCAAGTGGGCGTGGTGCAGGGTGGCTCAGGAAGGAAGAATGAACCCAGTTAGACGGAGTGCAGCAGGAGGTCTGGCAGCATGGGGTCGCCCGTGAGCCTGGCAAGCAGAGTGCTGTGAGAGCCTGATTGGCCCCAAGAGAGGCTGGCTTGCTTTTTCTTTCTTTCTTTCTTTCTTTCTTTCTTTCTTTCTTTCTTTCTTTCTTTCTTTCTTTCTTTCTTTCTTTCTTTCTTTCTTTTCTTTCTTTCTTTCTTTCTTCTTTCTTTTCTTTCTTCCTTTCTGTGGGAGGAACTGGGTATTAAGTGTCAAATCTTTAGTCAGGTGTGGTGGCACATGCCTGCTATCCCAACACTTGGGAGGCTGAGGCTGGAGGGTCACCATGAGGTCAAGGCCAGCGTGGGCTACATAGTGAGTTCAAGGCCAGCCTGGACTACATAGTGAGACCCTGTCTCAGAAAACAAACAAATATACAAAAATGTCAGCTCTTTCCAGATGGGCAGTTTCTAGGATCATAATAACCTGGCTCTTGGAAATTCATGCCTGGCTTCAGGTGGCACAGGGGTATGTGGTTCTAGAGCTGCAGTGGCCAAACCTGGGACTAGGCAAAGTGGGCCCCAGCACCTCAGTGGTGAAAGCAGGAGGGAGCCCGGGAGGGGGCAGGGACCCTGGCTGTACCTGTCTGGACAAAGCCATCAGGGCCTGGCTTTGGATGTAGCACCAGGGGGGCAGAAGGGCTTGGTGGGGAGTCAGGCCCCAGGATCTGTTTTTGATGAAGTCACGGGCTCCTGGAAGTCCTCCGTGGAATAAAACCCAGTATAATCAGATGGGGGAAACTGAGGTCTGGGGAGAGGACAGGGCAGGGATTAGGGCTTGGGAAGCAAAGAGGAAGGGTGTTCTTTCCTGGAGTTGGCATAGCTTTGAGCTACCTGTAGGGGCAGGGCAGGGCCTGACCTTGCTTTAACAAGTTCTTTGTTTTGTTTTGTTTTTTGTTTTTCTTCCGGTATTAGGAATCAACTCACGACCTTGCGCTTGCCAGGCAGACACTGTGCTGCTGAGCTAAAACCCCAGCCTCTTGCTTTAACAAGTTCTGGTAGAACTCAGGCATCTTATTGGACAAGAGGATTTGTGGCTAGAGGTGGCTCAGACTGAGAGACAGGAGGGTTTGTCCGGTCTCACTGGGCCACCAGGGTCTTGGCATAGCATGCAGGTATGGGCACACTGTGGAGAAAGACATCTGATCCTGGGACAGCAAAAGCCAGCCCATGTGACAGCAGCTTTGTCTTCTGTCCCCTGCCAGACATTCCTGTCTTTTGCCTGTCAAACCCAGATAGGATTTTAAAAATCTTTCCTTAGGCCAGGCATGGTGACGCACGCCCACACACACCTGTAATCTCAGCACTCTGGAGGCTGAGGCAGGAGGATTGCTGCAAGTCTGAGGCCAGCCTGGGCTACAAAATGAACTCAAAGCCAGCCTACACTGCACAAAAAGACAAAAAAAAAAAAATTTCTCCTTAGGCTGGGGGTATAACTCAGTGGCAGAGCACTTGTCTAGCATTTGTGAGGCCCTGGGTTTGATCCCCAGCACCGCACACACACATGCACACACACGCGTGTGCACACACATGCACGCTCCATTGCTTTTGAAGCCTCACTAGCCCCCTCTATCAAAAGGGCCAGGGAAGTTGCCTAGGATACTACCCTGCTGGGGACCACTAGTCACCCCTCTCTCTGTCTGCAGGGGGGATGTCAGTGGCAGTCCCTGGTGAGATCCGTGGCTATGAGCTGGCACACCGGCGGCATGGGCGGCTGCCTTGGCATCGCCTCTTCCAACCTAACATCCGGCTGGCCCGCGAGGGCTTCCCTGTGGGCAAGGGCTTGGCAGCAGCCCTGAACAGAACACAGACTGTCATTGAGCAGACGCCTGGCCTGTGGTATGTCTGCAGGCATGGGCCTGCCGCCCAAGGCCCCTGACACCCAGGAGGGCCTGATGGAGCTTTCAGGGCTCTGCTTTCAGGAACCTGCCCTGGGTGGCCGACTTTGGGACCCTTACTGGACACTGGTAGGCCATGTAGCTGGAGTGGCATAGGACGCTAGGAGCCCTGAGCGACAGGGCTACCCGTCTGTGGTTAGGCCCTGTCCATCCTTTGCTTGCCGTCCCTCGAGAACAGAGTGGAGTCACGCAGGTTGAGGGGAGCAGTGTATGGGGATGCTACGGCCGATTCCACCTCACCTGCTGCCTTACATGAGTTTCTCTGCCCCAGCGAGATTTTCTGCCGGAACGGGAAGGTCCTTCAGGAGGGGGAAACGGTGACCATGCCACGGCTGGCTGACACGTATGAGACGCTGGCCCGAGAGGGGCCCCAGGCCTTCTACAATGGCAGCCTCACGGCGCAGATTGTGAAGGACATCCAGGATGCCGGTGAGTAGGGGGCTTTGGGGCCTGAGTGGGGAACCCCACAGTGGGATGCTGGAGCCAGGGGCCAGTCCCTGGGGCCCTCCTGTCCTGTTTGCACTAGCACTGGCCCCCAAGGGCCGCCTTGGCAGGGGAGGGTCAGTGACAGGCCAGTGGGACCACACTCCTGGCTCAATCGCAGAATCTATGCAGTTGGGAAGAAAGTGGGTTAGTTTGGGTGTGGGCAGGAACGGGGACTGAGGGAGCACTTCCTGTTCAGAGCGGTGGGTAAGCTGCGGCTGGCCTTGTCAGGTCCGGAGAGAGATTCCTACTAGGTGCAATGGCTTGCGCTGAGACGCAGGGGGGTTTTGATTCTCTGGGAGGGATGGGCTGGGAGAGAAGCATCTGGAGGGGTTTTTTGCTCGGTGGCCACAGAGAGAGAGGAGAAGGCAGGCCGGAAGGCAAGCAGCTTGAGGACAGCCGGTCCAGCCTGGCTGGTGGGACAAGCACTGTCAGGGAGAACGCAGGCCTGAGCCCTCAAGGCGGGGCGAGGCTCCCAGCGTGCCGTCCCTGGGACCCGTCCTGGTGGTGTCGGCCATCTTCCCCCTGTGGTGCATCCCTGTCTTCTTACTCAGTGGCGAAGCCCTTCATGCCTCTCCTCCGTGCAGAGGAGCCCTGACCCCCGGAGCATACCCTTGTTCCTTCTTCACGCTGCAGCCCCATCCGTCTGCGCAGTTTTGCAGTTCAGGCCCCCGGTAACGCGTCCCGGATCCCTACCATGGTGCAGCCCCATCCCTGTGTCCACTGAGCTACTGTCCCATTGCAGGGGGCATTATAACCACCGAGGACCTAAACAACTACCGCGCTGAGCTGATCGAGCACCCGCTGAACATCAGCCTCGGGGACTCGGTGCTGTACACGCCCAGCGCCCCACTCAGTGGGCCTGTGCTGGTTCTCATCCTCAACATCCTCAAGGGTGAGCGGCCTCGCTACGGCCCTGCAGCGGGTGCACGACTCTGCCTGTCCTTCCCCACGCTCCACGGCCGCGACGCCTTTCCGTCCCTGAGCGCCCTCAGTGCAGCCCCGCCTCGGGGCTTGCCCTGCTCCTGCAGGAGGTGGTGCAAGTGACCGGGCTATCCAGGGTGGGCAGAGCGCCTGGGCTGGGGGATGAGGAGTGGTCGGGCGGGAGACAGGTGCGAGATTTCAGGACAGGGGTCTGGTCCAGAGAAGACGTTTGGGTTTAGACTACAGAGCCCTCTGGCTGGATGTGTGCGGCCCTGCCTTCCTTTCTGGAGAGCTGGCCACTGCTTCTCAAGGTGGGCAACGTGGCTCAGGGAAGCCGTAACCTTTTGGGCCTCTCTGAACCCCTGGTTGCCAATAAACATCTGGCTCCAACCAACCAGGGTACAACTTCTCCCCGGCAAGCGTGAGCACACCTGAGCAGAAGGCCTTGACGTACCACCGCATCGTGGAGGCCTTCCGGTTCGCCTATGCCAAGAGGACCCTGCTTGGGGACCCCAAGTTTGTTGATGTGACTAAGGTAAGGGGCTGGCGCACACTGGACAAGGGTGAAGTCCCTGGAGCTACGCTAGGCTCACACGTGCTTTCTGAATCCATTTCTGCTGCCAACTTTGACTGGGGAGTCTACGGTGTGCTGGGATACACTGGTTACCCCAAGTCCTCACCTCTCCTTCATGGAGCTTATAGTTGGGAGGGCTGAGGCAACAGACTTGATAACAGGTAACTAGTGCTCCCTTTTCTGGCCAATTCCTACCTCAGGGCCTTTGCATATGCTGGGCTTGAAAGGTGCTGGTGTGGTCAGAGAGAAGAGAGAGATTGATGGGGATGTTGCAGCCCTCAGGAATGGTAAGAAGGAGGTACCAAGGTTGAGGAACCAAGGGGCAACCTGCTCCCTGGTCACACCCAGGGACTAATGCTTCCCACATCCCTACCTTGGGCCCAGCATCACCTGGCCCGCTCACGTAGCCAGGCACCCAGACTCACGCAAGGCCTCTGCTAGAATCCCTCGTGCATCCCTTCTGGCTAGGGGCCTAGGTCCCTCCTCACTCACTTGGATCCCTGGCATTCCCCATGGACTGGCAGACCTGTGAGCAGCCAGGAGGAGCCTCCGTGTTCCCTGATGAGCACTCCGCACCCCACCTGCCCTTGCCATGACCTGTGTCTTATCTCTCAGAGGGGTAGAAGCCCCCGTGTAGCCTCGCTCTGCCTGGCCCCTGGCTGAGGCTCTCTGCCTTCTGTTGCTGGCTCAGGGTGCACCCCACAGCACTCCTCTACCTCTCACCGTGTTCCCCTGTAACAGCTCCTCCCCGGGAGAGAGGCCTGCTGTCAGCTAGCGTGAACTTGCCAGACTCGCCCTCAGTCCCTTCGCACATGTTCTGTAAGCACTGGGGGGAGGCGACCCCAGGGCCTCATTCGTGCTAAGCAAGCACTATATTGCTGAGCCACATCCCCAGCTTACTCATTTGTATTTTTGTGGTCCTGCGGATGGAACCCAGGGTCTCATGCATGCTAGGCAAGCACTCTGCCACTGAGCTGCTTCCCTGCTGATTAAACCCAGGGCCTTTAAAAATTTTTTATTTTAGTTTTTAAATTTTGGGACAGGGGCTAAGTTGCCCAGCTGGACTTGAACTTGAGATTGTCCTGCCTCAGTCTCCCAGGGTGCAGGGATTATAGGGGTGCGTCACTATGCTCAGTTTACCCGCTATTCTCCCCCTCCCCCCATAGGGCAAGTCACCATTTCCTGCATAGTTGTCCATAGCCTGCTTCTTATCCCCCACTTGGCCACCAGAGGAACCTGTGAAACAAATTTCCAGGAAGCTTGTTCCTCTGCCCCAGGGCTAGGTGGCCCAGGGCAAAAAGCCAGAGTCGTCTTTCTGGGACCTATGAGGCCCTACACATGGGCCCTGGCCATTGTTTTCAGTCTCCTGTCCCCTCTTCTCATGCACTCTGCCTGGTAGCCCTGGGCTGCCGCCACTTGCCTCAGGGCCTTTGCACTTACCCTTAGGCCTCATTCTGGGCTCTTTTCAGATGGCACCTCCTCTAAGAGGTCCTTCCTAACCACTCTGTCTGTACTCCACCCCCCTCTATCCCCTCATTACCAGCACTTTCCCTGCCTGCTATTGTTTGCCCCCTTGCCGTGAGGGCAGGTACCTACGCATCTGTTCCCTGCTGATTGATTACTCATTCCGAGCATGTAGTACAGGTTCCATAAATACTTGCAGGAATGAATGTGGCTCTGGAGGTTTGAGGGATGGACAGATAACAAAGACAGAAGCTAGAGAGGGGAGGAAATGGGCCATGGGAGACCCTGGGCCTACCTTCTGGACCCTGGGTGTAGCCGCAGGAGGCTTAGGGTACAGGGAGGTTAGGGTCAGTCCTAAGACCTGCTCGAACAGCCCTGTGCCCCGCTCCCCATCCTCCTTCCCACCTCCTCAGGCCAGCTCTGGGGTCTCGGCAGGTCATCCAGAACATGAGCTCCGAGTTCTTCGCCGCCCAGCTTCAAGCCCGAATCTCTGACGACACCACGTTCCCGGTCTCCTACTATGAGCCTGAATACTACACACCTGACGATGGGGGCACTGCCCACCTATCTGTGGTCTCGGAGGATGGCAGTGCTGTGTCCGCCACCAGCACCATCAACCTCTAGTAGGGGCTGTGAGGCTGCTGGGCGGCGCAGTCCCAGGGGCTGCCTGCATGTCCCCCAAGGGGCCGCCTCCTTCCGCAGAGGGACGCGGCTGCCCGCCTTGGTTGGGCCTCCCAGGGACTGAGCTGTGCAGAGGGGTGGGTAGGGACCTAGCAGGGCTGCACGGGGGCGGGCATGGCTATCTGACCCGATCCATCCACAGCTTCGGCTCCAAGGTCATTTCCCAAGTCAGCGGCATCATATTCAACAACGAGATGGACGACTTCAGCTCTCCCAACTTCACCAACCAGTTCGGGGTGTCCCCTTCCCCGGCCAATTTCATCGAGCCAGGTGCCGGGTGGGGATCGGTGTTGGGAGGGAGCTGGTTTCCTGAGTGGGCAGCTGACCAGCGTCTCCGTCCCCTCCCGCGGGCCACAGGGAAGCAGCCACTCTCATCCATGTGTCCGTCGGTCATTGTGGGCAAGGATGGCAAGGTCCAGATGGTGGTGGGAGCCTCTGGAGGCACACAGATCACCACAGCTACTGCGCTGGTATGTGCCACCCACTGCCCGCCCTGCCGCTGTCCCTGAGCGGTGCTGAGCCCTTGCCACCTCTTCCCGCCCCCAGACCATCATGCATAGCCTCTGGTTTGGCTACGATATGAAGCGGGCAGTGGAGGAGCCCCGGCTGCATAACCAGCTTCTGCCCAATACCACAACACTGGAGAAAGACATTGACGAGGTGAGCCGGGAGCTGGGGAAACCAGGCCAGGGTGTGGGACTGTGGGGTTTCCTGGGCTGCAGGCCTGTATCTTCTGAGTCCTCACAGAGTGGACAGAGGCTGTCGTCCTCTGCCCAGGTGACACGGTCCTTAGGCCTGGTGCCTGGGTCATCCGGAGCCCTTGTGCAGGGAGGGCCAAGCCACCTGCTCGAGTGGGACCTCATAGGCCCGGTGCCCCAGCTTGCCCTTCCTGGTCACGTGGTTAGAAGCAGCACCGTGGGCCATGGGCCGAGGGCCGTGACCACACAGGAGAGGTTATGAGCACACCTGAGGCCCTGCTGAGCCTCTTCTCCTCTCACCCCTAGGCAGTGGCTGCGGGCTTGAGGACCCGGCATCACGAAACCGAGGTCACTCCTACCTTCATCGCTGTGGTCCAGGCCATTGCTCGAACAGCCCGTGGCTGGGCAGCTGCCGCGGACTCCAGGAAAGGCGGGGAGCCAGCCGGCTACTGAGTTCATTCGGGATAACCAAGACTGACCCGCAGCCCAGGGCCAAGACACCTGGGCCAAGAGTGGGACTTTAGGAAGGCGTGCTCTCTTGATGAGTGGCACAGCAGCGTAATAAACGGGGCCACGGCGTAGCGCTCTGGGCAGCGTTGCAGGCCAGGTCCCCCCTCGCTGGGTTTCAGAGTCCTGCATGTGAAATGGAGCCGTCCGACGGGGTGAGAGTGGAGGGCGTGATCAGGCCTCCATGCTCAGGTGCTGGAGCTAGCCTCAGCTTTTTCAGTTGGAGCTAGCCTGGCGGGGGGTGGATAAGGGGTGAGGGCGCAAGTCTATGCCAAGCACTGTCCTTACCCTGAACTCCAGCACCAGGGCAAAGACACTTCCTCCTGATAACCACCAGGGGGAGTGTAAGCCTTGACGTTGACCTGGGCGGCGGGCAGCTGCTGGCAAGCCAGGTACTTCCTCAGACTGGAGTGTCCCTGCTCGTGCTGCCCAGGGCATAAGGAGGTGAAAATGGGGTCTGAGAAGTAGGGATTGGACAAGAGGCTGAAAGGAAAATTCTGCAGAGCCACGCCTGGTGTCACTTTCCAAGCACAAACCCAGTCAAGCCTAAACGTGTGAT
The DNA here is from genome assembly GCF_000276665.1 of Chinchilla lanigera. Lineage (NCBI taxonomy): Eukaryota > Metazoa > Chordata > Mammalia > Rodentia > Chinchillidae > Chinchilla > Chinchilla lanigera. The sequence goes on from NW_004955455.1 coordinate 8,099,967, forward strand.
CAGCTCCAGGAAGCCCAGTTCTCAGGGAACAGCAAGCTGGAGGAGATCAACGGTTCCCCCAGGGGAAGGCAGCCCAGCAGCGGGGGGTCTGAAAAGATCCTGCCAGGCACAGCATCCCACACCCGGGCCAGCCCCTCCGGATCTGTGCCAGGGCCATTTAATTCACTCTTCACATGCGGTATACACACGTATATACGCACACAGTATGCACACAGAATACACACTTGTGTACACATGGTATGCACATGCGATACGCACGCAGATACGCACGCCATATGCACACAGTATAACCCTGTGGGGGGGAGCTGGTGAAGGGTCCTAGAGGAGGGCTGGGGAGAGAGAGGGGTCACAGCTCAAACCCCTGATTTCACCCCTGATTTCAGCCCCAAAGAACAGGGCTACACTCGCTAGCCAGCACGTAGGGGCTCAGAGAGCCTCAAGTAGGGGGGTCCTGCGGACCAAGAGGGGGCTGGGGCAGGCACGAGAACTTGGTGCTTCCAAAGTACTCCAGGAAAATAGGGTTTTGTGCTGCAGGGTGCTAAAGCCTGAGGGCTCCGTCTCTGGGTCCCAAAGAAAGAGACGAAGGCTGGCAGGGGGTGACAGCCCCTCCTCAATCCTTGTATGAATGCGAGAAGAAAGGCCACAGTCCCATTTGCAGGAGGGAAGACTGAGGCCTGAGGGGCGGGCTCAGGGCTGCGCCATGGGGAGGAAGGAGGGCCGCCTGTGAGGCTCTCTGAACCCCTACATGCTGGCTGGCAAATGTAGCCCTGTTCTCTGGGCCCCATGAGGCATAACCCAGGGCTGCTTCAGCGTCTGGAAGACTTCAGTTCCTGCTCCTTCCTTCCCGTCATCCCCGCCTCTGCCACCTCTTGGATGAGGACAGTCAGGGCCCGTCCCAGTTGGGCTCCCCAGCAGAGCCTCCGGCCAGGCCCAACCCCACTCTGATCCTTTCCCTCGGCCTTTGCACTGCGGCCTGTGCAACCCAGCCCCCGGCCTGACCAGGATGGCTGGCAAGGGGAGAGGAGAGGGGAGGGAAGATGTCCAGCCCCTTGACCCAGCTGTCCTTTTGGTCCCCGCTGCCCTGGCCTCTGAGCTCTGAGGGCTACAGTGGGTGGGTGGCCTGCCCCACTCAGGAATGCACTTTGGTTCGTGTTGAGCAACGTCGCTGCGTGAGGGTCGGTGGGGACGGGAAGAGGCGCCCTCGGCCCCTCCCTCCTCGAGGCAGCGTGGGAACGGGCCTCGGGGAAACGCCCTGTCTGGCCCAGGCTGACCAGGGGCTCTGCGTACAGAGGCCTGGCAGGCTGCGTGGCCTGTGAGGCAGCAGTCCCTCTCTGAGCCGCACCTCCCAGCTATACCAGGGAATGGGCTCTAGTGCAGAGACCCGGGACTGGCAGGGCTGAGGGCAATGGGAGGACGTGTGGGGGCCGAGGCTCCGTGTGGCTAGGAGTCCTGCCCACTGCGCCCTGCACCCATGCTAAGCTAGGTCAAGGGAGTGCCTCCGTGGGCCCTCCTCCCCGCAGCTGCCCAGCAGTTAGACACCATAAGGACCAGAGAGGAGCCAAGCCAATGTTCCCAGAGGAGGACACAGCACAGCACCCGGGCAAGGTGTCCATATTCCCCAGAGGCCCAAGGCTGCTTTTCCAGGTCAGCAGGTCCCAGACGTGGGTGGTCCGGTGCCACGGGTGTCAAGGGGTGGGTGTGTGGCCGGTCTGCATCCCCTGCTGTAAATTGGTAACGCTGTGGGCTCTGGGCCAGGACACGCCTTGGGTCCCTCTGTCCCTTCAGCCCCACTCCTCTGCCACGTGGATGCCCAGCTGAGCTGTCCCTAGGTGAGGCCAGTGGAAAGGGCAGGAGTGGGGTGGAGCCGCCCTCTGAGGAGGCGCTGACCGCTGAGCCCATCCGGGCTGGGAGCTGGGCTGCCCCGCTCCACTTTCCCTGTGATGCCAGGAACCGGGAAACTGGCACAGGGGCTCCTGGGAGCCGGGCACCCCCGGCACTGAGTCCTCAAGCACTACCGGAATGAGGAGACCCGGGCGAAGCTGATTGGGCAGGAGGGACCGCGGGACCGACCGGCAGTCAGTGAGTTAATCGCCACCGCCGCTGTCTCCTCTCTGCAAAGAGAAACTCCCCCTTGGTGCCTGGCCTCGCGCCAGGGCCAAACGCGGGCTGAAGCTGGAAGTTCAGGCAGTGGCCGCGTCTGCCTCTGTGCTGAGTGCTTGGGAGGCCGGCAGCTCCGCCGCTGCTGTCCATCTGTCCATCTGTCCACAGGGCTGTCAAGCTGGCTGCTGGCTGTTCATCTTTGAACCCCTCTTTCCACCTGTCTGTAAGCCCATCTCTGTCCAAATGTCTGTCTGACCATCCTGCTTGTCCGGCTGTCTGACAGTCAGTGCATGTTTGTCTGTCCCTGCCCACCAGTTTTTTCATTTGTCCATCTGCACATCGTGTTGTCCATTCACCTGCCTGTCCATCTGTCCCTCTGTCCGCTGGTCCGTCTGCCCACCTGCTTCCCGCGTCCCCCTGGGCCACTGAGCCATGGCCCGGGGCCACAGGTGCACGGTCAGCCTGGCCCTGCTGGGGCTGGGGCTGACGCTGGTCGTCACTGTGCTGGCTGTGGTCCTCTCTCGCCACCACACGCCCTGCAGCCCTCAAGCCTTTGCCCACGCTGCCGTAGCGGCTGACTCCAAGGTCTGCTCAGACATCGGACGGTAAGAGGTGGGTGGGAGCTGGGTGGCTGTGGCAGCTGGGCCCCCGGGAGACTGACTGGTGGCAGGGAGTGGAAGAGGTGCGTGTGTGTACATGCCGGCTCGTGGGGTAGGGGCCGTGGGGTTTGGGCTCTAGCACCAGCCAGCCCTGGGCACAAGGAGGCAGCCTCAGTACCTTTGCACAGAAGCAGTGGCAGGAACCTACAGGCCCGTGGCAGTGTTGGCAGAAGTAGCGTTCCTGACTCCAGGGCACAGGAGGTCCATTCGCACGACACAGATCAGACACGGAGACCCTAAAAGGATCCTGCTCCCTTGTGCCTGAACTGGCCCAACCTAACCCTGGTGGCAGGCTCTGGCCCCTTTAGCAAGGCCAGGCTATGTCTCCAAGGGTAGGGCCTTCCCAGGCTCCATATGTGGATGCTGCCCTGGCAGGTGCACACAATGCTGCCCGTTTTCCCCTTGGGCCTGGGCTCCATTGCCAAGTCTCTCAGACCTTGGAAACCCCTCCTGCTGGTGCCATACTCCCCATGGCTGCCCTCCCCGCGTCAGGGCCCGGTCGGGGTGGGCGGAGCGACTGATGTTGGGCAGGCTGGGATGAACGGGTGTGGACAGGGGCCACGGCTGGCATTTCCTGACCTTCACCCGGGAAACCCAGCCCATGGGAAACCTCTGCTGCCTGGCCACACCACCACCAGGGAGGGACATGGCAGGAAGCCCCTCCTGGCCCCCTGCCTCCCACTAAGCCCCCAGAAGCCTGAGCAAGCGTCCTCTTCCCGCAAGCCGAGCCGGTCTGCTTGCCAGGGTGTCTTCCTCACAGACTACTGTGAGGGGCCCCAGTGCCTCAGACGCCAGGAGTCTGTCCTGATGCACAGGGGACGTATGGCTGGGTCCTGGCTCTTTCCTCCCAGCATGCCCTCTTCTGTTCATTCATTCATCCAGCTTTTCATTCATTCCACCCTCCCTGCATCCATCCAGCCATCCGTCCATTCTTCCCCGCTCTAGCTGCTTCCCCTCCTGACCTGCTCCTCCGGGCTCCTTGGGCTCCTCGGGCTTGCTGCCTCCTTCCGTGTGTCTGCTTTCAGGATGGCGGTGGCTGAGAATGGCAGCTCAGGGACAAGTTAGCAGGCAGCTGCTTTGTCCTCCCCCAGGGTGCTCCCAAGGGATGTGAGCGAACGAGTGAGTTACCTGCCAGCCGTGCCAGAGCCCCTGTCCTGTGAGGACACCCCAAGACACAGTGCACACTTAACCCCAAAGTTGCCAAGATGCAAATGAGGCCAGAGGACCACCAGCCCCAGACACGATTAGGAGAGCCTGGGGGGCGGGCTGCTCCCACTATCTCTGAGCAGCGTCTCCCCAGCCTCTCTCTGAGGGTCTCTGGGACATGCCCTGCTACGCACATGAAGCCCAGGGGCTGGGGTCTCTGCTCTGAGCCTGCTCCCTCTGCCCGAACTCTCTTGGGCTCTCCTTTCGTGAAGGGAGCAGATGTGGTTTCTCCCTTGTGCTTTGTCAAACAACTCTCTGTTTCCTGTTCTTGTTTTAAGAAGCCTGGAGCGGGACAGAGCCTGGAATTGGCTCCAGCTACTATGGAATGGAGCAGGGGCTGGTGGCCCCCTGCAGGGCTGGGGCTGGGGCTGGGGGAGGCTCAGGAAGGGACCTGGTGCAAGGTCCTCCTGCCCAAGATCTCTTCCTGCAGGGTCCCTGGCCACACCACTTCAGGGTCTGTCAGCGGACACCCGCAGCCCACACTCCTCTCCCGTCCCCTTCTCTCCTAACTCATTTGCTCTGAGCCCCTGGGCGAGGCTTTATATGAGGAGCCAGCAGCACGGTGACAGTGAGATCCCTTCCCCTCTAGTCTGTCGTCTCCCAGCTTGAGGTCCTCATGTGTTAGACTTGTGTGCGAACTGCACATTCGGAGGTTCTGCGCAGGCATTTGTGGTCTAAGAAAACATTCTGAGCTTGAGGGTTACCGCTGTCCTTCAGGTTTTATGGCTCCCGTTTGCTGTGGCTTCTCAGAAATTCCTGCCCTCCCGGGCACACACCAGGCGTGGTGATCCCAGAACTCACAGAGGCTGAGGCAGGAGGATCATGTGTTTGTACCCAGCCTGAGCAACTTAGTGACTTAGGGAGACCCTGTCTCAAAATAAAGAAGGGCTGGGGTGTTGCTCAGTGTGAAGGCCCTGAGTTTAATCCCCAATACTGAAAAAAAGGGTTGGGGATATAGCTCAGTGGCACAGTGCCTGCTTAGCAAGTGTGAGGTCATGAGTTCGATTCCTGGTATTAAAAAAAAAAAAAGAAAGAAACAAGCTGGGTATGGTGGCGCATGCCTATAGTCCCAGCACTCGGGAGGCTGCAGCAGGAGGATCATTGGGAGTTCGAGACCAGCCTGGGCTACAAAGTGAGCTCAAGGTCAGCCTGAACTGCAAAGAGAAACCCTGTTTAGAAAAGACAGAACAGCAACAACAACAACAACAAAAAAAAAACCTGAAAAAAAAAAAGGAGGAAGAAAGAAAGAAAAAAAGAAAGAAATGCCTGCCCTCCTAGAGGATCCTCAGGGGGAGGACTTAGGCCCAGCCAGGAAAAGGGACCTGCCCGTGGCTTAGGGGACAGGCTCAGCTGTGCCCTGCTGCTGCTGCCACTTCTGCAGGGATGGAAACTATCCAGGGCTGTGGGAGGGCTGGGGTTTTCCTGGAGTCCCCATTCCTCCCTTTGAGCCCTAATCCCTGGCCAGCCTATTGGCCTGGCCCATGGAGGCCAGAACTTCAGCATAGCCAGGTAAGCAGACCCAGGCAGGGCACACAGAACTGCCTCCGGGGCTCTGACAAACAATTCCCTTCCAGGGAATTGGAGTCCGGGCTGCCACTGGGCTGTGGGGTGGAGTTGTTAGGCTCCCAAAGGGTGGGGTTTTGTTTGTTGGTTTGCTGTTTTTGAGACACAGTCTCACTATGCATTCTAGGCTAGCCTTGAACTATTATATAGCCCAGGCTGGCCTCAAATTCACAGTGAGCCTCCTGCCTCAGCCTCCCAAGTGCTGGGATTACAGGCATGAGCCCCCACACCTGGCGAAGGGCTGGGATGTCAGCTGCTCCATACCCAGATGGTGCCTGGGTTATGCTCCAGGTACAGAGGAAAGCGGGGACCCTGGACAAGCTACTGCAGCCTGTGATTCTCAGCATCCTCACCTATGAAGTAGGCACGTGTGGGGCGGCTGTGAGCACCCAGGTGCTGAGGCGTGGAGCTCACGCCACCCACTGGAGGGGCTCCCTGCAGGGCCACTGCTCTGTCTAATGACGTTTATGGTGGCTTGGCTGGATCAGGCTGACATCTGCGGACCCGACTTGGGACTAGGGCGTGACTTCTTCCTCCATGACCGTAGCCTTTGATCTGCTGTTTCCTCCCCTCTGGGCCCCAGCACGGGGCGGTGACCCTCACAGCTCTCTGTACTCTGGGCACGCTCACCGGGACATGACCGCATTTCCTCCCTCCCGGGGCTCAGGAGGAAACGGCCGCCATGCCCGCCAAGGCCCGCACTTGTGTGCGAATGGGTGTGTGTGATCCGCCTGTCTGACTGGGCGTGTGGCAGCAACCTCCTGCTCCTTGGCAATAGAAACGTGCGGTTCTCCCACTGCCCGGAACTGCCCGCATTTCATGGCTGAGGAACCCAGGCTCAGGTTACTGAGTTACCTGCCCAGGGTCCTGCAGCTGGTACACAGGAACACCAGCCCCAGCCGCAAACCCGGGGTGCGCTCGTGAGGTTGTGAGTGCGGGGGCGGGGGGGGGAGGGGGGTGCCTTTCTCCATCCTCAGTGTCCCGTATCCACTACGTGAGGTACGCTGTGTCTGCAGGCTGGCCCAGGGGCCCATGGGGAACCCACACGGCAAAGCCCCTGCCTTCACGGTAGTGGAAATAACAATAAATCCGTAACTGATGTCAGGGGCTTGGATGTGATCGCTGGTCGGTGTGCATTCAGTTTTAGGGTTTTTTCATCCTTTTTGTTTTAATTTTATTTCGTGCTGGACATGGTGAATCCCAGCACTTGGGAGGCTGAGGCAGGAGGAGGATTGCTGCTGAGCCCAGGGCCAGCCTGGGCTATATATTGAGTTCTAGATCAGCCTGAAATATATACTGAGACCTGCCTCAAAAAAAATTTTTTTTTTTTTTTGGTGATACTTGAACCCAGGGCCTCCTATAAGCTAGGCAAGCACTCTACCATTGCACTCCACTCTCATCCCAAATTTGGCTTTTTGGCCAGGTGTGGTGGCGCATGCCTGTAATCTCAGCACTTGGGAAGTTGAGGCAGGAAGATCACCAGGAGTTCAAGGCCAGCTTGGGCTACATAAGCAAGTTCTAGACCAGCCTAAAATATATACTGAGACCTTGCCTCAAAAACAAATGTGGTTTTTGTTAGTTTTTTGGTATCTAGAAAAGTTTGTATTCTTGTTCCAAAGGATATTCATGTATTAATATCTTTCTTATACATTATGTATTACATCTAATTATAATATTAGATATATTAGACAGCAGGCCCTTGGTTCTCTCTTTTATGGATATTCTCTGTTGGCTCCTCTGATGGTTAATATTAAGTGTCCTTTTGGTTGGGTTGTGTGCCAAGTGGTTTGGTCAAATACAGATGCTTGCCAAGCATGGCAGCACACACCTATAACCTAGCAGTTTGGGAGGCTGAGGCAGGAGGACCACAAGTTCAAACCAGCTTGGAGCATTTCAGGATTTAGTGAGAGCCTGTCTCAAAATAAAAATTTTAAAGGTTTAGAGATATAGCTCAACACAAAGGCCTTGAATGGTTCAATCTCCACTGCTGCAGGAGGAAAAAAAGATACTGTTCAACTTATGATGGTGTTACATCCCAATAAACCCATCGTTAGTTGAAAATACATGGCAAAAATGCATTTATTCCATTTAACCTGCCAGACATCCTGGCTTAGCAGCACAGTGCACTGTGGAGAATGGGTTGATTCCCTCTCCTGGACTGCGGCTGTCCAGCAAAGAGAGAGGATCATACTAAATATCACCACCCTGGAAAAGTCAACATCAGAAATACAGCTCCTACTGAGCTTACTATCACCTTCACACCATCATCAGCGTTAAAACTGTAAATTGAACCAGGTATGGTGGTGCATGCTTCTAATCCTTGCCCTCAGGAGGCCGAGGCTAGAGGATCATTGCAAATTAGAAGCTAGCCTGGGCTACATAATAAGTTCAAGGCCAGCCTAAACTACACAAGGAGACCCTGTCTCAAAAAACAAAAGCAAACAATTGTAAATTGAGCCCGGTGTAGTGACACACACCTATAATCCCAGCACTTGAAAGGCTGAGTCAGGAAGATCGAGGCCGACCTGGGCTACATAGTGACACCTTGTCTCAAAAAACAAAAAAATGCAAAGTAAATTGAGCCATTGTAAGTTGGGGATTGTCTATAATAGTCTAGATACTGCTGTGAGAGTATTTGGGATGCCTGGCATGGTGGCGCATGCCTGTAATCCCTGTACTTAGGAGGCTGAGGCAGGAGGATCATTGTGAGTTTGAGCAAAGTGAGCTCAAGGCCAGCCTGACCTGCATAGTGAGACCCTGTCTCAAAAAAGAGAGAATATTTGGGGTTATAACCAACATTACAATCAGTTGATTTCTAAAAGAACAGATATACTTCCACAATATATATGTGTCTCATACATCCACTGGGGCTCTTAACAGGAAAAACTCTGATTTCATGGGGAAGAAAGAATTCTGCCTCAAGACTAACAGAAATGTTGCCTGAGCTGGGCATGTTAGTATGTGCCTATAGTCCCAAGTACTTCAGAGGCTGAGGCAGGAGGATTGCCGTAGCCCAGGAGCTGCCAGCCATGGAAACATAGTGAGACTCTGTCTAAAAACAAACAAAAATTTGGCCAGGCAGGAATCCCAGTTTGAGGCCAACCTGGATAATTTAGCAAGTATCCACCCCAAAATAAAGAAAATAAATAAATAAAAAATTTAAAAGTCTGGGGAAATAGCTCAATGGTAGAGCTGTTATCTAGCATGTGAGCCGGGCATGGTGGCTCACACCTGTAATCCCAGCACCCGGGAGGCTGAGGCAGAAGGATCATTGTGAGTTCGAGACCAGCCTGGGCTACAAAGTGAGCTCAGGGCCAGCCTGAACTGCATAACGGAACCCTGTCTCAAAAAAGAAAAAAAAAAGTGCTTCTCTAGCATGTACATGGCCTTAGGGTTAATCTCCAATGCTGCAAACAATAATAAAAATAATATCACAGGAAGTTCTGCCTGCATCTCCAGCCTGCCCTCTTCAGATTTTGAACTCAAGACTGCCATGTGCACTCTCGGCTGACGGAATGGACTGCAGCCATTCCCTGCAGGTTTCTAATCTCCCAGCCCTCACCACTGCGCAGGCCAGTTCCTTAGGATGAGCTCTCTTCTCTGCCTGCCCGCGTCCTATTGGTCTGGTTTCTCTCCAGAACCCTTGCTCACCCTGTTCCTCCTGGGACTGATCCTGAAACCAGCGGGGACCTCCTCTTCCTCCTGCCATGCTCCTCTCATCGGCCCTAATAGTGCTTTCCTTCCCAAGGATTAGATCGTTTGAAATGAATATTATTATTATTATTTTGCAATGCTGGGGATTGAACCCAAGGTCTTGTATCTCGTGTATACTAGGAAAGCCCTGTGTCTCAGAGCTACCCCCATAGCCTGAAATTAATATTATCATATAGCTTTCACCGTTAGCATTTGCATGATATATTTTTTCATCGTTTCACTTTCCCCTTTCTGCACCACTTATATAAAAGTCATGAGTTTTAATCTATTATTTAAATTTTCATTCATTATCATCTTATGTGTCGTGTCATTAATGATTCATTTAGATTTATAGGCATTATCTGTAGGACATGGTGCCACATGGCTGTGATTCTAGCACTTGGGAGGCTGAGGCAGGAGGACTGCCACAAGTTCAAGGCCAGCCTAAAGTAGACATCTGGCTAAGGAAGGACATTTGTTATGGTTTATATCCAAATCTGCCCTCCCCCTCCTTGCTGCATGTGTTCATGGGATGTTTTATTTTAAATCTTACAAGATTTTTCTTTCTTTTATCTTTTTGAGACAGGGTCTCACTATGCAGTTCAGGCTGGCCTTGAACTCACTTTGTAGCCCAGGCTGTCCTTGAACTTGGAGCCATCCTCCTGCCTCAGCCTTCCAGCTGTTGGGATTACGGGTGTACACTACCATGCCTGGCTAAGATATTATTTTCTGTAGCACTATAATTTTTTTGTTTTTGTTTTTTTGAGACAAAAACATGATATGTAGTGCCCTTGAGCTCACTATGTAGGCCTAAGTTGGCCTCAAACTTGCAGCAATCCTCCTGCCTCAGCCTCCCAAATGCTGGGATTTATAGGTGTGCACCACCATGCCTAGCTGAGAAAGGTATTTTATTTTTTATTCATTTTTTAATTTTTTTGTCTTTTTGAGACAGGGGCTTGCCATGCAGTTCAGGCTGGACTTGCGCTCACTTTGTAGCCCAGGCTGGCCTCAAACTCACAACGATCCTCCTGCCTCAGCCTCCCGGGTGCTGGGATTACAGGCATGCACCACCATACCCAGCCTGAGAAAGGGATTTTAGAAACTAAGATTTGGAAGCTAGGGGTCCTCTTTACCAATGGGACACCTGACTTCCAGTTAGCTTCCATACAGAGCCAAAAAAGACACCAAAAAAGACCAAGACTCCATCCTGATAGCTCCAGTTCAAACCTACCATGACAAGCTCCTTCCTGATCTCTTATCTCATATTTTTTTCTTCCATAGTAACACAAGTTTCCAACAATGTCAATATATTCACTTTCTTGCTCTGTCCGGAATATGAAATACTTTTAAAATTGCTTCAACACCAGCATCCCTAGATGGGGTTGGCAGCCCTCCCCTGGCGTGTGGATGAGTGGGGTCATCCCAGTGCATCCCTCAGCGCGGTGTCACCTTCACCAGTCAGCAAACCGTCCAGGCCAGAGAAGCAGACTGTGTCACCTGGGGCTCTCCAATGCCTCCCTCCCAAGCCAAGGAGAATTCAGTTTCAAAGCCAGGCTGAGGCGCTGGGGATTTAGCTTAGCGGCAAAGAACCTGCCTGGCAAGCACAAGGTCATGAGTTCAATTCCTGGTACTGGAAGAAGAGAAAAAGCAAAACCAAAAAAAAACAAAAATCAAAGCCAAGCTGGAAAGGCTATTAGCTCCTGGGTGTGGTGGTGCATGCCTGTAGTCCCAGCACTCAGGAGGCAGAGGCAAGAGGATCACCACGATTTCAAGGCTAGCCTGGGCTACATAGCGAGACCCTGTCTCACCTCCCTAATCCACCAAAAAAAAAAAAAAAAAAAAAAAAACAACAAAAAACCTTAGCTAAGACCAGCACAGCATGCCCAGAGCCAAGGGAAGTATCTGATTTTTTTTCTAGTAGCATAGATAAAAGTATCTCTATTATTTCCCTATAAACTGTTAGACTTAGGCTGTGGGAAAGTTCAGATTTATTCCATCTACATATAGGCAGGCTGAAATCAGGGTAATAGCAGCTATCTGGAGGGGAGGCTAAGTATATGTAGAGTTTAGGGATGGGGATTGCAGTCTCAAAGAATCCAGAGGGAACATTTGAAGTCAAAGCTGCAAGGACAATCAGCGCAGGTGTATAGATACACCTGGCCTCAGAAGACTGTAGGCCTGGTCCTAACACATTTTATGAGCCAGGGGTGGTGACGCATGCCTGTGATCCCAGCACTTGGGAGGCAGAGGCAGGAGGATCGTTGTGAGTTCAAGGCCAGCCTGGGATACAAGGTGAGCTCAAGTTCAGCCTGAACTGCATTGCAAGCCCCTGTCTCAAAAAGACAAAAAAAAATAATAATAATAAAATTAAATATTTTATGGCCCTTAATTTTCTTTCTTCTTTCTTTCTTTCTTCTTTCTTTCTTTCTTTCTTTCTTTTTCTTTCTTTCTTTCCTTCTTTCTTTCTTTCTTCCTGTTTTTTTGAGACTGAGTCTTGCTATGTAGCCCAGACTGGCCTCAAACTTGCAGCAATCTTCCTGCCTCCGCCTCCCAAGTGCTGCGATTACAGGCATGGGCCACCATGCCAGGCTTGGCCCTTAATTCTTGTTTGCTTAGGGCCACCTACTGTCAGTAGTGGGCTACAAACCTACTGTTTGTAATAGGCAGTCCAGGTCTCTCTCAGGTCAGGCCTGACATAAGCACCCGTCATTTCACAAGTCTATCGGGTGCTTTTATCAGCCACGCTGGTGCCCTGAGCAGGTTGTAAAATCCCAATCTGCCCTCATTCTTTTGCGGTCTTTCCAAATTCAGCACGCCCAGCGCACCCAGCAGCTTGTACACCTTGCGTTTACTACCTGCCTGAGTGGGAAGGACTAACCCCCTGATGAGCGTCACGCACCCATGATCCAGTCACTTCCCCCAGACCCCAGCTATGAGCGCATGAGGGAAGCTTTGGGGGAACCACCTGGATAGAGACCATAGCAAATACCCTTCCGTAGAATGTTCTCCAGGACCAGGGAGATCAGCAGCAAGTAGAGGCCAGGGGACACTCCCAGTCCTCAGATGTAACCGTACTTGTATTCCGAGGTTCTCACCCCTTTATCCGTCTGTAACCTCCCAGGAAACACGGAGGGTCTGCATTGATCCGTGTACATTTGGTCCTAGTAAGGGAGATGATTTGAGCCTCATTCTGGCTGACGATGATGCCCACGCCAAGGACCTATTCCCAAATACAGGGAGTTCACAAAATCCTTCCCCCAGCCCTGTAAGGGTGTCTGAAGCTCCTCCCTGCCACTCCAACATCTTTCTAGGACTTGCAGTCATGTTTACTTTTTGGTTTTTGGAGATAGGGTCTTGCCATGTAGCCCAGATTGACCTCAAACATGAGGCAATTCTGCCTCAGCCTCTTGAGGATTATATAATCCTCATCCTCTGGGATTATAGACATGCACCAGCATGCTCTTATTTTTTATTTTGAGACAGGGTCTCAGTGAGTCACTAAACTGCTCAGGCCAGGCTTGAATTTTCGATCCTCCTGCCTCAGCCTTCCAGAGTCTTGGGATTACAGGACTGCACCACCATGCCTAGTTCCGAGTTTGCATTTTATGCCGTGAGGCTGGATGAGCTCATCCACAGAGCAAAGGCTGCGATCAGGGCTCCCAGCACCAGGGGGCCAGGGAGATGGGAGAAAAACCCGAGAGGGGATAGGTTCAGAAGGGGCTTCCAAGGGGAGCGGGCATTTGAGAGGGCTGGGTGCTGCTGAGTCAGCCGGCGAGGTGCAGGTCGGCTTGCTCCATTTGGTAAAGAGATGAAGCCTTTGTCTCTCAAGCGAATTCAGGGTCCCTCCCTCCCTCCCTTCCTGCCCCAGTTTGTCACATGACTTTGCTGATGGTGTTTTATTCTTTTTTAACAATGTGTAATGAGGCCTGAATGTAGCGATCTTGTTTCTTTTATGCTTCTGGCTTCCTGCCCTTTCCCCATTCCGGGAATGCGCGTTTCCATGTGGCAGCCATGTGTAGCCACGTCAAGGCCCGGAGCTGGGCACACGGCTCACGGGCTGGCAGGACTGGGGTCTGGGATGAGCCGGCGAGGCCACGGGGAGTGGGGCAGAGGGAAGGCACTGGGGTCAGAGGCACCATGGGGCGTGGCAGGGAATCCAGGTCTGTTTCCTCTCTGGGTCTTATTTCCTCATTGCTGATTGGGTTTGAATGGAGTCCCTGCCCTGAGATAGAAAAGTACTGGCCTTTTGGGTCATAAGGCCCCTAGGGAGTGGTCTCCGAGGAGTGGCCCAGGCCCGGTCTGCCTGCAAACGAGCTGGTGCTACTGGGAGTCCTGCAGGAGCCGTGACCACAGAAGTTCTTGGCAAAGAGAGGTGCCTGGTAAATGGCCATGGGCCAGCGAGGCGCTCCATTTGAGGGGTAACCCGGAGTGTTTCCTAACCTAACCTGCGGCTCCGTGGCAGCAGACGGGCCGCGGGTCTGTCTCTGTTCCCGAGTAAGAGTCCGCCGAGCGAGCCCAGCGGGGGAGGGTGGGGGGCAGGAGCCAGCCACTGATGGTGCCGTGTCCCCCAGCGCCATCCTCCAGCAGCAGGGCTCACCCGTGGATGCCACCATCGCAGCCCTGGTGTGCACCGGCGTTGTCAACCCTCAGAGCATGGGCCTGGGTGGAGGGGTCGTCTTCACCATCTACAACGCTACAACAGGTGGGCCTCCCTGTTGACACCCCTGTCCCCACGGGGAAGACAGATTTGTCTACAACCACTGGTAACCCCTTCCCGAGCCGCTTCCCAAGCCCTCCCTGGGCCCTCAGGCCTCCCTGCCCTGCACCCTCACTTCTGCTGTGCACAGCTCCAGCGGTACATCCTGTCCTGAGTGTTAGCACAGGGAGGGAAACAGGCTGAGGACGGGCTGGGGCCATCTGAGGGTGCCATGACACTCACTCTACCCCAACTCCAGGGAAGGTGGAGGTCATCAACGCCCGAGAGACTGTGCCAGCCGGCTTCGCCCAGCGCCTGCTGGACCAGTGTGAACGTGCCCTACCTCTGGGCACAGGTGAGGAGTGGTGGGGGAGGGTGTCCACTCCTAACCCTACTGGGCCCCTCGGGCTGACCAGAACACCCCTAGAAAGGACAGCGTGCCTCACGGACCAGCTGTGACACCTTGCACGGGGGACAGAGCTAGGGTGTGGGGAGCCCGTTCGGAGCCTGTGATCTTCTGGGGTGGGGGCATCTTCCTGGGGGTAGGGCTCTCTGAGTAGGAAAGGGTGATCCAAGAGGAAGGCCAGGCTGGGCAAAGTCCTGAAGGGTTTGAAGATGCGCTGGTAGGACGAGGCCTCCGGGCTCAGCGTATGCAGGCCTGGCGGCCTCGCTGCGGACTCCGCGGAGAAGGCAGCAGGGAGCCGCAGAGGTGTGTGAGGAGTGGCGCGGGAAGGAGTGGCTTCCAAAGGCTCGCTCTGGCTGCCATGGCTGGGGGCCCCCAGCCGTGAGAGAAGAGGCGCGCCCTGGGCAGGCCTGGAATTCTCAGGGCTGAGGACAGGTGCGTGCCACGCAGGGGCGCAGTGGATCGGGGTGCCCGGGGAACTCCGCGGCTACGCCGAGGCCCACCGCCGCCATGGCCGCCTGCCCTGGGCGCAGCTGTTCCAGCCCACCATCGCCCTGCTCCGGGGGGACTTCCGCATGCCCTCCATCCTCAGCCAGTTCCTCAACAGCAGGTTCCTGCGGCCTCTCCTGTACAACTCGACCCTGAGGTGAGATCACAAGGTGGCCACATCCCAGCTGATCCCACCCACATCTCCACCCTGGCCCAGTCCCTCCTGCGCTGGAGGGTTGACCCAGGGGCACCCGAGGGGCCTTAAGACCAGAATGGCCGTACTTTTCTATGTCGCGTCAGAACCTGGCTTGGAGAAGCTTAGGCGGGGGTGCAAGGGTGCAGATTTGGGCTCTGGCACTTCCCTCAGGCCAGGCTTCCTTCTCACTCTCTCTGGGGTGATAAGAGGGCTTTGGCTGCCACCTCACCTGCCCTGTTAGACCACTGACAGAGGCCCCCATGTGTTTAGGGAGGACAGGCCCTGGGTAGACGCGGCCCCACAGGGAAAGCTACCCTCTCTGGGTTGGGGCCGAGTGAGGTGGGTGGGATTAGCCCCACTGCTTCTAGAGAATCGGTCCCCCTGTTACTCAGCCAGTAGTTCAGGGCCCCAGGCCAGGACTCTGCCCCAGGGGATCCCTTGATCTCACTTGAGCCCCTGGCTGGAGCGTGGCTGCCCCCTGGTCCCTGGCTCCACCCTGAGCGTGCCCTCCGTACCTCCAGGCAGCTTTTCTTCAACGGGACCGAACCCCTAAGGCCTCAGGACCCATTCCCATGGTCTGTGCTGGCCACCACCCTGGAGACCGTGGCCACAGAGGGCGCGAAGGCCTTCTACACGGGGAGGCTGGGCCAGATGCTGGTGGATGACATTGCCAAAGAAGGTCAGCCACACTGGCATTCCAGTGCCTGGTGCCAGCCAGAGAAGGGCCAGGCCCTGGGAAGGCCTGGAAGCTGCGGGTGGTGGGTTGAAAGTGGGCTTCCCCCAGGCTCCGTCCCTAGGGCTCCCCCTGTCAGCCGCTGGGGCGTCTGTGGGAGGGGATCGCAGCCTGCCACAGCAGGCCCGGACAGCTGAGCTGACCACGCTCCCGGTCCTCTCCCCTACTTCCTTCTGGTCTCTGTCCCTCCACCCTATGCCACCATGTACATACCCAGCATTACCTTCCAGGTCTGCACGGATAGGGAACGGGGATTCCCACCGTGGCAAATGTTTCTGCACCTCAGTTTTCCTATCTGTACATGGGGCCCTCCCTGTCTCACCCCAGGGAGCCAGCTGACCCTGAAGGACCTGGCTACCTTCCAGCCTGAGGTGGTGGATGCCCTGGAGATGCCCCTAGGAAACTACACTCTGTACTCACCACCACCACCTGCAGGGGGCGCCATTCTCAGCTTCATCCTCAATGTGCTGAGAGGTAAAACCTTCTGTCCCCTGCTCCGCCCAGCTATGGCTTTGGGCAGTGTATAAGTCAGCTTCTCACCACTAGAATGAAATACCTGACACAGCATGCTTCTAAAAAAGGGAGGCTGAGGGTGTAGGCTAGTGGTAGAACTTTTCCCTAATATGCATGGGGCCTTGGGTTTGAGCTTCAGCATTGCTAAATAAATAGATAAACAGGAAGAAAAAGAAAGATAGTAAAGAAAGAAAGAGAAAAAAGGAAGGAGAGAAGAAAGGAATATAAAGCAGGAAAGAAAGAGAAAGAAGAGAGAAAGGAAAGAGAAAGAGGAAAAAGAAAGTGAAAGAGAGGAAAGAAAAGGAAGGAAGGAAGGAAGGAAGGAAGGAAGGAAGGAAGGAAGGAAGGAAGGTGGACTGGGTGTGCTGATGCATGTACTCCTGTAACCCAGCTCTTGAGAGGCTGAGGCAGGAGGATTGCCACAAGTTTGAGGCCAGCCTGGACTATATAACAACACCTTGTCTCAAAAAAAAAAAGTCTGGAGAGATAGCTCAGTGGCACAGCACCTGCCTACAAACACAATGTCCTGAGTTCGATTCCCGGTACTAAAAGTAAAAGAACAGAGAAGGGCACCTACCCTGACTCAGTTCTGATGAGGGCCCCAAGGCAGGTGGCGTGGGAACCTGTGTCTGGGCAAACAGTTCCACCTCAAACCAGGAAGCAAAAAGATCTGGATGAGGCTGGGCCTGTACCTTTTGTAACTTTTTGTGGGAAGTACCAAGACGAGACCTGCTAACTATCTTCCAGGGCGCAGGCCTCATAACCTGATGACCTCACATTCGACTCCACCTCTTAAAGGTTCCAAAACCTCCCATCCCACCACCCCGGGGCTGAGCCTCCAGTCTCAGTGGACCCTTGGGGCACAACCAAACTGCATGCTGACTATGGCAGGCACCACTGCCTTTTCCCGCCTGGCTTCCTGATCCACAGCCTGGACAAACAGGTGACGGACACCCAAGACAGGGCTGTGGACAGGCACCAGGATGACGGGCTTTAGAACCGGCGCATTAGATTGCCCTGTACCTGGGGTTTTGCTGAAGGGACTGACATCCTTCTCCCTGGTGGGAGACCCAGTCACAGGGCACAGGAGCAGTAGGCTCCGTGCGGAGCGAGCTGCCCTTCACAGCCTCACGTTCAGGCCTGAGACACAGCCCATTCAGTCAAGCCTGCAAGGGCAGAGTCAGGGAACACCCAGGTCTGTGATGCCTGAGCCTAGCTCTGTCCGTGTCCTGTGGCTGCTGTAACACACTGGGGCCTTAAAACAACAGGAATGGATCCCCGCTCACTCTGGAGGCCAGAAGTCCCGTGTCAGGTTGTCCACAGGGCCACGTTCCCTCTGGGGACTCGAGGACACCCTGCTCCTTTTCTCTTCTCGATTCTGGTGGCTGCCGGTCTTCCTTGGCTTTGTCTGTATCACCCCAATCTCTACCTCTGTGGTCATACTACAGCCACAGGGGACATGTCCCAAGGGCTCCAGGGATGCCTAAAATTGCAGGTAGTCCTGAACCTTATGTATACCATGTTCTTGCCCATATGTACTTGCCAATGATAAAGTTTAATTTGTAAATCAGGCACGGTAAGATACAACAATAACTAGGTACCTTTTCACCTAAAATGCTTCTCTTTGACATATCCAAATTGCCAGCATCACTACTTGTGTTAGTCAGCTTTCCATTCTTGTAACAAATGCCTGAGATAAATAAGCTTACAAAAAGAAAAGGTTTAATTTAGCTTTGTTTTGGATGTGTTAGTCCGTGATTAGTTGACTCATAGCTTTTGGGCCTGTAGCAAGGCAGCACAGCATGGTAGCAGAACGTGGTAAATCAAGCTGCTCACCTCAGAGTGGCTGGAAAGCAAAGGAGACAGAGAGAGAGAGAGAGAGAGAGAGAGAGAGAGAGAGAGAGAGAGAGAGAGAGAGGGAAAGAGAGAGAGGTAAGAGCCAAATTAAACCTCTCTTCCTAAGAGAAGCAGAGAAGAAGAGAGGAAGAGAGTAGCATCCCATGGTGCCTTTTCAATGGCACATCCCAGTGACTAAAAACCTCCCTGAAGGCCACTTCATCCCAGGGACTAAAAACCTCCCTGAAGCCCCACCTCTTAAAGGTTCCACAGCCTCTGTATAGCACCAAGCTGAGGACCAAGTTATTAATACATGGGCCTCTGAGGGCACATTCCAGATCCAACTGTAGCACCACTACTCTTGCACTTTGGGGGCCATTCTTAAATTAAATAGGTATTACTTGACCACAAGTACCCTAATGGTAACAGTTGATCCAATAATGAAGATAGCTAATCAGTAATTCATGGGGGGTTAGGTATACAGCATGGATACATTGGACAAAGGGATGCTTCACATCTTGAGGAGATGGAGCAGAATGGCATGAGATTTCATCATGCTACTCAGAATGACATGTAAGACTTATGAATTGTTTATTTCTGGAATTTTCCATTTAATATTTTCAGACCATGGTGATCCCAGGTAACTGAAACTGTGGAAAACAAAACCCACCAATAAAAGGATACTACTGTATTGGTTTCTCCTCTCCTCTCTATGTTGGTCTTATAAGAATACATGTGATCACATTTAGGGCCCCCCTGCCTAATCCAGGGTAATGTCCTCCCCTCAAAATCTTTTATTTAGCATATTTTAACATAGGATAATATTCACTGTAGTATTACCTGTAAGGTAATATTCACAGGTTCTGGGGATTAGAACGTGGATGAGTATTGGGAGGGCCAACATTCAACTCACTGTACAAAGTGGCCCACACCTGTGTCCTACCTTCTCCCCAGGGTTCAACTTGTCAGCAGAGTCAGTGGCCCAGCTTGAAGGGAGAGTGAGCATGTACCATCACCTTGTGGAGACACTCAAGTTTGCTGGGGGACAGAGATGGCGGCTGTGGGACCCTCGCAGCCACCCACAGTTCCAGGTGATGTTGCCTGGGACCGGTGGGATTCCTCTTTCTTCCCCCAGGAGTTGGCATGAAGACAGGGTCAGGCCTGGTGGGGGGAAGACAGAGGAGGGAGGATAGCAGGAAGGGTGCCGTGGCCCTGGGGACCAGAAGAGACCCCGGAGTGGCAGTTATGGGAAGCTGGATCTGGGCATAGCCTGGGCTCAGGGAGGTCCTTGTGGCTCCCAGATTAGAGACAGTCCTCCAAGGGGGTTAAATTCACCCCTCTGCTCTGTGGACCCCACCCGGCTCCTCACTGACCCTGTACCTGCCTGCTCACCCCAGAACTCCTCCCAGGAACTGCTGGGGGAAGCTCTGGCCCAGCACATCCGCCAGCAGATCAATGACCGCGGGGACCACCAGCGCAGCCACTACAACCTGACAGGGGCCTGGGGCCACAGGATGGGTACTTCCCACGTGTCTGTGCTGGGAGAGGACGGCAGTGCTGTGTCTGCCACCAGCACCATCAACACACCGTGCGTGGGGCCGGGGGCAGGCCCTTCCCCCTTGCTCTGGACCAGAACCCTCTCCACCCCAGATTGGTCTATATTGCCTGCCTCCCCTGCTGTCCCCATGGAGGCAGCACCTTGCTTTTGCTCTTCCCTTCTGCCTACCTGTCAATCGACCTGGGACATCTCTGGCTGAGAAGGATGGTCCCGGGGTCCCGGAGCCAGGACCTGTGAGGGATGCACCTTACCCAGTAGGATGTCCCGACTGGGAGCCCCGGGGGGGCACTTGGGGGCTCTGGGCTCCAGCACCCTGGTGGGCAGCCATGACACAGGGGATCCTGAGAGGCTGACGCTCCTGAGAGGCTGAGCTTAGGCTCCGGCTCCCCTGTGTGCAGCTTTGGAGCGATGGTGTACTCACCGCGGACAGGCATCCTCCTCAACAACGAGCTCCTGGACTTGTGCTGGAGCCGCGAGGCAAACTCCAGGCGCAGGCCCCCATCCGGTGAGAGCAAGGCCTGCATCCCAGGTCCTACAGGCATCTCCCAGGGAGAGGAGGGCAGGTGGCAGCTGCGTGCTGACCCCTGCGTGGGTCACCCGCTTCGCTGAGCCTCCGCTTGCTCCGCGGTGAGTGAAGACAGGGTGGGTGCCGTTCCTGGAGGGCGTGGGTGACCCCTGTTGGGCCCCCAGTTCTAGGTGAGCGGCCACCATCATCCATGGTACCTTCCATCTTGGTCAACAAAGCCCAGGGCTCAAAGCTGGTGATTGGCGGGGCTGGGGGAGAGCTCATCATCTCTGCTGTGGCCCAGGTGTGTCTGAGGGTTCTTGGCTAAAGTGGCCCGTGTCTGGGAAGCCCTGCTGTCTGACGGCCCCTGGGGTGGGCGTGGGAGGGCTGGGGTGGGGCGGCCGGCGCCCCTCCCTCGCAGCATCCTCTTCCTCCACTCAGGCCATTGTGAACAAGCTGTGGCTTGGCTTTGATCTGGCAGCGGCCATTGCAGCCCCTATCCTGCACGTCAGCAGCAAGGGTGCAGTGGAATACGAGGCCGGCTTCAGCCAGGTGAGGCAACATTTGAGCTGCCTGCCCCCTCGTCCGTGCTACTCAGAAGCCCCGTAAGGAAGTCAGGTACCACACGGCCCAGCAGGACCACCTCACCTTTGGGGGCCACAAGGAGTTGGCTTCCAAGGCAGAGGGCGAGGTGTTGCCAAAGCTCCTCCCAGGCTGAGGCCCTCATCCCCCTTGGTCCGCTGATGCCATTTTTTTTGGAAAGCCCATTTTCCTGGCTGCGGCATCTCAGAGTCTCCCTTGTGGTGATTTACTTCCTTGTGTGGTTTGCAACTCGTATGTGGGAGTTTATTTATAAGAGAGCTTCTTTTTCCTGTGGGAGTCTTCAGAGTGCCTTTGTTCCAGCACATTGGGGCTTCTCGTAAACATTTTTTGATTCTTTCTTCAAAGCCTGTGGTGCCGGCCCAGGGGCTCAAGTCTCTTGGGCATCCTGGCTTCCTCGGAGCTTCTCAGGACTGGTGGATGCTCTTTGTTAGAACCCATTTAAAAGACTAGCATCTGGGAGCCTGGTATGGTGGCGCACACTTGTAATCCCAGCACTCAGGAGGCTGAGGCAGGAGGATGCTTATGAGTTCAAGGCCAGCCTGAACTGCATAGTGAAACCCTGTCTCAGAAAGACAAAAGCTAAATAAATAAATAAATAAATAAATAAAGACTAGCAGCTGGTGCTGGGGATGTAGCTCTTGGGGAAACCTAGTGTTGGCAAGGCCCTGAGTTCAATCCCCAGCACTGTGTGGGAGCGGGGAATTTAGCTGCTCTTTGAAACTTCAGATTTTATGCCCAGGCTCATTTCGCCTAGCTGGGCTCAAGGTTCTCGAAGCTGCCTCTCTTGGTCTGAAGGATGCCTTTCAGGGCCCTTGGAATCCCGGGGACCACAGACTAGAGGACTTCAGCCAAGTGGGTGTCTCCGGAGGGACAGTTTTGGACTCACAGTTGGTTGGACTAAAGGATTTTTCAACCTTCCCATCAGGTGAAATCCATACATACACTTCAGTGTAAACTGTACTTTAATGTACATTAGCAGTGGCTGCTCTTACAGACATCCTATATCTTACTTTCACTACACTACTCAGCAAATTACATGAGATTATCCAACACTTTATGACAAAACAGGCTTGGTGTTAGATGGTAGCCCGACTGTAGATGAACACGTGTTCTGAGTGCATTCAAAGTGGGCTGGGCTGATCTGATGTTTAGTAGATTAGATGTATTCAATATATATATATATATATATATATATATTTTTTTTTTTAAAGAGTGAAAAAAGGACAACATAGCAATAGGGGGTCTTACCGAAGTACAGACAAAGTGATAGGAAATTATCAATGGTTGTTATTTTACCTACTGCTATCTTCAAGATAGTTTCCTCAGGAAAACAAATAGACAAATAATAGTGAGTTACAGACAAAAGTGGTAGGAGATTATCAATGGCTGTTGTACTATAGTTTGGTATCTTCAAAGTGGTTTCTAGAGAAAACAAATAGAGCTATACATGAGTGACCAATTGAATATTCATTGACTATTCTCAATGGTTGTTGTAGGAAACACATAGTAATTAACATACATCCATTTACGAAATAGCATAGGAACAATACAAACATTACAGAGTTATGGACAGATTGGTAGGAAATTATCCATGGCTGCTGTATTACATGTTGGTATCTTCAAAGTGGTTTCTCAGGAAGACAGAGATACGCAAGAAAGATCTAACAAGTAGTTACAGCCTAATGGTTGTGAAAAATAGCGGATTACTCCCTCACCAGTGACTCCTTTCACTGAGGTGTGATGGCCGGTTCAATATATTTTTGATTTTTCTTTTTTTTGGTACAGGGAATTGAACTCAGGACCTTGTGCTTACCAGGCAGGTGCTTATACCGCTGAGCTGTATCCCTGGTATATTTTGAACTTAATGATGCAGTATTTTCAACTTACAGTGGATTTATCAGGATGGAGGCCCAGATAGGTCAAGGAACAGCTAGATTGCCTGAAGTCCTTGGCATTCGCACCATGATATGAAAGACCTAGCCTGGTGGGCTCAAATCTTAGAGACTGAGGCACCCCCTCCCCCACGTCACATCTGCCCAGTGACTTCAAGTGCTCAGACACCAGATTCCAGGGAACTTAAATCTAGAAGATCCAGGACCCAAGGAACAGCTTCTTATGCCCTTCCTCCTCCACCCTTTACTGAAGTCTCTTAGGCTACAATCATCACTTCTCAGACACCCAGAAGACCTCTAACTCTGAGAATTTGGGAGAGGGCCAGGGATTTAGCTCAGCGGCACGGCACCTGCTTGGCAAGTGCGAGGTCCTGAGTTCAATTCCCGGTACCAAAAGAGAGAGAGAGAGAAAGGACAAAGGCATAATCCTCAGCTCCTGTGGACAGTCAGAATATCAGTTACGCAGATGGAAGGCTTTCTGTGGGAGAATCCTAAACCCTGCATTGGAAACCCTGAATCTCCAAAGAGCTTGGCAGCTAAAGCCCAGGGTCTGAGGCAAGAAGGGTCACTGATCCTTGGGTCATGAATTTTGGCCACCAGACTCTGAGAATGGAGCCTCTGAGGACTGAAAGTCTATCTTTGGCTTTGATAGCAGTTGCCTCAGCCCTGAGACCTCAGGATTTGGGGCAATTTAGAACCAAGTGTTCAGGGCCCTGGGGATCTTGCCCTGCCAGTGGCTCAGGTCAGGTGGTGTCCCCTGATGTCCTTCTATCAGAGGACCTGGTGGGCAAAGTTCTTGATCCGTCAGTCCAAAATGTGGAAATAAGGGGCCAAAACAGCACAGGTCCTCATACTAGGATTTTTGCCTCAATGGACTGATAAATACGTGAGGGCCAATAAAAAATCCATAGTTGGTAAAAAATTAAAAAAAAAAATACGTGAGGGCCTTGCACTGGGATGAGGTACTTAGCATCTTAGAAGACAGTACCTCAGGGCTAAGGGTCTACCTTGTCCTTTAACTGCTTCCAAGCCCACAGATTCACTGTTTTGGACCTGGGTCACTAGGGCCCCTTCCCTGAGCATCTCCCACTCTGAGACCACTTGTGCTTTTGGTCTAAAGACCTAATTTCCTTGAATTCGTGGGTACTCAGAGCAGATGGGCTTAGAGCTTTGGGTCTTTCTAGCTGAACCCTCTACCAACAGGGCCTGTATTATTCAGCGTTTTGTTGCTGGAACAAAATGCCTGACATGTACAGCTTAAAGTGGAGAAGGTTTATTTTGGCTCATGGTTCCGGTCCATGGGGTCAGCTGACTCCAAGAAAGAAATGACACGCAGAGGGGCTGGCACAGGATGGCTGCTCCTGTCCTGGCATCCAGGAAGCAAAGTGAAAAAGGAAGAGCCAGAGGAAGGAAGGGACCCAGACAAGAATACACCCTTCGAATGCACACCCCCTATTTTCTCCAAATGGGCCCCACCTCTTGCTAGCACTTTTAGCTATTAATCCATTGATGATGTTAACCCTCTCATGATCCAGTCACCTTCCAGAAGCCCCACCTCTGAGCACAGGACCCTTTGGAGGAGACTTTTTTTTGTTTTTTTTGAGACCGGGTCTTACTGTGCAGTTCAGGCTGGCCTTGAACTCACTTTGCAGCCCAGGCTGGCCCTGAACTTGCAGTGTTCCTCCTGCCTCAGCCTCCCAAGTGCTGGGATTACAGGTATGTGCCACCACACCCAGAGGGGGAACATTTTGACCAAAACCATATCAGGCCCTGAACTTGTGGGACATCACTCCTTGGGGAGTTTGACAATTACATTCCTGGGCGCCTAAGGTCTCCAGCCTTCTCTGTGTGTCGAGATTGTCAGTCCTATATAGAGACCCTGAGGGGAGAAGAGAGGAAGGGAGAGGAGAGAAGGGGAGGGGAGGGGAGGGGAGAGGAAAGGGATCTTGAGTTGGGAGGTTCTTGATGTGCAGAGGATGTGGGGCTCCAAAGGCTTCTCTGGAAGGCATTCTAGAAGACTTTCTTTTTAAGAGACTCAAAATCGGGGTCTTCTCAGTCTTTTTTTTTTTTTGTCTTTTTTGAGACAGGGTCTCGCTGTACAGTTCAGGCTGGCCTTGAGCTCACTTTGTAGCCCAGGCTGGCCTCGAACTCTCATGATCCTCCTGCCTCAGCCTCCTGAGTGCTGGGATTACAGGTGTGCGCCACCACGCCCGGCAGTCTTCTCAGTGTAAATCCTTGGAACTTCCCTCCTCCACTGAGGGTCCCCAGAGCTCCTCAGATTTGTACTCGGAAGTCTCGGTGAATCGGATCCAGGACCAAAATGCACGTGCATCTCAAGGCCCTTTTGTTCCATGTGATGCTCCCGCTCCCCCATCCCACTTCCCACTCTGCCCCCCTGTGCCCTTCTGGTCTCTTCAGGCTGCTGAACTCCTCCCCCCAGCGTGTGTCCCCGGGCCTTCCTTTCCCCATCCCGCCTTCTGTCAGTTTCTTCATTTCCTGTCCAGGCCTCTTCCCCCTGGACGGGAACCAACCTGCCCTTTGCTGTGAACTTGTCTTCTCTCTCCAGGAGGTGCAGAAGGGGCTCCGAGACCGGGGCCAGAAACAGACCCAGCAGCTCTTTTTCCTGAACGTGGTCCAGGCTGTGTCCCAGGAGGGCCCCTGTGTGTACGCCGCATCTGATCTGAGGAAGGGTGGGGTGGCTGCAGGCTACTGAAGAGAGAGCTTGGCCCAGAGCCAGGGTTTCATCCTGCCTTAAGCCCTGAGCCCCAGCTGGACGATGGGACCAAGTGCTCCAGCTGGATCTGGACTCCAGGCCGAGACTGAAGGAGGCAGAGTCCAGAGTGACGGAAGACTGGAAGGGCCAAAGCCTCATCCCTGACCCCTTCCCGCAACCGCCCCTGGCCCTGCTCCAGCTCCTTCCCCTGGCCTCCTGCCCGCCTTCCCAATCTGTATCCACCAGTCTAAAATTAAAGAGGAGCCAACTACAGCCGAGCTTGGTGGTTCCAAGTGGGGGAGGGGACCCTCAGAGCGTGGGGGGGGCACACACGGACGCTCCCTCCAGGAAGCACCGCAGAGGAGGGGGGAACCGAGGCTCAGAGATAAGGCGGGTCGCACCCAGGCCACCCCTTTAGAGGCAAGCGCTCCGCCACCCCTGCCACTGTTGCGCTGGCCGCAGGGATTCTGGAGGCTGTCGGTGTGTCCGAACTGGTCCTGCTCCCTGGTGGGAAGGCAGGGCTGTGGCCTGGGGTGCCTGTGCCCCTACTCCTGCAGGCCTTGGCTGGGGACGCTTCTCTGCGCCAGGCAAAGGTTGGACACAGCAAGACCTGCGGCCCCTCACTGCAGCCCCCACCGCTCAGATGCTTGAGACCAGGGTTTCTTATGCTTGGCAGGACTGACATTTGGGGCGAACTGCTTCTTCACGGTGGGGGGCTGTCCCCACACTGTGGGGTATTGTGTTGAGACAGTGCCATGTCACCCCTGATGGGGAGCCGCTGCTCTGGATCGGTGAGCCCCCACTGCTGTGAATGACTTTGCCAGCTCCAGGGGTGGGCTCCCCACCCCAGCGGCTCCCCTAAATGGACCTAGACATCTGATATTGCACTGGCTCCTAGAAGCACCAGGATTTCTGTGTCACCCCAAAAGTGCTGGAGGAGTTGTTTAATCCACCCAGGTTGCCATGACAGGATAAAGTGGATGGCTTAGGGTATTTTCCAGAAATTTATTACAGTTCTGGAGTCTGACAAGTCTGAGATCAAGGTTTGGGCAGGTTTGGTGATCTGGTGAGGCCCTGCTTCCTCCTAGATGACAGCTCTAGTGGGAAGGGCTAAGCAGCTGTCTGGGGTGTCTTTTACAGGACACTACTAGTGATCCTTCACTACCATGGAGAACTGATTCCAAGACCCGCCATATATACCAGGCCCCTCGGATGCAGCCAGGCATGGTGGCTCATAATTGTAACCCCAGCACTTGGGAAGCTGAGGCAGGAAGGTTGTGAGAGCAAGGCCAGCCTGGGCTACATAGTAAGACTGTTTCAAAAAGAAAAGAAAGAAAGAAATCAAGAAAATGAAAAGAAATCCATGGATGCTCCAGTCCCTTATATAACATGGCATAAACCTGGCATGGTGGCACATGCCTGTAATCCCAGCACTTGGGAGGCGGAGGCAGAAGGGCCAGCTTGAGCCACATAGAGAGACTCAGTCTCCAAAAACCAAAATATAAAAATAAACAGTCCCAGTATTTGCATGTAACCTACAACATCCTCCTACATACTTTAAATCATTTCTAGATTGCTTATTTATTTATTTATTTTTGTCTTTTCGAGACAGGATCTCACTATGCAATTCAGGCTGGACTTGAGCTCACTTTGTAGCCCAGGCTGGCCTCAAACTCGCAGAGATCCTCCTGCCTCAGCCTCCCAAATGCTGGGATTACAGGTGTATGCCACCACGCCCAGCATTAGATTACTTATAATCCCTAATACAGTGTAATGCAGTGTTAATAGTCGTTATGCTGTATTGTTCAGAAAATAATGACAAGAAGCAAGTCTGTACATGCTCAGTACATATACATTTTTTCCTGGACAAAATAATTTTTTTTCAGTGCTGGGGATCAAATCCAAGGCCTTGGGCATGCGAGGCAAGTGCTGCTCTACCACCATGGGATGCCCAGCCTCCTGCTGAATAGTGTAGATCTGTGGTCCCTGGGAGGCACAGCTGGTTGAAACTGCAGACACAGAACCCTCAGGACTGAGGGCTGATCTTGATCCCAGGCTGAGGACTCTGCCCTCTGACCGTCACCTCTTAAGGCCCCATCTTGGCAATTGGGTTTCAGTATACGAATATGGGGTGAGGGACACAGGCATTGAGGATGTTGAAGGGGTGGACATCGTCCACCTGATGGGATCAAGAAAGTTCTTCCTGGGAGATCTGGCAAGCAGGAAAAGGGTGGTATGCTCGTTTCCCATTGGCTGTTTATTCCTGGTTTAAGACAAGGGAACTTTATTGACAGGTCAGGAGCCCCAGATCAGTATCCCCGGGCTGAAGTCAAAGGGTGAGCAGGGCTGTGCTCTCTCCGCAGGCGCTGGGGGAAGAACTGGTTGTGCTCCTGTTGCCTGTTATGTTCCTTAGTTTGTAGCCATATTACTCCTCCAGTATCTTCCTCTATACTGGCCACATGGGCTTTTTCTTCCCTCTCTCTGACTCTTTGTGTGTGTGAGTGTGTGTGTGTGTGTGTGTGTGTGTGTGTGTGTGTGTGTATGCATGCATATGCCCGTACACCCCCTCTGATGGGTCTGAGTGGATTGGACAAAAAAGCTTGTCTGAAAACTTACAGGGCTGGGAATGGTGGTACATGCCTGTATGATCCCAGTACTCTGGGAGGCTGAGGCAAGAGGTTCTCAAATTTGAGCCTCACCTGGGTGAGTTAGTGATTTAGCAAGACACTGTCTCAAAATAAAAAAAATAATAAGAGGGCTGGGAACATTAGCGCAGTGTGAAAACCCTGGGTTCAGTCCTGAGTAGAAAGACATACAGGGCTGGGCGTGTAACCCTAGCACTGTAATCCCAGCACTTGGGAGGCTGAGGCAGGAGGGTCATTGTGAGTTCAAGGC
>NW_004955455.1:8128839-8131942 GCF_000276665.1 Chinchilla lanigera
CCGTTTTTTTTTTTTTTTGGTCTTTTTGAGACAGGGTCTCCCTATGTAGTTGAGGCTGGCCTTGAGCTCACTTTGTAGCCCAGGCTGGTCTCAAATTTGCAACAGTACTCCTGCCTCAGCCTCCCAAGTACTGGGATTACAGGTGTGCGACACCACCCCTGGCTTGTCAGTGACTTCATTTTGACTCAGATAATTTACATACAGTTTAACAAAGTCCCATGTCCAGCTCTCATCAGCTAAACAGAGTCCAGCCCTGTACATTTCTTTTCTTTTTTTGAGACAGAATCTCATTACACACTTGAGGCTGGCCTTGAACTTCTGGTAATCCTCCTGCCTCAGCCTCCTGAGTGCTGGAATCACAGGTGTGTGCCACCACACTTGGCTCCCTGGGCAATTTTTATAGCCAGAGGAGGGGTGAGGGTTGGAGAGAACTAATGGGCTTAAGGTTTGAAGTGCTTCTTTTTTTTTTTTATTTTGTCTTTCTGAGACAGGGTCTCGTTATGCGGCTCAGGCTGGCTTGAGTTCACTTTGTAGCCCAAGCTGATCTCGAACTCGCAACAATCCTCCTGCCTCAGCCTCCCCAGTGCTGGGATTACAGGCATGTGCCACCACACCCGGCTATTCCTTTTTCTTTTTTTGTTTGGTTTTTTCATTTTTTTTGAGACGGGGTTTCCCTATGTAGCCCAGGCTGGCCTTGAACTCACAGCGATCCTGCTGCCCCAGCCTCCAGAGTGCTGGGATTCCAGGTGTGCCCCACCATGCCGGGCTTCCAGTATTTTCAAATATAACCCAATTGCTGGCCATGGCCTTTTCTATGTTCAACAATCAGGATCTAGGATCAGGATGAAAGGAGAAGAGCTGAGAAAAAGACAGACCAAAATCATGGCAAGGCTTTACGCACAGCCAGGTTGTCCAAGGAAAACTCCAGGGCCAATCAAGACCTCCAAGAAAACTGGACACTGGGTATACGCTGCTCACAGCCCCCGCCAGGCCCGGTTCTGTGTGTCAGGTGGCCCATGTGCCTGATGTGTAGCGCTGAGGGTCTGACTGTCCCCTTTCCCAGAGAGGGACCAGGCCAGCCAAAACCCTCACCCCCTGCTCTAACAAATTAGACTAAAGAAGCCCTGTCCACAGACACCTCTATCTCCTGCGAGAGACCCTGGGGGCCCCTGGATGTCATGGGTAAGCCATTTCTGTTCCTTCAGCTTCCATTTTGACTTCCTTCTCTGGAAAAGCCTCTAGATCTCTGGCCATAATCGGGGTTGAGGGGAGCCCTAGTCAGAGCTTCTTTACTCCAGCTCTGACACATCGCTTCAAAAGCCAGATGTTCAACCATGAGTTTTTAGCTGTCTTGCAGTGTCCTACTTCCTCATTAGTAAGAGATTTACTAGCAAAACCGCAGGCAATTCACCAATTCTGGCAAAGGCCAGAGCAGGACTAGGCCAGGCCATGCAGGTTAGACACCCCTGAGGTTACCATAAAGACTTGCACTATTCTTAATCTGCCTCACTGATGCCTACAGGCTCAGGGCTTAGCCACTCCTGTGTCTTGCTATGTCTGGCCTTGAGCTTACTATGCAGCCCAGGATGGCCTTGAACTCACAGCAGTCCTCCTGCCTCAGCCTCCCAAGTGCTGGGATTACAGGCGTGTCCCACCATGCCCGGCATGAAGTGCCTCCTTTAAGAGCAACCGATGTCACCCATCTATCCCAGTCATGGGCCAAAGGAAACCAAGCAGAGAGAAGGCTGCTGGGCATAAGCCGCAGCTGTCCTGTGGTAGAAGCCTGGCTCTGTACCCCGGATGTGATCTGCACCTGCCCTGGGCCCCAGGGAGGCAGCCCAGCGTGGGCCTGGGAAGGCTTGGCTGGTCCATCTCATCGTGCTTCCATGGCTGCCACCGAGCACTAGATCTTTGCCCCTGTGTGCCTGGAGCAGGGAAGGCGGCCTTCTCGTCCTCCTCAGGAGGACAACCCAGTCCCCTGGTGCCTTTTCTAGAGCCATCTTTTTGTTGTTCTCTTTTTTCTTGTGCTTTCATTATTTAAAGGGCTGGAGATTGAACAAAGGGCCTCACACTTGCTGGGCCGGCGCTGCACCACCGAGCCATCTAGCATCTCCCCTGTATCACTCCACTCAACTCGGCCAATCAGAAGTCGGCCTGAGGCAGCCCAAGCTCTGGGCCCCTCTCCTCCCTCCCAACTCCTCACTGCATCCCTGAGGCTCAGCCCGGCTGCATCTCCTCATCTCTATTGCCACTGCCGTGCTGTTGGTCCCTCCTCTCTGTGACACTGATATGCACCCCCCAGGCTGCCTATGAAAATGGAAATTAGTCCTCATTTCCATATGAACAGGGTGGAGTCTTAAACCAATTATGATAGTTAGAAGTGGGAAGTGATTAGAATTAGAGACATTTATTAGGACGGAGCCCCCACAATGGAATACTGGATTCTTTAGAAGAAGAGTTGGGAGAGGGCAGGGGATGCAGGGCTACCCTCATCAGAGTGTACTGTTTCTCAGCTGGCTAAGGGAGTCCACCGCACCTAAGGCAACCCCCAAAGGGCTCCACCCTGATCTCTTAAGAGTTTACTGTCCAGGGCTCCACCCTGATCCCTTGGGAGTCTCTAAGCAAGGCGCTGCTGGGCTCCAGGAGTCAGTGGACTGATGCACCATGGGAAACATCCCAGTGACCTCACCACTGAGATGCACTAGGAAATACTTTGTTTTGTTTTGTTTTTTGAGACAGGGTTTCCCATGTAGTCCAGGCTGGCCTCGAACTTGCAGCAATCCTCCCGCCTCAGCCTCCCAAGTGCTGGGATTACAGGTGTGTACCACCACACTGGGCTTGAACTAGGAAATGCTGAGAGATGGGTACAGAACCACACTCTAAATGACATCAATGTGAAATTCCTTACGTTCAGGTTTTTATGGTTCTTCATCTCTGTAAAGGTCCAAGAACCTTAAAGAGGCCTCCAAAGGGAAAAACCAATGTCTTTGATGATCCTGTCCTTAGACACCCACCTGTGTCTCACAGGTTTTTGGGCCTTTCTCACCTGCTTCTGCCAGAGTGAGCACCCCAGAGAGACTCACTATTACTCACTATTTCCTTT
>NW_004955455.1:8132042-8132777 GCF_000276665.1 Chinchilla lanigera
TTTCTTTCTTTCTTTCTTTCTTTCTTTCTTTCTTTCTTTCTTTCTTTCTTTCTTTCTTTCTTTCTTTCTTCTCTGCCTGCCTGCCTGCCTGCCTGCCTGCCTTTTTCTCTTTTTTGGCTTGTTTTTTTTTGTGTTGTTTTTTGAGACAGGGTTTCCCTGTGTAGCCCAGGCTGGCCTCAAACTCACAGCAATCTTCCCACCTCAACCTCCAGAGTGCTGGGATTGCAGGTGTGCACCACCATTCCCAGCCTGGCTACCTGATTTTATTATTATTTTTTAAGGCACATTTAATTTAATATTAGAAGTGTTAACACAAAAGGCCCAAATGCAATGAAAAAATTCTGCCATTAACACCAAAGATAATGCTCTTTGAACATGTGCCTGTTAAATAGAATGAGGGTTTCAGGAAGTTCACTACTGCAAAAAAATAATGCAAGTGAGTCTCATCTCAGCCAATATCCTTATATAATCTAGTTATGAAATGAACGTTTATAATGCTTCAGTTTAAACCTGAAATTCGATACCTCTCCTTCATGTATGTACAGTACTTAGGTAAGATTAACTACAGTTTTCACAACCATTCAAAGAATAAACCATTGATTAAAACCATTTTTTTTTTTTTTTGAGACAGGGTCTCACTATGTAGTTCAGGCTGGCTTTGAACTCACTATGTAGCTCAGGCTTGCCTCAAACTCGCAGCAATCCTCCTACCTCAGCTAGCTATCTGATTTTATT
>NW_004955455.1:8133372-8134733 GCF_000276665.1 Chinchilla lanigera
AAACTGGAAAATGCTTCCCTGGCCCTAGCCAGAGGTACTGTGGGGATCCCCTTGGCTCCTGAGGCTCCTGGAAGAAGCCTGTTTGTATTCCTTCCAGGAGGACTTGCCTAGTTCTGCCCACAGCCCATCTGGCTACCAACAGTGCAGGCCATTGTGTGTGCCCAGCTTAGCTTGATACACCTTGTGACAGAAAATCAACACCAAATGGCTCCAAACAACGGGGCCATTGTTCGGATTGCTGCTGCCAAGAAGTGTGCTTGTTAGTAAATCTCCCAATAAACTGCACTCTATGCAATCTTAGATCTGTCTGCCTCTTTCTTTAGTCATGGCACTTTGGAGCCAGTCTTCATACACTAGTTTTTGTTTTTCGACACAGGGTCTCACTATGTCGTTCAGCCTGGCCTCGAAATCATCATGAACCCTAAAATGGCCTCGATCTCACAGTGATTCTCCTGCCTCAGCCTCCTGAGTGCTGGGATTACAGGCGTGCACCACCACGCTCAGCCCTCATACACTAGTGTTACTGGGATCTGGGGTTCTGTGGACTCCTTCTAGAGGTGGATTCTAGGTCTTTTTTTATCCTGAACAAATAATTGGTCAAAAGGAACATAAAAGGTAGCAAGGTTTTATATTTATTAATGGTAGGAAAAGAAATATGCTCTGCAGAGTGAGTGTGGGCCAATTAGAAATAAGAAAAGAACTATATTCTACAGGGTGAGCACAGAGCGCTATGAAAGACCGAGCACAGTGACATCACGGTTAATGGCGGCCATCTTTTGTATCTCCCACTTCTCAGGCTGACGTCAGGTCTAGGCCGTCCTATCAAAACCCTGCTTGAGTTCTTGTGCGACGAATTGAAGATGGCATTCTCTGATTGGTTCCAGGCTCAGGGTTTTGGGAACTGTTCTTCTGCGCATTTCCTGGGTTTCTGTTATTGATAGGTCAGGCCCAGTTTGCCATGCTCTAATCTCCTGCCTCAGCAGGCCTGGCTTCTTCCAGAGCAGTTGATGAGCTAACCAGGAAACCAGGGAAATTCATTAGGGAAATGATGCATGACTGGGGAAATCCCGAGTTGGCCACCTAACTATATGGGGAGGGGTGGTCCATGTGTTAAATTCTTGCAGCCTCTTGGCTGCGTGAGTAGGTGGGGAAGCCCCAAAGCTACTACTGGGTGTGAAGCAGCTATTTGCTGGATGCCCCTTGTCCCACTGCATTGTGGGAAGTGTGACAAGATGACTCTGTAGGGGGATGTCCATGACTGTGGGCAGCTCAGCAGTGCCCAATAAGAGGGTAAAAGAAGAGTGCCCAGTGATGCATGTCTATAGTCCCAGCACTCGGAAGGCTGAGGCAGGAGGATTGCT
>NW_004955455.1:8134833-8136435 GCF_000276665.1 Chinchilla lanigera
CTCAAAAAACAAAACAAAACAAAACAAATAAATAAAAATAGCTGGGATTACAGGCATGCACCACCATGCTCAGCTAATACTATGAAAACTTTTTCTTTTTTTTTTTTTTGGAGACAGGGTCTCGCTGTGCAGTTCAGGCTGGCCTTGAGTTCACTATGTAGCACAGGCTGGCCTTGAACTTGTAGCAATTCTCCTGCCTCAGCCTCCTGAGTGCTGCCCGGCTAAAAACTCCTGAACAGCTATTCTGTGAGAGTCTAACTGCCTGTGTGGTGAGACCCTGGAATACGGGAGGGGATGGCATTTCTCTGAAGGAAAATAAAGCTGAGGAAATGAGTAATATTGCCATTCATCTGGCCTTTAGACAGTGCCTTATATACTGTCCACCGGATCCAGGGAAATCAAAGATTGGGTCACTGTGGGCATGAGAGAGGCACAGCCAATGAAGGAAATCTACAGACAGATACCCAGTGGGCAGGCCCTGAGGAAGCCTGGGTATTCTGTGGGAATTGGCCAAGTGACAAGCCATTTTTGTCCAAGGGTCGCAAAGACCTGATACAGCTATCTCTGCAGCTGAAATGGAAAACAAACTTACAAAGCCCCCCTGGAGAATGGAATGGCCCTTTACGGTAAGTAACAACCTGGGAAAGCCTGAACGGGGGACAGGGTACAACTTCTCACAAAGCCTGATAAGAAAAAGGGACAAATAAAAATCGGAGAGCCAGACATGGCAGCATAGCCTGCAATCCCAGAACTCTGGGAGGCTGAGGCAGGAGAACCACAAGCTCCAGCCCAGCCTGGGCAACTTAGCAACTTAGTGAGACCCTGTCTCAAAATAAAAACTAGAAAAGGCCTGGGGATGTAGCTCTCAGGATGGATTCTCCTGCTCCCTGTGGTGAGGGGTGGTGCCAAGGTCGCCCCAGAATGAGGGCCCATGAGGTGACCAGAGAGGCCTCACATAGAACTTGCTATATTAGTCCTCCAAGAACAAGGAAAAGCCCGTCACTCTGATAGATACTGGTGAGGCTGAGGCAGGAGGATCACCACAAGATATTGGGGCTGAATGTACACTGATCAATGGGGACCTTCCATGTTTTCTGGGACCCTGGGGAGTTACAGATGGGTATAGGGGTGAGAACATTGGAATACAATAAGTATGGTTACATCTGGGGGTCGAGAGAGTGTCCCCAGGTCCATATTTGCTGCTGATCTCCCTGGTCCCAGAGGACATTCTAGGAAAGGATGCTGTATCAGGGGAGACCTTAGGAATTTCTACTCGAAGTTCCGCTCACGCAGGGAGTAAATACTAGGTATAGAAGCTGCTGGGTGGGCATGCTAAGCTTGGGAAGACCCTAAAAGGATGAGGGCACACTGGGACTTTACAGCCTGCTCTGGCTACCTTCAGCTGGTAAAAAGAGCCAGATAGGCTTGCAAAATGACTGTTGATTATAGGGAATTCAATGAAATACCTTTTTTTCTTTTTTTTTTTTTTTTTAAACAGGGTCCCACTATGCGGTCCATGGTGGCCTTGAGCTCACTATGTAGCCCAGGCTGGCTTTGAACTCCCAGCAATCCTCCTGCTTCAGCCTCCCAAGTGCTGGGATT
>NW_004955455.1:8138575-8139820 GCF_000276665.1 Chinchilla lanigera
CTCTTGCTCTACCAGCCACAGTACCTAAGCACAGCTCAGGGGATGTGTCCACATAGTCTCTGCTATTTGACTACTGTAGTCGTAACAAATAAAATGTTCAGAAACTCTGGCAGGTGCTAAAGATCTAGTAAGTTATTGGACAAGAGTCTTACACATACAGGGACCCAGTTACAGAATCTGTTGAATGTTTATATTTGGGCTTTAGTAAGGCTCAGAAAAAGCTGAGGGAAAGTGAGTCAGTGCTTGTGAAAAGGCCTGTCTCTTCATAGTTGAGGCTTTATGTGATGTGCAACTGTGGACCAGCATTAATATATTGGCAGAGGGCCCAGGATGTAGCCCAGTGGCAGAGCGCCTGCCTGGCAAGTGCAAGGTCATGAGTTAGATTCCCGGTACCAAAAAATTTTTTAAAACTCTCATATGTTGGCAGATAAACTGAACATGACTCTGGAAGAAGCTGAAAGGCGGATTGTGAATTTGATTAGAAATACAAGACTAGATGCCAGTGTGGTATGGTGTTGAAGGCCTGTAATTCTAGCCCTCAGGAGGCTGAGGCAGGAGGATTGTTGTGAGTTTGAGACCAGCCTGGGCTACAAAGTGAGCTCAAGGTCATCCTGAACTGCAGAGCAAGACTCTGTCTCAAAAGAAAAAAAAATTACATGTGGATTTGATCTCCAGCAACACACACACACACACACACACACACACACACACACACACATCAATACGTAATAGGATGTGGAGTTCATTTCTTTAATATTTAAATAGTTAACTCTTACTATCAGAGACCAAATCCATTAGGAAGATTCCAGGGAAATGGCCGTTTGGCCATTAGAGAAACGCACAGGGTTACAGCTCATTTGTTCACAGTTCCCGGTTTCGGTGGCCATTTCATATGTATGAAGTTACTCAACCTCACTCATGAACAAGCCCCGCCAAGAAAAACAATGCAGTCCCACAGGGAGGCGTCCTCAGTGAATTCTTGCAAACACTGATGGAAGAAAATAATAGCCGTCTTACACAAGCTCTTCCACAGAACAGAAAAGAGAAACATTGCCCAATCTCTTTGACAAGGTCAGCGCGACCTTGAGGAAAAAAACTGACAAATTTCATACCCTAACTCAGGAGGCTGAAGCAGGAGGCCCGAAAGTCCCAAGTCCTGACTTTGGCAATTTAGCATGACCCTGTCTCAAAAGGGGGCTTGGAGATGTAGCTCAGTGCTGAGGTCCTGGGTTCAAAATCCAGTAA
>NW_004955455.1:8139920-8141248 GCF_000276665.1 Chinchilla lanigera
TTTTTTTTTTTTTAATGTGGAAAAATATCTTAAATGACCAGTGAGGAAGGGGATGTAAAAGAATTAAGATGTGTTATGTACATGTACCAACTCCCCATGATGAATGCTATCATGTACTGCAAATATATCCTAATAAAAAAATGTTTAGGGGCCCATGAAAAACTCAGGGGAAAATGACACGTGTAAGGCTCACATGGCACACTTTCTGGACCGGCACCTGGTCTTCCCGCTCCTGAGGGTCCCTCTGTGAAGAAGATGTATGTTGAGAAAATTATTACGAGGGAAGCTGCACCTTCTTAGTGATAGCAGCATGGCTAACTTTGCTATGGGCGTGTACAAAAACCTCTATTCTGATGACCTTCCGCACACCTGGGGAGAAAGAACCGCGGTTGTCACGCGACTGGTAGAAATTTAGGCAGAAACAGAACCAACTGGG
Source organism: Chinchilla lanigera (assembly GCF_000276665.1). Classification (NCBI taxonomy): domain Eukaryota; kingdom Metazoa; phylum Chordata; class Mammalia; order Rodentia; family Chinchillidae; genus Chinchilla; species Chinchilla lanigera. Next base: position 8,140,357 of record NW_004955455.1, read on the forward strand.
AAAATGTGTGAGGGTCTCGAAAGTCCAAGGCAAATGCAGTCAGCCAGGGCCGGCCGGTGCCAGTGAGCGCCTGGCGGCTCCGCGCGTGTCTGGGCGGGAACATTTCGACCCAGTCTGCAGGCGCACAAAGCAAAGTTCCAGTGCGAGCGTGGAAATGACTCAGGAGCCACTGAGTGTTTTTAGAGGGTTGAGTCCAGAAACTGACAGATGATTTCCATCGTCCCTGGGGAAAACTGGCCTCTGAGATCTTAATGCATGATGGCATGCAGCCACGGACGAGCTCGCCCGCCCACTTAGGAGACCCTGGGTAGCGATCCTGCAAGTGCTGCAGGCTCTCCTCAGCTGCGAATGCAGCTTACTCACTGGGCTGTTTCCCTCAGCCACCCGAAAGGGGAGACAATACCATTGAGCTTTTTTTTGAGACAGGGTCTCGCTATGCAGTTCAGGCTGGCCTTGAGCTCACTTTGTAGCCCAGGCTGGTCTCAAACTTGCAACGATCCTCCTGCCTCAGCCTCCCAAGTGCTGGGGTTACAGCTGTGCACCACCATACCTGGCTTGAACTCTTGCTCTACCAGCCACAGTACCTAAGCACAGCTCAGGGGATGTGTCCACATAGTCTCTGCTATTTGACTACTGTAGTCGTAACAAATAAAATGTTCAGAAACTCTGGCAGGTGCTAAAGATCTAGTAAGTTATTGGACAAGAGTCTTACACATACAGGGACCCAGTTACAGAATCTGTTGAATGTTTATATTTGGGCTTTAGTAAGGCTCAGAAAAAGCTGAGGGAAAGTGAGTCAGTGCTTGTGAAAAGGCCTGTCTCTTCATAGTTGAGGCTTTATGTGATGTGCAACTGTGGACCAGCATTAATATATTGGCAGAGGGCCCAGGAT
>NW_004955455.1:8142308-8159102 GCF_000276665.1 Chinchilla lanigera
TAATTCTAGCTCTCTGGGAGACTGAGGCAGGAGGATCACAAGTTTGCCTAGCCTAGGGAGTTTAACAAGACCCTGTCTCCGTCTCAAAATAAAAATAAAGGGCTGGTGAAATAGCTCAGTGGCACAATGCCTACCTGGCAAGAGCGAGGTCCTGAGTTCAATTCCCAGTAACAAAAATAGATAAATAAAAATAAAAAGGGCTCAGTGCTAATCTCTGTGTTCAGTAATCCTCAGTACCTCACAAGAAAGAAAAAGAAACAGAAACAGAAAGAAAAGAAAGGAAAAGGAGAGGGCCGGTGTGGTGGCACAGGCCTGTAATCTCAGCAGTATGGGACGCTGGGACAGGAGGATTGTCAACTTGAATCCAGCCTGGGTAATTTAGCAAGTTAGCAAGGCCTTGCCTCAAAATAAAAACTAAAATGGTTTCTCTTATATGAGAACCTCAATATACACATATATGATAGGTAAATAGGGAGAAGTTCAAATAACTTCAATATGGTTCAAATAACCTCAATATGCATATATATGATAGGTAAATAGGGAGAAGTTCAAATAACTTCCCAAATTACTAATTCTGTTGTTTCAAAAATACTTTTTTTGAGCCAGGCATAGTGGTGGATGCCTGTAGTCCCAGTATTCAGGAGGCTGAGGCAGGAGGATCACTGTGAATTTGAGGCCAACCAGGGCTACATGAGCAAGTTCAAGGCCAGCCTGAATTACAGAGTGAGACCTTGTGTATACAAATATTTTTCCTTGGTTTGTCTGTTTGTTTTTGAGACAGGGTCTTGCTCTGTAGTTGAGGCTGGCCTTGAACTCATTATGTAGCCTAAACTGGCCTCAAACTCACATCGATCCTTCTGCCTCAGCCTCCTGAGTGCTGGGATTACAGGTGTGCATCACCATGTCTAGCCAAAAATATTTTTAAATATTTATTTCATTTATACTACAGAGAGTATAAAATTTGTTTCATTTATACTATACAGACTCGTTGTTTAATCACCTATCATTTAAATACTGTTCAGTCTTACAAGTGAGGTGCACTGTTCAGACTTAGGACCTGGTTTTTTGGGGGTTTTTTTGGTACAGTCCTAAACCTCTTGTTGGTACTCACTGTCTTTTTATATACAGTACCTGTTGTTTATACAATACTGTAATTTTTGCTGATTGTACTATGCAGTACAGTACTGTAGTTTTGTTTTGTTTTGTCTTTTTTGAGACAGGGTCTCACTATGCAGCTCAGGCTGGCCTTGAGCTCACTTTGTAGCCCAGGCTGGCCTCAAACTCTCAACAATCCTCCTGCCTCAGCCTCCCGAGTGCTGGGATTACAGGCGTGCACCACCACGCCCAACCAATACTGTAGTTTCATGTTCTGTTATACATTACAGTACTGCATGTAAGCGTTACACAAATACAAGCAGTCATCTAGTTGGAATTTCCTTTGTCCATTTCTTTGTTCTGAATATCTGAATGTACATACGATGTACAATTCCTCATATAACTTGTGCCACTACACCCAGCTATGAGGGAGTGTTTTTTTATATTTTCTTTATTAATATCTACTTGTATTACCCTAAAATATATTTTTAAAAAATTTATAAAGGGATGAGGATGGAGCTCAGTGTGAAGGCCTGGAGTTCAATTCCCAATACCACACAGAAAAAAAAAAAGACAATTTTATTCATGAAATACAAAACTCCTACACAAAATATGACCAAAACAAATCTAGACATATAGAAGAAAAGATAATTCATCACTACCAATTTCGGTTTGCTTAGGAATGCACACTTGGTTGACCATCCAAAAACAAGTGTTGAAATTTCCCACACTAACAAAACGAGAGTCGGCCATCTCACTAGAGGCAGAGAAGCACTTGATAATATTCGCCAGCGTTTACTCACTATAAAAGCTGTCAGCACCCAGGAATGGAAGGAAACTTTCATCTAATAAATTGTGGCTATGAAAACCTACCGTATAAGAAAATCACTTGATGAAACGCAGTGTCAAATTAAACATTATGAATCAATTCTTACTCTCCTCCAGGAGGAAAAATAGCCTACAGTAAATTTTGTACTTAATGGTAAAACATGAAAAAACTTCCTTTTAATCCAGATCAAGATAAGACTCACTGGCTGTCATCACTTTCTTTCAGTGCTATAAGGGAAGTCCTAAGTGGTGCAAGAAGACAAGAAAATGAGCCAGATGTGGTGTGGCACAGTGATAATCCCAGCACTCTGGGAGGCCGAGGCAGGAGGATCTCTTGAGCCCAGGAGTTCAAGTCCAGCCTGAGCAAGATAGATTTTGTTTCTTAAAAAAAAAAAAAAAAAGAGTACATAAAACTGAAAAGAGGCTGGGGGGTAGCCCACTAGCACAGCGCTTGCCTAATATAATAGATCAGCCTCTGTATTCAATGTGTCACTACAAAGAAAAAATTTTAAAAAAGAGGAATACAATGCCCAAGAACTTTGAGACAACTATAAAAGTGGTAGCATATATTAAATGTGAATACCAGACGGAGAACAAAAGAGAAAAGAATGGAAGAAATGGCTGAATTAATATTCAAGTCAGAGGTAGTGGCACAGGCCTGTCATCCCAGCACTCTGGGAGGCCGAGGCAGGAGGATCACACCTCTAAGCCAAGCCTGGGCCACATACCGAGTTCAAGCAGCCCGCACTGGACTATCTAGTGAGGCCCTTTCTCAGTACACAAAAACAAACACCAGGGGAAAAAAAATCCAGACGATAGAAAATGAGCAAAAACCTTGAGTGAGCACCTCACGAAGGAGGATGTCCAGATGGCCAGTGAACATATGAAAAGGTGCACGACCTCACAGTTGTCAGAAAAATTGCCAATTAGGTCTCCAACGTGCTGTCGCTACACACCCATTAGAACGTCTCACATGGAGGACACGGCACAGCAGAACCTGTCAACGGCCAAAGCCACTTCGGACGCTGGCAATGTCCCTTAAGGGCACCGTACGTGTACGCCATGCCCGGCAGTGCCGCTCCTAGGAAAGGACCCAACACAAATGCGTACATCCGCCCATCCAAAGACCCACGTATGTTTACTGCGGCTTGAGCCATCGCAGCCCCAAACTCTGAACCATCCCAGGACGCCTTGACAGAAGAACAGATGCACTTACTGTGGTGTTCTGTTAGATTTCTAGCACCGTAACAAAGCCCCTGGGACAACCAGCCTCTGAGGAGGGGAGGTTACAATGTGGCTCAGTTTCCAAGGTTTCTGGTTTCTGACTGATCGGCCCATTGCTGTGGGCCCCGGGGCATCGCATCACGGCGCATCGCAGGGGTGGGAAAACCATTCACCTCGCGCTGGGCGCAAAGGAGGGAACAGGGGCTGGGCGCCAGTGTCCCTTCGGGAGCCTGTGCCTTGGGCGGGAAGATTCCCTAGCTCTGCCTCCCTAGCCATTTTTTATTTTTTGAGACAGGGTCTTGCTAAGAATCTAAATTGCTCAGTCTGGGCTTGAACTTGTGATCCTCCTGCCTCAGCCTCCTAGGGTGCTTGGATTACAGGTGTGCACCACCACTCTCAGCTAGGCTGTACCCCTCAAAGGTTCTACCACGTCTTACTAGCACCAAAGGCTGAGGACCAAGCGCTTAGCACACAGGCCTTTGAGAGACACTGACCTAAACCACAGCAGGTGCACTCAGCTGCAGAGCATGTTGCAATCCCCCGAAGAGAAAAGACTGTCTGTGTAAGTCTGTCTTCTTGATCTAATTTCGCCACTGGAGCTTAAGCTCCATGAGGCAGCCAGGTATGCTCACTAAAAAGTCCTGGACTGTAGCTCAGGGTAATGGTGGATATATTGTGTCAACTTGAGAAGTTTAGTAGTTTAAGTGACTCAGCTGAGGCCCAGGGTCCTCACTTTGTAAACATCCTAAGCCTGTGCAAGAGGATGGCACAGAGGTGGTGTGTGTACTACCACACACACACACACACACACACACACACACACACACACACACTCACACCCGTGAGGCTAGCCTGCTTACAGTCGAAGGGAGGAAAACAGGCTTGCTCTTGCCCCCTTTGCTCTTGCTGCTATGCTGTCTTGTGCCACCTTGAACTGTTGCCCTCTGCCGTGGGCCACCCTGCCTTGGAGCCAGCTGATTATGGACTGAAACCTCCACAAATGGTGAGCTAGATAAACCTTTCCTTCCTTAATTCTGGGCATCAGGTATTTTGTCTCAGCAATGAGAGAAAAGTAACCACGCACTCAGGGTGAGGGCCCTGGCTTCAGCCCCTGGTACCACAGTAAATAAATCAGGGAGTCAGGAAAAGAAGGTGGCTATACAGTGGGGTGCAGGCTCCAAAGCTGGCTGGAACCACAGCGTGAGTGGGAGCCCAAAAGGGTGGGCTGAATCTCACATTTGTTCTCGTTGCCATAGGTGACAAGGGCTTCTGGCCCAGGAGTCCCTGCCGCCAGAGCCCCATCCCAGGGAAGATGGAACAGTCGCACGCAGGCCTGGGCTCTGCCCACACCAATGAGCGGAGCTGGCAGGCAGCTTCCAGGGGCCAGCGCCACAAACAAACGAGTGCCGCCTTGCTTCTGCCTGCCAAACCTTGTGCGAGAATCTCTCTTGAGGCCCACGCTAACCAGAACCATGCAGAGAGGGGGAAGCTGGGAAGTGTCCCGCAGTCTGGCCAAGTTGACACAGGCCACTGGCCAGTTTTCATCCACCTGGCAACAAGCAAAGCATATGAGGGCTCCGTATGCCGGCGTCTATGGAAGGACACAAGCTCTCTGGTAGGTCTGGGGGTGGGTGTCAAGGGAGGAGTCCAAGGGAGGCGGAAAAGGGGCGTGCTGACCAGCCGACCAGTCTCCCACGTGGATTTCTCTTCCAGGCAAACCTGAGCTTCTTCACAAAGTCCAATGCTGTTTGAAGAAGCAAAAAAGATGCCCGACTGGAGACAGGGTCAAGTAAATTGGTTCTTAATTGGTTTAGATTGTTTTAACTTTGTACCCATAGTATTTATTTTCCACATAATGAAAAATGTAAGGCCAGCTGGGTGTGGTGGCACACACACCCCTGTACTCTCAAGCTATTAGGGAGCTATTAGGGAGGCTGAGGCAGGAGAATGGCAAGTTGGAGCCCAGGATGGGCAATTTAGGGAGAGCTTGTTTCCAAAAAGAAAATTCTAGAAGAGCTGGGGATGCCACTGAGCGGTAAAGTACTTGCTTAGCATGGGTGAGGCCCCAATTCAATCCCCAGTGCCACAAAGGGGAAAAAAAAAGGTAAGGTCAGTTTTTTACACCTTCACCTCTGATATGTCATTAGAGGGGCCCAGTGCTTCGACCAATGTGCCCCAAATGTATTATAGCGGAATTACAAGCAGTTTTGTTCCTGGAGCAGCACCGGATGGCTGAACATGTTGGGGTGTGAGTGTGCTGGCGGCGGGGGGATGCGGGGGGGGGGCGATGGGAGGGGTCATCATTCTCTATGCTATCAGCCTAGCAGGGACCCAAGGGGCGTGGCTTGCAACGACAGGAGCAGGGGAAAGCACCTAGAGCGGGTGTTGCTGGGAGGTTTAATGGGCCTGGGCTGGAATTGTCTGCCCCACTCAGCTCATCTTGCCTCACCCAGACCCTGCCACAGGACCACCCAGCTGCAAGGGAGCCTGGGAAATGCAGCCTAGCGTGCAGCTGGGAGGTGTGTCTGAGCCGCATGGGGTGCTGAGCGGCTCCCAGGCACCTCCCTGATATCACTTTCCTAACTGATTTTTGTCCTTAGAAATTCAGCTGGAGCCAGGCTCCTCGGGGAAGCTCCCCCTGACTTCTCACTTCCATGACAGGTGGCACAGACCTGAGGACGGGGCCCCCCAGCAAGCCAGCCGCAGTCTGGCTGCCACAGACAGCCAACCAGCGTGGGGCTTCCAGGAGGAACCGGCGGGCTGCGGTTTTCCCGCACTTCCCCTTTGTGCCGGTCTTGCTCAGGGCCCTCCTCTCCCTTGTGCTCCGACAACTGTGGGCAGAGGAGGGGGCTGCAGGGCCGGCAAAAAGAGAGGTGGTGCCGCCCTCTGCCTCGGCCCCCTGACTCCAGCTAGGCTGAACCGCTGGGCCTGCTCAGCCCAAGCTTCTTTGGGGACGTGGGCCTGGCCAGGGCGCAGGCGCCTCCCTTCATCCCTCCACTCGGGGGTGTGCAAGGATCCCGTGGGTGCTTCGCTGGCTCCTGTTGATAGCCCAGCTGTCCCGACACCTGTTCCCAAGTCCCTGGATGGCATCTGCCCGCCCCGGCTGGTGCAAGGGGCAGGAGGCAAGGAACAGGGTTCCACGATGAAGACAGTCGTCAGTCCAACCCTCAGGGCGCCACTCACAAGCTCCCACTCCCGCCTGGCCTGCGAGGCCCGGGGCTGCCGTTTGTCAGGCAGAACACCTCCCCCAGGCAGAGCCCGCCCCCCCCCCCCTTGGTGTCTCTAGCGGGTCCACACCTGCTCTGGCACTGTCCGCCTTTGCGCAGGCCCAGCAGCAGCTGTCTTCTTCAGGCCTCTGGGAACCAACCCCCATCAGGTGGCGGGGCTTCCCAGCCTGGGAACTGGGAATGCCCCTGGCACTGGGAAAGCTGCTGTCTGGGACCTGGCCACAGCTAGGGCACCTCTTCTCTTCTCTTGCTGGGGAGGTACAGCTCTGGGCATATCCTAGAGGGAGATGGGTGGGTGGAGGAGAGCCCAAGAAAGCTCACGCATGTGTGTGTGTGCACGTGTGTGTGTGCACACGTGCGAGGTACTGAGGATTGAACCCAGGGCCTTCACACTGAGTCACCCACCCCTTTTTATTTATTTCAAGACAGGGTCTCACTATGTGGCTAAGTTACCCAGGCTGGGTTGGAACTGGCAATTCTCCTGCCTCAGCCTCCTGAGTGCTGTGATTACAGATGGGTACCCCCATGCTTGGCTTACAGCATGCCTTTTGACTCAGGTTTGCATGTGTCTGTGACAACCGTTGCTATACCTGTGAGCTGTGAAGCTGCCCCTGCCCTCCTGGACTCCCTGGGTGCCTGTTCCACGTCCAGCCTTGACTCAGAAACTGACCTCTCACTCACTGACACGTGGCCAGCCTGGCCTGGCTCAGCACAGGGATACAGTGGAAGCTCAGTCTGTGGGAGCCGAGCCCTGCTCTACCTCATCTGCAGAAAGGAAAGCACCAGCCCCACCCTGCCCAGAGCTCCGAGCCTAGAGCTGTGGGGTCTGGGAAAGACAGGGAGCACCGGCTCCAGCCTCCCCACCTGTCTTCTGGGTGCTCCTATCCTCCCAACTTCTGTCGGCTTCTTCCTCACAGGCGCCCCATCACACACCTCCTCCAGCAGCCCTGCGGACCCTGGCCCACCTCTCCTCCCGCTCCCTGGGACCCTCCCCTAAGGGCAAGGCTGGGGGTAGGGTCTGGACCCTGTGACCCAGCTGGGCAAGTTGTGCCAGGTCAGTGCAGGGCAGCATGTGCACCCTGAGAATGCAGAGACTGGGCTGCGACCTAGGGGCCCTCCCGGGTAAGGAGGGGTGCGCTGGCATGAACCCTGGCTGCAGTTACGGCCAAGCCTGCCTGCCCAGCTGCAGGAAGGAGGCCGACTTCTCTCCCAGGGAGAGGCGCAATCTCCATTCACTGTCCCTGCCCAATGCTGCCCCTGTATGGCCACGCCCAGCACTGCAGCTCACACTGAGGCTTCTGCTCAAGTCCCCATCTAGGTTTACTTTCTTCTTCTTCTTCTTCTCCTTCTCTTCTCCTTCTTTTCTTCTCTTTTTCCTCCTCTTCTCTACCACCACCTCCTCTTCCTCCTTCTCTTCTCCTCCTCCTCCACCACCTCTTCCTACTCTTCTTCCTCCTTTTCCTCCTCTTCTTCTTCTCCCTCCTCTTCCTCCTCCTTCTTCTTTTCTTTTTGAGACAGGGTCTCCCTATGCAGTTCAGGCTGTCCTTGAGCTCACTTTGTAGCCCAGGCTGGTCTTGAACTCACAACGATCCTCCTGCCTCAGCCTCCCGAGTGCTGGGATTACAGGCATGCACCACTGCGCCCCTCATCTCCATCAGTATCTCAAATGCAAGTGTGACCCTATCCTACCCTGTGCGACCCTGCTCGGCTCTCATTCAGCGACTCTCCCCACAAGGGAGGCCCTGCTTGTCTCCCAGAGGCTCCTGGTCTGTGCTCCATGGCATTCCTGTCATAGCTGGTCCCAGAGGGGGTGGGTAAGGAGCTGCCCAGGGGAGCAGCAGAGGCACGAGGCCTGTTCTGTGCCTCGCTTCTGCACATCCTGAGCTAAAGAACATGGGCCCCGCTCACTTGAGGACTTAGGCGTGGCCCGGCTAGCGGTGACTCCCAGCCAAGGAGCTGCCTTTCGTAGAGCAGTGCCAGGGGCAGGGTTGAAGGCCCAGGCCAGGCTGTGCCTGCTCGCTGCAGGGCAGGGGAGAGGGCAGGCACCTCGGTTGGAGAGGGCAGGCCTGGCTAGGTTGTCTGTCCCTGCCCAGCTCCAGCACCCCACGCGGTCCCTTGTACCCAGCCCTTTGCAGACATCGTCCTTCATCCTTGCCCCACTAGGGGTCACTGTTTCTTTTTTTTAAATTTTTTTTTTCTTCACGACTGGGGCCTGAACCCAGCATTTTGAGCTATATCCGCAGTCCTTTTGTAATTTTTATTTTGAGATAGGATCTCATTAAGTCACTAAATTGCCCAGACTTGGCTTGACCTCATGATCCTCCTGTTGGGCTCTCCCTCCTGCCTCGACCTCTCCCAGAATGCTGAGATTATAAGTGCAGCCCCCGCATGCAGCTGGGGCTCAGGGTGTTACTGGTGACAGGGGATCAAGAGAAATGAAGCAGGCAGGACTCAGACCCTGGCACGGGGTGGGTGATTCTCCAAAGAGAGGTACAGAAGGACAGCCAGGACACCAGGAAAGGACACACGAATCTTGTCTTCTCCTCATACACACGGGCAGGGGTGTTACCAAGCAACATGCCAGAAGAGGTAGAAATATAAGCTTGGAGCACAGAACGTGTCTCCTTCCATCACGGCGGCCCTTGCTCCTCTGGGGGTCATAAGGCTTTTCTTTGCCCTGGGGCTGAGCCCAGCTGGGGTCTCAGGCTGGGCGGGAGGTGCGGGAACCAAGGCACCTTGGCATGGGGGCACCCACAGGATGGAGGGGAGCAGTGTCTCAGTCTGTCAGGGGTCAGGGTCGCTGCCACCAAGCTACAGGGTGTGAGGTATGGAGTGTGAGTTTCTGATGCCTTAGGGCTCAGGAACACAGCTATTATTCCAGAGTATGAAGTCTCAGGTTTAAGGACTTACATAACCTTAAGGAATATAGGGAACAAAGCAAGGTGCAAGTATCGTGTCTCAGGGCTGAGATGAGACTGGGCACTGAGATCGGGCACTGGGTCTTGGGTCCACAGGAATTAAAACCCAGCTCTGGGGTGCCCAGTCCTAGGGATCCGGAAGCACAGCCTCGGCACGCATGTGACTGGGAGTCTACAGCCTTCTCCTGGGAGGCTGGGTCCTGGCCCTGACGTGAGCCTGTGTTGCCGCCCAAGTGTGCTCTGGTCTCAGGGATGCGAACTCCACAGGGTCCTGAAACAGAGACGCATTTTGCAGCAGGCGTGGTAACCAGCGGCTGCCCCAGGGTCCCAAGAGGGCTGAAGAGGCACACTGACTGGGGGATCCACGGGGCGCGGGGTGGGGGGCCCTCCACCCAGACGGGGTCTCACCTGTTGCTCTTCCTGCTACGGCGCAGCAGCATGTAGATGACAGCGACCAGCGTCACCACTGCCAGGCCTCCGAAGACGATGCTCAGCAGCACTGTGTAGCTCCGTCCTGGTGAGAGGACAAAGGTGCTGAGGGTCTGTCTGCCATGCCGGCACGCAGGGGCAAGAGAGGGCGTGGGGAAGGGGCATCCTCACCTAACTGGCATTGCGGGGTGGGTGCGGACCAAGTGCCGTCAGCCTGGCAGGTGCTGGTCTCTGCCCCGGCCAAGCTGTAGCCACTATTGCAGTGGAAGCGGATGGTGGAGCCCATCAGGTACTTGAAATCTTCCTTGTGCCCGTTGGAAGGGGCCGCCAGCCAGCCACAGGACACCACTGGGATGGGGGCAGAGCACAGACGACCAGCCTGAGCTGCTGGCCGCTGCATGCCATTGGCCAGCCCCGGGGCACCCTGTCCCCCTGCAAGGTGCCCATCCCCTCCCCCCTCACCAGGCTGCAGACTCTGTAGGCGCTCGCGGTACGTCTGGTGGGCCACCCGTGTGGCATTGCCCACGCTCAGGCTCCCAGTGGCCGCCACATCGAACTTGCAGAAATGGTCATCCCCGCACATCTTAGCTACCTCTTCTGCCTGCTCAGGGCTGAGGACAATCTCATTGGAGAGGAGGGGCTTGAAGCTGGGGTCGTGCTTGGGTTGGTACAGGAAGTTGTCGACCAGCAACCAGGAGTCATATGTGAACAGGGTGGAGCTATTGTGCACGGCCCCTGGGAAGACAGACAACAGACGCGGGCGGACACAGCCCTGAGCAGTGGACAAGGGTCTAGGGGCTCCCCGTGATCCACAGGCCTCCTCCCAGTGGTGCTCCCCCCACTCTGGCCAGCATACTCCAGGGGGTCACTCACATTCAGCCCCAAACCGGAACAACTCCTGGGCACTGGCATTCGGGGGCAGGACTTGCCCACTTCGCAGGGTGAAATCATCAGCAGGGTTGTTATTCAGGGTCCCAAGGAGGCCACGCGTGTGGTTCTGGAACTTCTCAGGCAGCAGGACAGCCACACTCAGGAAAGGGCCCTGTACGCTGACCTCCAGGCCAGCCCCCGATGACAACATGATGGATACTTTTTCCTCACCAGCTGCCGACAGGAACAAGCCTGGACACAGGTGGAGGTGGGTCAGGGGCATCTCCTTGGTGTCCCCCAACCTCTGGTGCTGCTCCAAGAGCAGGCTGGGGAGAAGGAAGGGCATCCCCAGGGCCAACCTGTTAATGCCGACCTTCTCCCACCTCCACCCCACCCTGCCTGTGCTTTCACTGGGACCCCAGATGGATCCAAGATGCCCAGACTCTGCCGAGAATCCTGATGCCGAGGCCTCTGCCCTTCCTGCGGGTTCCTGCACATTCAGCTGCCAATGCCTCCTGGAACCATTTCATTCACTCAGTCCCCTGAGGTAGCAAGCCATAGCAAGGGGTTCAGACCCCGAAACTGCCACTCCTGGCCACCACTTCCAAGCTGCACCCTCAGTCCTGCAGGGCTGGCTTCCCTGCAGTGGATTTTATGGATGGGACAAGGGAGCACAGCCCAGGAGTGGAGCTATGCCGTCTGATGGCCCCTGGGCTCCTCTGGGCTGTAGCAAGGACCCATCCCACGGTCCTGGTTCCTCACAGCTCTGAGCAGGTCCTGCGGGTGTGACATGGGCATCTCTGGAGTTGTGAAGGTATTAAGATCAGACGTCAAGCTAGGGCCCTGATTCAGCTGCCCAGCCATGCTGTGCCAGGGACTAGTCCCCTGGGCATCTCCCAACCCTGCCCGGGGCTTGTCACTCACCCTTCAGGTCCATCCAGCTCTGCTCGGCAAAGCTGAGCACCTCAGAATTCAGCAGCACTTCCAGGACCCCAGACCCGCTGGCCAGCCGCACCTCCACCACGTCTGAGTTGTCCTCCTGTACGACCACTGCCGTCAGCCCCGTGCCCCGGGCCCGGGTGCCTGATGGGAGTGGGTGGTGCAGAATAGGTCACCTTGGCTCCTGCCTCCTACCCCAGATGACCCCGGGCACCCAGCACCCACAGGGCCTCAGCCTCACCACTGTTCATCGTCGCAGGCTCCGCCCTTGCCTGAACCCTCAGGTCCTTCCCGTCCGCCTCCCCCTCCAACAGCACGTACTCGCCGCGCCCATTGAACGTGAAGTTGGTGTGGTCGAAGGTGACGAAGTGGGGATCCCCGAAGACAGAAGCTAGGGTGAGAGTGGAGGGTCAGGTAGTGGTTCCCCCACACTGGGCCGCATCTGACCCTCCCTGGGGCCGGTACCCACCCAGGCGTGGGGGACGGTAGGTGCGGCAGTCACTGGAAGGCCGCCGCCGCATGTATCGGGAGCACTCAGGTGCCCAGAGGCAGCAGTAGTAGAAGCTGATGACATCATAGAGCCAGTGGGACAAGGTGGGCACACGGGGTGGCGTGCGGTATGGAGGTGCGCCCCAGTCGTGACCGCGGTCGGGCGTGCTGCCGCCAATGGAGTCGGTGGTCAGGAGCTGTGAGCCGTCTTCCCTGTAGCAGCACTGCTGGCCTGAGGCGTACCTGGGGCTGGGGGTGAGGACAAGTCAGCGCTGCTGCAGCCCATCCTGGCCTCTGCCCTCTTTCCTGACCCCAGTCCAGAGGCTCACCTGGCCTGCACAGAGCGTACACAGTGCACGGCCCCCGGGTGGTAGGTGCAAGTGTTGTTCTGCTCAGTGTCACAGCCGTAGTCTGTCTGCAGAGTGGCCAGTGGCTGTCACTTGAGTGCTACATCCCCTCCTCCTTCCCTGGGAACCAACCCTGCCGGGGACCTTAGACCCCAACCCTCACCTCCTGAAGGCTTTTGTCTGCCTCAGTGGGGGAGGCTGCCCCTCTTCCGCCCCTCCCCCCTTCCTAGGCCTTAATGGAGTCAGGGGCTTACAAAGAAGCGGCCAGTGTCGGCCCGGGCCTGGACCAGGTTGCAGGGGCAGTCAGGCAGCTCCTTTAGGAAGTCGGGCAGCTGGTCCTCCACCTTCTCCCAGTCCAGGCACTGTGCACGGGCCCAGCTCACTGAGTCATTGCGGAAGTCATCACCCAGGTGCCAGGCCAGCGCATGCTCATTGGTCCAGATTGCCAGCACATCCCTGCGGTGGTGATGATGCAGTAGCTAAGGGCTGGGCCATGCCACACAGCCCCGTCGTCGGCTACCCCTGGCCCGGGGCGTCTCTAGCAAGCACAGACAGCCCCCAGCCCACCCTCTGCGCCGTGGCCCTTACTTCTCCCCTTGGTAGTGTCTGCTGGAGGTGATCCGCAGCGCACCCACTCTCCATCTCTGGTGGGTGGCAAGTGCAGGTTTGGGGGTGAAAGTAAAAAAGCCAGAGTTGGGGGCGTTGGTGGCCAGCGAGTACAGATATGACCACTTTGCTGTCCAGTTCCCTGAGTATGGCGTCCCTGAGGGAGAGAAGGCCTTGGTAAGTTCCGGACTCTCTGAGGACCCCTGGAGCAGGAGACAGGCCTGGCCCCCGTCTCTAGCAAGGAGCAGCCTGGCAGATGGACAGAAGGTGGATCAACAGACTAGAGGAAGTGCACAAGTCTGCTATGCCAGCACCAAGCCATCTCAACCTCCTGGCTTGGGTGACCACCTCAGTCCTCCAGCACAAACCTCCTATCCAAGGCCTAAGGCGTCCAAACTGCCTGCAGGACGTGGGGCCCCCAGCAGCCAGGCATCTCTCCATGCCCCTCCCCTCACTCAGCCTTAGAGAACTCCTGCTGTTCTCCCCCTAGCTAGCTGCACATTCCTCGCCCCAGTTCCTGCCTGGAATTTTCTTCATTCCCTCTCTGTCTGGAAGCTGCCACCCCTACCCTGCCCTCCTCGCACACCCAGCGTTCTTTCTCTCATCTCTCGGAGTCCAAACCTCCTGATGCTTCTACCAGGGCAGGGCCGGCCTCACCTGTCTCGTCGTAGCCCCACAGCTCGATGGCGACGGTCTGCGTGGGCAGCACTGTGGTGTCCCAGGTGAGACTGAGGTTCCCTGTGGTGGTGCCTGGGGTGCCGTAGTACTGCCAGCGGGTCTCGTTCACCAGTTGGCTCTTCTCTGACTGTGACACTTTGTTAGGGTGTGCTAGGCAGGGACAGGTGAGGGGTGAGTGAAGGCCCGGGTACCAGGCGATGGGGGCCCTGAGGTTCCAGGGGCCTCCCAAGGACAAAGCATTATCTGAACAGGTGGACTATGGGCTTTACCAAAGCCCCAGGGAGAAAAGGATACCAAGGCTGGGAGAAGTAGGGCCCCGGCCTGGGAGAGCTGAGCAGCAAGCAGCAGCCCACCTGGCTTTGGGACCCCTGCAGCCGGCACTCCCTCTGGGCCGGGACTTCAGGGAGGGGGTTGGGAATGAGCCGGGGAGGCTCCCACCCAAGGGACTGGTTCTGCTGGAGGAGCAGGTGGGTGGACCAGGTCTCTGTGTGCATAGATTAGCACTGGGGAAAGTCCCCATGGGGTCAGACTTTGGGTGGGAACAAGGGCCCACGGAAGGTGGAGTCTGGAGCCCACAGCCTGAACTGGCTTGGCCAGGCGGGGGCTCACCAGCCAGCCAGGTGCCTGCACGAAGGAAGGAGCGGCCATTGTCCATTGAGATGGTGAAGGGGATGCGGCCAGTCTCATAGAGCAGGGGTGACACGCAATGCACTTGCCCCAAGGAGTCCACGTAGCCGAGGATCTGAATGCTCTCCTTAAACCTGTGGGTACGGAGGGGGCAGGAGTGGCCGAGCTGGTGTGAGCTGACTCTTGCAAAGCCTGAGTCTTCCGACTTTTCTGCAGGGGACGCGCCTAGCTGGCTGTCATTGTGCCCTCCTGCCCGTCCTTGGTGTTGAGCCTCCACCCATCCAGCCAGAAGGTCCAGGGCCCTTTCATGCACGCAGCTGGGAGTGCCGGGAGTGTGGGGACCCAGGCAGTCCAGCCCCTCAGGCCGCCCACCTGCAGATCACGCCTTCTGTGGGTTGGAACCACTTGAAATGCCGCACCACGAAGTCCTTCCCGCCCATCATGGAGCCTGAGGAGGGCGAGACCTCCAGGCAGAAGTCACGGAAGTCTGAACAGCAGGAGCCGAGGCCTAAGCAGGTCGGGTGGCAGGAGCAGGTCCCGTTCTGGTCCCCACAGCGCAGAGAGCAGCTGTGTTGAGCATCTGGAGAAGACAGCCCTGAGCACCTGGCCCAGAAGTGTGCTGGGCGGCCAC
This sequence comes from Chinchilla lanigera, assembly GCF_000276665.1. Lineage (NCBI taxonomy): Eukaryota > Metazoa > Chordata > Mammalia > Rodentia > Chinchillidae > Chinchilla > Chinchilla lanigera. The sequence goes on from NW_004955455.1 coordinate 8,157,217, forward strand.
CCCATGGGCAGGGCCCATCTCTGGTCCCCACGTCCTTCAGAGGGATGCTTTCCCAGGAGAACACTGGCTGGGTTTGCCCTGGCCGCCACACAGACACGGCGGGAAGAGGCTGTGGTCCATCTTCACAAAGATAATCAACCTAGTGCTTGGCTAGAATGTAGTAAGACAAGGGGAAATGCCTGACTCGTTCAAGCTGCCAACCTAGGAGTTGCCCCCAGGATTGGACGGACCCTTAGCCACCAAATTCTGTAGCTTAGGTGTTGGCTAAGTGTCCCATTCAACATCTTGGGAAGAATGGTGCCCTGTGGAGGTTGACCCATCTTACTCTCCCAGGGGGCAACAATTGAATCCCACAGAGCCTCACTTTTAGGGGGATGCCAAGAATGTCCCTTTTTTTGTTTTGTTTTGTTTTTGTTTTATCACTGGGAATTTCACTGAGCTATATTCAAAGCCCTTTGTCTCCCTCTGTCCTTCCTTCCCTTCCTTCCTTCCTGACAGGGTCTGAGCTGCTCAGGCTGAACTTGAACTTGTAGACCTGCTGCCTCAGCTGGAATTATAGAGGTGCACCACCATGCCAGGCTTGATGTTTCGTTCTTTTGGGCGGGGGGTGGCATTTGCAGCAGGGATCCCAGCAAGGAGGAAAGGGTAGCCCGAAGTCTGCCACAGAGAGCTGTGGACATCAGGCCCAAGGATTCTCACAAGGGCCGTGGGGACCTGTGGTACAGCCTGTTTTCAGGATATCTGTCCCTATGGGGCTGGAGGGTGGAGACAGGAGCAGGGTTTGAGCATTCAGACACATCCCACCTGGCCCCAGGCCTGGGTCTGAGACACTCCTATGGGCCTACTTCACTAAGTGCAGTGCCTGGCACTTAAGAAGGGCAATAAATATTTATTGGCCAAGGTTGTGACGGCTCAAGGGCTGCAGGGAAGAGGCTTGGAAATGCCAGTTAAGTAAAATCAAAGTGCTGGGCGTGGTGGCCCACAGGCCTGTCATCCCAGCTCATGGGAGACTGAGGCAGGAGAATCATTGTGAGTTGGAGACCAGCCTGGGCTACAAAGTGAGCTCAAGCGAGAATTGCATAGTGAGACCCTGTCTCAGACAACAGCAACAAAAAAAAAGTAAAATCAAAGGGGCAGGAGGATGGTGGTGACATTTCCCTGCAAGATGGGAGAAGGGAGACTGCGTTGGTGATGCCCAGCTCAGCCTGGGGCCAGGGTCTCAGCTCTGGAGTTCAGGCCTTCTGCTAGATCTTTTTTTAGAGTTCAGTCCCACCCTGAAGAGGACCCATTATCCCGCCTAGGGATGGGCTTGGGTATGGGGGCTGCTTGTATGCAGTCACCCTCTCCATTGGAGCTTGGGGTGTAGCCCAAAGTCTCTGCTGGTCTACCTTGCATCCCCCCCAGGCAGTAAAGGCCTCCCAGCTCCCAGTGGGTGTGGGGAGGGCTCAGCCCAGACTTCCTGCCCCTGCTGAAGGCCCCTTGACCCCATGGCCTCAGACTTTCTTCCCACAGCTCCCTGCAAGCCACAGATGGCCTGACAGATGGACACAGGCTGAGCCCAGAGGGGTGTCTGCCCAGGGCCTAGCTGATCAGACAGATGGACATATAGACAAGAGGACAGAAGGGCAGGATGGGGACATACCTGCTGTGGGCCTGGGCCCAGGGCCGGGGACTGTCGCCAGCAACAGCAGGACCCAGGGCAGGAGGGCCAGCTTCATGGTGAGGCCTGTGCTCTGCAGCCAGCAGTGCAGTGGCTTGCTTGGAGGCAGCAGACTGACGCACACACTCCCAAGTGCAGGGCTGGCCCCGCCTGCCAGCCCGGAGCTCTGCGGCCCCGCCCCTCCGCCCCCCGCCCCGCCCCGCCCCGTCCGGTTCTGGACCTTTGA